>NW_008824538.1:2200615-2207823 GCF_000699105.1 Pygoscelis adeliae | reverse complement strand
GGGCTGGGGGAGCAGCGTGGCCGAGGGATGGAGCCAGCCCAGCTGCTGCTGCCTGCTCGGTGTGTTGCTCCCAAAGGACTGCACAGAGCCGCATCGTCTCCGGGCTGCAAATGTTTCTTCTGTGACTCAGTGTTGCGCTCTGATCCCGAGATACGTGTTTTGCTAGGCACTGTCAAGAGCTTCCCCACCTCAGCCCCTTCTCAGAGGCCACAGTTTTCTTTACGTGCATGTGGTGACACATTATTATTTACGATTTCACTACAGCATCCTGCTCACTGTATGACAACGCTTTCGTTTCCCTACCCATCCTTCGTTTATTAGGTCTTTAGCACTTACTAGCAAGTGACACTGCTTCCCCCTTCCACACCTGCAGTTCCCAGGGGATTTCTGTGGAGTTCACTTCGGCGACAGGTAAATTACCGCCTCCACCTCAAGCAGAGGCTTCACTTTGTTTTCTGTTGAGCTGTATTTCACCTTGCTTTAGTAACCATTTTCTAGTCAGGCACAGACACGCATCTGCAAACATGCGTGCATGCACTTATGTACGTAGGGTATATGTAAGTGTTTGCGTATGTGTGTATCTAGAAAAATTATGACATGAAATTATGGCAAGTACGTATATATGTGCATGTGAGCTTGCAGAAAGCTCACCAATAAAAAGGGGGCTGTGTGCATGAAGCAGCCAGCTTCAGAGACTGTTCTAAACTGGATTTATTTATCCCTCAAAATGTCATCGCACAGGTCATGTTTTATCATGACCTGTTTGAAAGGAAATCCAAATACATCGTACCATGTCATAAACCTAATTTCAAATTTTATTGAAGCTTTTTGTCAACAAACATGGGTGCGCTAGGCACAAATGAATTGAAATGAAACTCGGCAACACATTGTGTTTAGTTCTCAGTGAGATCTGGTCTCGCTGTGAAAAGGAACAGTGTTTTTTACCGTGAATCCCATGTTGGAAGGAGGAGGAATTGCAGGGAAGAGCAGTGCGAGCTCTTCCACGGCTCAGCCAGCAGATGTCACGTTTGGTTATCGCTGGTGAGGCGTTTGATCGCAGCGCTGCGGTCGTGCTGCGAGGCTAGGGATCGGTGCAGGAGAACCGGGGAGAAAGGGAAAGAATTCATTAAAAGGCACGTGGAGAAGGTGTCTGATGGATGAAATGAGTAGTGTACTCCATGGCATAAACTTATATTCATTTAAGTGTTAACTGGGATGTCGGTTTACTGGTTCAAAGCAAACCTTTCTGCACCTGGAATGGGAACCTCTTAAATCATTTGGGATGAGCAGAGTACATACACATTTAAATTTGCGCTCCAGTTAGGCATTTGAAAGTTCAGTTTGATTCCCAAATCATTCCTTCCCTGCAAGTTGCAATATGTTAGCAAACCTATTATATCCGTTGGGAAGACACTTTTACTGGAAAGTGTGGGAAAGCGTCATCCCCAAGTTCATGGTGTTGGGAGCAGCAGGTACGTGGTTGTCTGTTCCTGCAGTAAAGAATTCCCTAGAAGAGCAGCCTCATCCACCTACTTTGTGGGGGTTATTTATTATTAATGCTTGCACTTGATTAGCTTTTGTACTACTCTGCACTTAAATGCCTCTTCAGCTGCTCAGCCGAACTGTTCTGTTATGGCTTAGACTGTTCTTTCCTGGAAACCAAAGCCCAAAGATCTTCCCGTGGACAAACCTGCTTTTGGTAGGGCAGGAACCCCAGCTTATGGTCTGGTGCTCTTGGCTCTAGTCCGGGCTTTGCTTTGCAACCTGCTCTACCTCGTTCCTGTCTGATCAGCAGGTATCAGTGTTAATTTTCTCATACAAGGATAAACGACTACTTCAGAATTTACCTGGGTCGGACAGGTGGGGCTACAAGTACAGACTGCAAGAACTGCAACTCTCGGGCTCTGTATTTGACTCCAAACAATACCAGCGCCCTGGAAGTCATTCTTTAGGAGGACTAAGGGAAGGCCATGTCTGCACTCAGTTTGCTGTCAATCCTCAAGTTTTGGCCAGGCAATGTCTTAGCGATGCTGTGCAGGTGAAACCCGCGATGTAATAGTGCGAATGGAAAGATTTAAGGCTCTACAGAAAGTTCCAAATGAAAAATATCATCCAAAAGTAAGTGATGTGAGGATGATGGTGGTTGCAAGCAGGAGAAGAGGGGATCTGTAGCTGCACAGCTGGAGAAAGGAATAAGCCACGCTTTTCGTTTGGTTAGAGCTAGACCGCTATGGAAGAAAAAGCACTGTTAACTTCTGGTGTGAAGCTGGTAGCATATGAAATACAGAATATTGAAGAGGACTGTAGGTGGAGCCTCTAAATGGTGTTAACAAAGCGGAGGACCCTCAGAAAGCCACAGCGGGGACTGATCTGATGACCTTTCAATAAGGAGGAAGCTTGTTCTGCTAAAGCTGTTACGAAAGCTGGGGAAAACAAGGGTGGGCAGGTGGTTCTGCCATCTGACCAGGTGGAGTTTCCAAAAGGACTGAGGCTATATGAAGATGGATGCTCAACTCTAAGAGCACTTTTGGCCACAAAAACAAAGGGAGAGACTTGCAAACGTTGAAACACATTCCTTTGTGCTGTTCATCCTGAACTGCTTGTATATCAGCCACCTTCCAGCCTGGATTGGGGATGGATGGGCACAGGCAGTAGGGTCAGTGATGGTGGAAAGTCCAAAACAGTGATGCAGAGAGCTGGAAGGTGTGGGATTACAGGGAGGGTGGAGGTGACGGGGATGATTCGGCTGCAGGATTGGGACCATGTTGGGAGGAGGAGCAGATCTAGGAGGAGACATATGTTTCCTTTCACATATGCAAATAAAGAACAAAGTATCTTCTTTCTTATTGAAAATCCTTCATAAAATATATATCCTGTAATAAAACAGAGCACAGTAATGGGCAGCATTTTTCATAAACTCTGTCTCCCAGTATTTTACACAGTTAAATATATTGTTTTGTTTAGAATTTATGCTCTCCATGCATTTTAAAGATAGAAGGGCCTGGAGCTGAATTTGCCAAAAGGGAAAGCATTTGTAAATCTCTGATTTTATTTTATTTTTCCCTAAACGTTTATAGCTGCTGTTATAAAGTGCAAGACACCCTGATCATCGCTTATACTGAACTCCTTGTCACGATAAGCTAAAGTGCATATGTGCTACCAATATGGAACAGAGATGGCAAAGATGCTGCATTCGCAAACCATCTAACGCCAAGCAAATTAGCAGACATAGATATGAAGATAAGGGGAACATAAACAGGCAACGCAAGGAAATGATTCCTTTAGTGTTCTGTCTGCGTGTCTACTAAAGCTGTCACTGTTACTGGTGCTGTGCCTGCACAGTTACTACTGTTTGTTTCTGCATGACAAGCCAGCATAAACACTAACCCAGTACTTTGAAACTCCATCTGGGGTATGTAGTCAGCTGCTATAATTAGGGAGAGAATGTCGTTGTTCAGTTTATTGCCATTGCTTGAAATCAGTGGGTTGTGTTTACACTCATTACAATTTAAATTTGCAGTGCATGATCTTGATTTCTTACGGTACTTTGGAAATGATGTACTGGCAACTGAAATGAATTCTTTTAGAAGATTGTTTTATTTTCCTAAGTTTCTAAGGGATAAATGACTGAGTGATCTGAAAAGAACCACGGGAAGATCTCTTGTGCCTGGTCGAGGAGTTTCTCTAATAGGTACCAGTTCAGGACCCTTTTGAGTAAGTGCATCAATCCACTTCTGTTCAGGACAGTACTTCGGCATTTGCCGAGATCCCAGTGGTGCAGTGGGATGTAGCATGAATTTAACAGTAAGCAGCTGAATTGGCTTTTCGTTTGTTTGCTTGTTTTCTACGAATCAGTTTCATATTGTCTTTCATACTGTTTTTGACCTTACACTAGCAGAGAATCAGTACATAATATTTTGGATGTGCTGCCTGGAGGAATTCAAATGCTGCACAACAGATGCTAATGGCTGCAAAAGGGCTCAGTGAGAGGGACTGTTACTGGGGAGGAGCACTGCATTTGTTCTGCAACACTGGGACCGGTGACAGATGATGCTTGTTCCTCTTCCTGATCCAGTCCCAGATTCATTATGAAATAAGTAATTACCGAAACTAAGCTTGTAACTTGATGACTCTTATCCATCAGAAAATAATGATGTTTTAATACTGTCTGCTACAGTATGCTCTTTAATACTGGTGAGCTGCTGTCACCTCATCCATACATCAGAAAAACATACATGTCTGCTTATGGTTTGGTCAGCTGTTGCACATTAAATGAAAAGCTCATTATTGTTTAGAAACATGGATAAACGCATCATATCAGTTATATTCAAATAAGCTGTACCTTCCTGCGCATTAGCGAGTGCCTGAGGAAGTCCTGCTGTACCCATGCCATACTGGCAACTATTTCTGTAAATCAAGAGCAGAAGTGATGGTGCCAGAGCTGTTTAGGTGGTTTTGCAAACTGCTTTGTGCCCTGTTCTCCTGCTGAAACTCAGGGATCCTCCTGTTTGTCATGGTGAGTGTTCATGCTAGAAAGGAAGAAAGAGGCAGTGCACCTTGGCTACCTTTTTTATGAGGGTGTTTGCGATGCCATAGCTGCGGCAGAGCTTCTCATCCAGCCAGCTCTGAGCCATTTCAGAGAGTCCCGTCCCTGGGCTGGCTTTGCTCCGGAGGAGGTTTGCATCTCAGAAGGGTGTTCCCACTGCCCCCCGGGGAAACGGCTTGCTCCTTTGCTTCTGCAGAGCGCACTGCATTCCTCTTCTCCCAAATCCCACTTTTTCCATGGAACCATCACCGAGGGACTGTTTCCTTCCTGGCCAGGCCTGGGTGCATTTCAGTGGGGTTTAGGCTGAGCAATGCAGCCCATCCCCATGGTGCAGATGTTTGAGGGGAGTTTCTGCTTATACAGTGCAAGCAGTGCTGGTACCACTGTTGCTGAAGAGAGTGCACCTAGAACAAATGCAACCTGTCACCAGAAAAACAAAACACAAACTTCAGGTAAAACACATTTATGGATGTATTTTCCCAATTCATCATTGTTAAATATATTTTTTCATGGGCTTTCTCCACTTTGCTATACAATGAACAGTTTCTTCCTCGTATAAGAAGCTGTACAATGCCCTACCTAGTGCTTGTCCGCAGGTGCCTGGTGCCAGATAGCAGAGCAGTGCTGGCATGTCCCCATTGGTGTTTTGGTTTTTATTCCTGAGACGCGGAGACCTGACGGCGAGCGCAGGGAAGCGCTCCGCTGGACTGCAGCAGCCTCCACGCTCTGCCTGAGTTCAGAACTGATTGGCCAGCCACCGCGTTGGTTTCTCCTGCCTGTGCACACCAGTGGAGCAGCCACACTGCTTTCACTACAGATGCTGTCTCATTTGAAGCTGGCTCAGAGAACTGCTACTGTCTGCAGGCAATAAGCTTTTTTTTCCCTATACCTGTCTAAGTTGTCCCTAGCTGCCTATCCACTATTTGAAGTACTCTTCAACTGAGTAAGTCCTCACGTTCAATACATCTTAGAAGTGACTATATTCTTGTCCCACCCAGAAGACACGTTAGTGTTTGGGAACTGCTACTCAGAGAGGACCTTGGGACATACGTTCCTTTGTGCCACACTAATTAATCACAGTCATGTCCTCAGATCAATATTTCTTGAGATCTGCTATCACATCTCCCTGAAGTCCTGTTTCAGACTTTCGTAGAAATTAATATGTAGCAAATTTTAACTACAGTGATAGGGGACAGAGCGGGGGACTCTCTGATAGAGCCTGTGGCTGCTGCCTGGAGGAGGGTCTGTGTGTAGGATGTTCCCCTAGCTGCTGCTCTGCTGGGCATTAAGTAGAGATGCAGAAAATGCACCAATAATGCCCAATAAAAAAAGCCGTTTGGCCTCTTGAAATTGAAGGCACAAGAAGGAAAAATTACTGCTCGCTGCCAATAATCACAGACCTCTGCAGTGTTTCTACAATTCAGGAGCTTCAGCAGAGCTGGGATGTGCTTGTGAATCCAGACGAATGGTACCGGTGAATTGGGTGCTGGGTTATTTGTCTTCCCCCCGTGCTAAACTGAGGAGGGAGATAGCTAAAATCCTGAACAACCCCTGTGTGCCCAGGGGTGCAGTTAGCCACAATTGATAATTGTAGGCTTCATATGCAGGTGCATTCAGGTTGACGGAACAACAGCGACAAATGCAGCAGGATTTGTATTTCTGCTGCTCATGCTGGGTGGCCTCTGCAAGCATGCCGGGGAGGAATTCATGCTTTATTTTAGCTATGTAGCCTTCAAACACAGACATTTGGTTTGTCTGTTTATGCGTTTTTGTCTCATGCAGGGGCCAGCCCAGATGAGCAAAACTGCATTCAGTATTACCTCTCCTTACCCTGCTCCCACCCTCCCCGCACACACAGTCCCAACCGTCTTTATTTTCCACATGCTACATATTTTGAATGTGAAGAAAATAAATGTTTTGCTGGTGATAGAAAGGAAAACAAACAATATACTCCACTGTGAGTATATTGTGATACTCAAACTGTGTCATGTATCCTCTCCCTGGCAGAGCCCCAAGCATCACAGTTACTCGGATTCCAGCAGTGCGAGCACAGAGGGAGGGATTAATTAAAACTAGCACATGTTAATGGAGCTCTAAGCCCGACTTCAGATTGCCTTAATAGACACAAAAAATATCATGGCATTAAACTCTCCTCCCTCGGGACCTGCTGGAGCAGCACATTAGTGAGAGGCTGCCCTTTTCAGGGATGTGGCACTCCTGGATCCACAGAAGCTGCCCTGCCTTCGCTCTGCCTTTAGCCCTCGACCGATGGCCATGGCACACTGCTCCTCTCGCCAGCACACTCCTGAGGACTGAGAAGAATTTCACCGTTTTCCCCAATATATCTGAATCGGCACAGAACTGGGGTCCCTCCCAGTGCACCAAAATCCCCTTCGATGGGCAATAGAGGAGTGGTCAGTTGGTCACAGCAATCTCCAGTTAGCTGAACCCTGGCGAGGTTTGGTCCCAGGGGCAGGCTGAGCTCTGCCTGCCTGTCCTGAAATCACGGAATCATAGAATTGTTTAGATTGAAAAAGACCTTTAAGAGCATCAAGTCCAACTGTTAACCTAGCACTGCCAAGCCCACCACTAAACCATGTCCCTAAGCACCACATCTACACATCTTTTAAATACCTCCAGGGATGGTGACTCCACCACTTCC
>NW_008824538.1:2190252-2200080 GCF_000699105.1 Pygoscelis adeliae | reverse complement strand
AAGTGCAGGACCCGGCACTTGGCCTTGTTGAACCTCATACAGTTGGCCTCGGCCCATCGATCCAGCCTGTCCAGGTCCCTCTGCAGAGCCTTCCTACCCTCGAGCAGATCAACACTGCCGCCCAACTTGGTGTCGTCTGCAAACTGACTGAGGGTGCACTCGATCCCCTCGTCCAGATCGTTGATAAAGATATTAAGATATATTAATATCTTTAATATTAATATAAATTAAATGTTTTAACAAATCCTTGAATGCTGCAAAAGCTGAAAGGAGTCAGAGGAAGGACATTTTTGCTGCCTGTGCTTATAAAGCGCAAATGATGTGAGCCAGGGAAACGTTTTCTGTACTTGGAACAAAACAAGGGGTTTTGCTTTTGAAAGATGAGGCTGACATGGCTTTAGGAAGAAAGGCAGGTCGAGGTAGCCCTGGCAGCTGTAAGGGATGCCCAGTTGGGGTATGAAGGACAGCAGCCCCATGCGCTGCATGCTTAAGACATCTCTGCAGGTGGGGAATATGTGATAACCTCTTCCAAGCATGGCCAGGGCTTGAAACTGGCTGCTGAGCTAACCTGTACTGCAGGTGGTTTCCTCCAGGTAAGCTGCTGCCTCCCCACTTGAAGTCATGCTAAGTCAAGGGTTGTTGCTAGGTCTCTTACACTCTTCATCATCTCTTTATTTCTTTAGTGGAGGATAATCTTTGCTGGACAGCATCACCTGTGGAAGCGGCACAGTTGGGTGGTGGCAGGCTTGGGGTGTTTGTCTGGAGTTAGAGCAAATGGTCGCGGTGACAGGGGACATCTGCCAAGCCCAGGCAGACTGCCTACACCTCTCATAGCTCCTGCACCTCCAAAGGTGACGTCTGCTTTTTGTGTACTCTAAAACACTGCCCCGCTTCCTTGTACTTCTGAAGTTCACAAGTTAAGGGCTTAAGTTGTGGTGTTAAATTTCCAGCATCTCTATTCACACCAGAAAGCTCTTCTGTTCAGAGGGATTTAGAATAATGCAACTCTTTGTAAGTCCTCATTATTTCTCTAAAGGTGACTGTGTTGTTCAAGTGCCCATATTGTGACAAGCGTCTAATTATGGATCCTTTCTGTAGACCCCCAGAGATGCCATTATGTCCACCTGCAGTAGAAGGAGGAAGATTATCATTTGCATTCAGCATGAGCTTTTCTCTATTATTTCCACTGCACATAAATAAGGAAAACAAATCTTATCGACCACTGATCCTCTTTTCATTTATCTTACATTTCATTTTTTAAAACAGCAGTTTTGCTTTGCTCCTTTTCCTCGGAGTATTGTTGTTTGCTACTTCAGCACTAGCATATCTGCTCTAGTCTGGTCTAATTGAATGTGCATTGGGCACTTGGCAAAAATATCTTGGCTAAAAGGGCTTTTCATCCTTTGAAAAGAAAAGCATGGCTGGAGGGGATGACACACCCAAAGAAAAGCTTAATCAATAGCCACAAGATTGGTATATATTCACATGATTTTTCCTTTGTCTCTTTTTTTTTTGTTTTAATTATTTTTATGCTCTTTTCTCCTCTTCTCGCTACTTTTCTGATGATTGAAATTCTCAGACTTCTAGGTCAAAATGCCTCCCCATCCATCTCTATTTACACCTGTAAATAAGAATAGTTTTGAGAAGAAAATACCTAAATACAGTGTGGATTTTGGCACAAGCTCCTAATATCTGAATTAAAGGAGGTGAGTAATGAATGCATACTCCTCTCATAGTTTGACATGAGCCGGCAGACCACATCTTCCCATGAGGCTATCCTGTGTTTTTCTTTGCATTTCATAATTACTCCCACTGACAAAATCCCTGGAGAAATAGGAGAACAGAAGTACAAGCTTTGGGAGGTGGAAAGACTTCATTCTGCTTCTGGTTTTCTCTAATGACAAGCCTCTTTTAGACCTTCACAGGAGGATGATGTATGCAAATGTTTTGTTTTCCCATGTTTTGTCTCCTTTTTGCATAATTCAGATGACAAAATGTAGCATTTAACACAACAGAGCCTGGTTTCTCTTTGCCCCCATCCTGTTTCTAATAGCATTAAGCTCAAAGCATAGAAACTCCAGAGAAAGGAGGCAGAGCCAGGCAGGGCAAGGATGGACCTGTTCCGTGAAAGATCATAGAATAGTTTGGGTTGGAAGGGACCTCTAAAGGTCATCTAGTCCAACCCCCCTGCAGTGAGGAGGCTTCAACATCTTCAACTAGATCAGGTTGCTCAGAGCCCCGTCCAACCTGACCTTGAATGTTTCCAGGGATGGGGCGTCCACCACCTCTCTGGGAAACCTGGGCCAGGGCTTCGCCACCCTCAGCGTAAACAATTTCTTCCTTATATCTAGTCTAAATCTACCTTCTTTTAGTTTAAAGCCATTCCCCCTTGTCCTATCACTACAGGCCCTGCTAAAAAGTCTGCTGCCATCTTTTTATAAGCCCCCTTTAAGTACTGACAGGCTGCAATAAGGTCTCCCCGAAGCCTTCTCTTCTCCAGGCTGAACAACCCCAACTCTCTCAGCCTTTCTTCACAGGAGAGGTGTTCCATCCTCCTGATCATTTTTGTGGCCCTTTTCTGGACCCGCTCCAACAGGTCCATGTCTTTCTTATGCTGAGGGCTCCAGAGCTGGACGCAGTGCTCCAGGTGGGGTCTCACCAGAGCAGAGCAGAGGGGCAGAATCCCCTCCCTCGACCTGCTGGCCACGCTGCTTTGGATGCAGCCCAGGAGATGATTGGCCTTCTGGGCTGCGAGCGCACATTGCCGGCTCATGTCCAGCTTTTCATCCACCGGTCCCCCCAAGTCCTCCTCTGCAGGGCTATACTCTTTTTTTTTTTTTTTTTTGGTCAGTCTTTGACTTGGGGTTTTGTTCCTGTTGTATCTGTCACAGCAAAAACTGGTGGTTAGCAGCACTTCCTACAAATCCAGCTGTTAAAACTTGTTTCAAGTCAGTCCAACCCTTTTCGCTTTAAGAAGCGGAAGCAATGCTGCGTTGTTGGTATGGCATGCTAAAGAAAGATCAATGCAAAATGACTTAAAAATAAAAAACTGATCTATGTCACTTTGGCACGTACTGGTGTGTGCTCTAACGTTTGACTTTCCTTTAGGACAAATCCACCGAGATTTTTTGGGGTATGTTGGAATTGTGTATTCCAGTGGAGCGAAGTTTTTTGGGGAGGTTTTTGGGGAAGCTCTAAGAGACAGAGCAAACACCCCTGTCTCTACCACATCTGCTCATAGCCTTTATGGACTCAACTTATTTGCCTGCACAGAGGTGCCTGGTGGTACATGAGATGCTCTAGGATGGTGCATGCAGCTCCAGCTATGGCTCTAGCAGGTCCTGGGTCTCTTACAGCTCTTGTGTCATATCTTCCACCTGGTCTAGATGGCTCAGCTACTCTACTGCATCTCATATGTCATTACATGCCCGTAGTTAGGCCAAACAGATTGGTCACTCTGTGTCATTTTTGCTATAATAGACAAATTACTCTTTATGGGATACTCTAGAGGCTGGAAAGGTAGTTTACATGTAAAGGTGTCACTAGTATTCATGGGTTTAAGGCAAAGGGAACTCAAATTTAGTGAATTCAAGCAATGTTTTGTCATGTGTTTGGGAAATCATCCTTAGGTTTTTCATATAATAACATTCTGGTGAAACACTCGTACCCAACATGCACTGTGAGATGTCATTTCCCTCTGTTGCGCAAATCGGTATGTTCAGCTAAATAATGTGCTGTAATAGCGTGCACATCTGTGGTGTTACAAAGGACGGCTTATATGCATTTTCACTTGGGAAGTTGGAGAGGAGAAGGTGTGATGAGGGCAGCAGTCACTGGAAATATCCATCTTGTATTTCCAGCTCACGGATGTCATTTTGTATTATTTGTGCCAGGTACAGCAGCTGCCACTGAGTATTTCTCTGCTCAGTGTAGTGCAGCTTGTTTTGATATTTCTATTTTAGTCAGCTGGGCCATGAAAAATTGGTGCAGGGGCATGTTACATCGCTCCAGTTTGCCTTTGCTAGGAGCTCAGATAATTCCACCCCTGCCCACACCTGGGCCACGGATTGCGCTGAGGAGTGAGTTAATGATAAAGGCCAACCATTGCCATGAATCCTTTAAAAAAGTGGATGGAGGCAAATAATTCCAAAATGTGGTTTTGGAAGAAGATATTTAACAAAATGACTCAAAACACAGGGGGAGAGCACAGTTGCAGCCTGGGCATCAACACTTGGCTTCCAAAACTGGCTGCCTGATCGTTGTCTGGTTTCTTTGTTTTCCTCATTTTTGTTCTTGTCTCCTGCAGGCAAAGCCTACGCTCCCGAGTTCTACTACGACACCTACAACCCCCTGTGGCAGAACAGACCCCGCGTCTACTCCTACAGTCTCCAGTGGACCCAGATGAACCCCGACGCTGTGGACCGCATCCTTGCCTATCGCTTAGGGATTAGGCAGGTGAGGACAGAAATTCATTTGTGCAGGATGTGCCTTTTGAGTGATGACCTCTGTGAGGACTGCCAAGCCTTTATTTTATCTTATCTTATCTTATCTTATCTTATCTTATCTTATCTTATCTTATTTATTTTTTTCCTCCCTCTTTTCATCTTCTGTGAGTCAGAGTTGTGTCTTCTCCTTCTGGAAGGTTTGCTGCCATCTTGCAGAAGTAGTCCTCTGCCGCTTGCAGATCCTGGAAACTAATTTGCACATTTGCAGTGTGAAATGCAGAGATTAAAGAGCTGTTCCTCAGAGGGTTTGCAGAGGCTGTGGCTCAAGATATGCTAGAAAGATTACATGAAAGAAACTTGCAGTGAAATTAAACTTTTTATCTCTCTGTATGTATCTATATATCTTTTATTAGATCTTCCATGTAAACAGATAAATATAGGGATAGCTGTAGCTTTCCTACAGAAACACGTGGTGATCTTTGAGAACCAAGACATCTTTCTTGACCGCATCAAAGCCGATCACACTTGTGTCTTCCTGGATTCACTGTGAACTTTCAATGGGAATCGGCACTGTTGAGGAAGCGTGGGACCAACCCACTTGCAGAGGAATTGTTAAATTAACATAGCCATCCCCATTAATTTTCCCTTTAACAATTTTAAAACAAAAATATCATCGGTCTGCTTTGAAGGTTATAGCTGCAAAGCTTGAGTTTTAATAGTCAATTAAAGTGAAGGAACCAATCTGTGCGTTGCTTAAACTCTCGTTAAATGGCAACACCTCTGCTTACTCCCCTTTGCAGGGCAAAGTGATCTTTGTTTGCCCTTGCAGTTTCCTACAGCAAAGCCCATACAAAATCTCACAATTTTATGTTCTAAAGGCAGAAAACTGTCGTGCCATCACACTGATTCGCGATCCTGTCTAGTGACTGTCCATGTCAAACACTACAAGTGTGCCAGAGATTAACACTGACAGCTTGGGGTTTGGCATTGCTGGGCTTTCTCAAGGAAAAATACATGGTTTGAAAATAACGCTCCTTGCTATGAACACCTCCTTGGCCACCACGTCCACCTCCGAGTCATATCTTACCAGTTGGGCTGGCAGCCTTGGTCTGGCTGAGGCGTGCGCTGGCAGAGGAGGCTGTGCCGTGCCGTGCCATGCCGTGCCGTGCCGTGCTGTGCCGTGCCTGGTGCCGTGGTGTGCCGTGCCGTGCCTGGTTGGGGTCGCAGGGCTCCCACCACCCCAGCTCTTGGGCACGTGCCCCCAGCTCCCACTCCCAACCTGGACCTGCTGCGATCGAATGAAGAGGCTTTGCTGCTTACTCATGAGAATCCATCTGATATTGTTTTGGTCTTGTTTTACACTCTCCCATTGAGCTTGCTTTTCTTTAAATAATACCACAACTGATTGATTTAAAAAGTATATGTTTGGTTATTCAATGCCTGAAATAACAGTTTGTGCAGGGAGAAAGAGATCGGGGATTAGGACAGATTCTTGAAGACATGTATTTTTGAAAATGTGAGTGCAGAAAGTATTTTGTTATTCCGCAGATCTCCTACTGGGATGAGCTTTCTAAGCTGCAAAATAAATACACAATTTGAGCATGTTATTTCTGCTGAGTGGATGGGGTTTTTTGCTTGTATAACTTCCATGGTAGTTGTGGAGTTGACTGGGACACATCCAGGGAAGGGCTTTGATACCTGGAGGGTGCAGGCTCTCCTTCACTCAGAATTTGTCTCTGCCTGAATCTAACTAATTTGAAATGAAAATCGGTGACTTTTAATACATGTTTATGCAACCGTTTGCGTCACTGGGCACAAAGCAGTTCTGTTATTCCCAGTACGTGAGAGGAATTATTAAATTTAAAAAAGAATTTGCTGAAGTAAAAGAATATATAATGAAATTAATTACATTAGGATTTTTAGCTTCTTTTTTTTCCATTTCATTTTAATTTACTTGTAATTATCTATTTATATAATTATCTAGAGTTACTTTAATTTCCTTGACAACACTCTCTGTCAGGCTAATCAAAATATTTTCCTTTTGTCTCTCTGAAGCCACATTTAAACCATGGGTGATTTAGAACCTAGTGAGCCATCCGGACACACTTGTCCATTATTGCAGTAATTCCCCCTGAAACAAGGGTGATAATTAAACTTCTTAATTTTTTTTTGACACCTACTGGTACTAGCTACTAGCAGATTGCCTTGTGAACTGTTTGTGTTTAGATAGTTTATTTGATTTAGCATTGTAATTTTTACTGGGTTTTGCTATGGTTTTTATTTAACATTGAAAGTGGGGACGAGCATCCTTTGGGAGTGGCAGAAAACACCGCTCACGGCTGTGCAAAGCTCATCGCAGAAACAGGGCGGGAGGGTTTCCAGGTCGAAGCGAGGGTCCGAGCTAGAGAGCAGCCTGCAACCCAGCATGGTGCTGTTGTAAACAGTGACGGCTCGTAATCTTTGTTTTAATCTTCTAATGCATAGCAGTCACTGCCAGTGGGCTATGTAGCGGGTCAGTGTGTTGGTATTTGCTTCTGATTTGATTAACACCATTGCTTTCATCTGATCAGTAAATTGCTTTTGTATTAAGAATGCTAAAATCAGAGCACAAGCATCTCTTCCTCTTTCTTTACCTGACCTGTACATTGCTGCTTCACTTGAGACAGAATCCAAGCAGTATTTTGGGAATATTTAGTTGATAGCAGCTTTAGGCTTGCTGAATTTTCTGTGGAATTGTTAAAGTTTGTAATGTTGACAATATTTTTAATGCAATTTTATAAAAACAAGAGTTTCTCACGAGACGCAGAATGGTTTAGCTCCATTTCTGTATTTGCCAGGTGGTTGTAGAAAGGAATGCAAAGGATGTGCTTAATAATGAAACTTTTGAAGGGCAAAGGAGCCTGATAGTAGAATGTGGCAGACTAGGGATTTTCCTTAAAGACAAATTGTGCTGCTAGGAGTAATTAGATTATACAGCGTTATAACAACAGGAAAGTATCTCCACTGGTTGGCATATAGTGAGATTGTAGAGCTGGAGATGTCTCTGCCTTGACCAGCTCAGGCAAGCAGAGTTTTGAAGAGTTTCACTGGCAACAGGAGCTACCGGAGAGAAATGTCCAGTGCCAGAGGTACAGTGCAGGCAGAAGGCGGGTGGAACAGAGACGCTGAAGCAAAGGAGCTGAGCTGAGGTGGGATGTATGCAATTAATATAATTCAGTTCTCTTTACATAGAGGTACGAGCAAGAGGTACGAGCTATTTCACCGTGGATACCAGGAGCAGCTGTTGTGCTATCGGGACCTTCAGGATTCTGTGGTTGCTTTATAACAGTGAAAATACATTTTAACAACAACACTAATCAATTTAAGAAGTGAACTGAAAATCTGTAAGAATCACTGCATTTATATGCATGTTATCTATGACTTTCCTGAAGATCATTGTATAGCTCTCTGCCCACCCCTATGTTTAAAGCTACAAACTGCACATACAGCCCACTGATGGTGAGCAGAAGTTTGTTCAGTCGAGTTTGTCCTGCTGACATGGTAGCGTGTGACGGATGCTCCCTTCTGGGAGAATCAGGGAGGAACAGGAATTATTTAGAGCACTTTGCTTTCTGCTTAAGCCCAGACACTCCTGTTGTAGCCTTTTGGGGATTCATTCTGTGCTTAACGTCATTTTTTAACAAGCACAGGCTCTTGTCTGCGTTTCTAGTTGACACAGCACATGGACAGTGGCTTCCCGGTGCTGGATTTTAATCGGCTTTGAGGATGCTGAGCTGCAGTATCTGCCAAGCCTGCTGTGACGGAGCATCTAGCCACCAAGCAGGGTGCATTTCTGTGCTCCTCTTTAATTGAACAGTGACAAATAACTGTTTGAAAAAATGAGGCACTAACTAAATGGCCATAGAGTTTACTTGTTGAGTGAGTCTAAGAGCTGCTGTTCATGTGCTTTGATAGCGCTCAGAGCCCTCAAGCATGTCTTGAGGAGACGGCACAGCTCTGCAGTATGCATCCAGGCCCCATCCAAGGAGTTGTTGTGGATGTGGTGGTCTCTTCATGGAAATTTCTGGCTTGTTCACTTAGAAAAAAAAGCATTTAGTTGATGAGAGATAATAGCAAGGGACCTGGTCTGATTTGCAGTTCTTGTAAGACCAGTCTAGACAATTTTGGCAGGGTAAAAGGGACTTGAAGTGGTTGGCCCCTTTCCTGAAAGGAGGAAAGCCCTTGAGGACAATGGATTCAGTCTATGGCCTGTCCTGCTGCCAACCTTCAGCATAAAGAAAGATTCAGAGGGTGGCAGAGAAATACCACGATGTATATAATATCTACTTCTCTTGGGCCACCAGAGCCAAAGGAAGCAAAGATTAAAGCATTCCTTTCATTCTCCTGCATGTTGCCCAAATTTAGAGAGCATAAAGGTGGTGAACAACTATCTTGGTACATCTGAGCATGTGCAAGCACATCTGCCATCTGAGTTCCATGTGCTAGAGAAGGGAAAGAAAGAATTGAGCCCATCCATTTCCCCCCCAGTTTTCACGAGCTTTTTCCAGGCTGGCAATGAGAGGACACATTCCTGATGCAAGAGGAGCACATCATTCTAGTACCTCAGAGCATCAGTAGCAACTTTCCCACTGCTGAAGGGAAAATCTGAATACAGATTTGAGCAGAAAAATAAGAGATGCATGGAGCCTAAGTGAAGGTCCGTTTGAGATTCTCATTTATGACTACGACAGTCTTGTATAGCAGAGTAAGTTGGAAATTAAGTTGGAAATTAGGGATACAGCTAGAGCAGGGTATAGTCAAGAGGAATAGGTAAGAGTCTACGGTTGCTTGTTGGCCGAGAATGAGGGCAATATATTTCGTGCTTGAAGATACAGATCTGAAAGCAGAGGAAAAATGAATGAAGTTAATTAATCTCAGCAGTCCCGACCTAGTCATGGAGGGCTTCTACAGCTTCTCCTGCAGGACCGTGTCCATGCAGCGAGTACACAGCCTTTACCTGGCAGAGCAAGTCCAGTTACCTCCTAGACCCCTAAAGGGCCCACATTGTCTGCTCAGTGACCAAAAGGGATAGTAGTATATTAAAAATACAGGGACTTTGCCATGTGGGCATGCTCTTTGCTGGGTAAAAAACTGGCAGGACGGCCGTGCCCAGAGAGTTGTGGTGAATGGAGTTCAATCCAGTTGGCGGCCGGTCACGAGCGGTGTTCCCCAGGGCTCAGTTTTGGGGCCGGTCTTGTTCAATATCTTTATCAATGATCTGGAGGAGGGGATCGAGTGCACCCTCAGTCAGTTTGCAGACGACACCAAGTTGGGCGGCAGTGTTGATCTGCTGGAGGGTAGGAAGGCTCTGCAGAGGGACCTGGACAGGCTGGATCGATGGGCC
>NW_008824538.1:2185536-2189562 GCF_000699105.1 Pygoscelis adeliae | reverse complement strand
ATTTAAAAGACGTGTAAATATGGTGCTTGGGGACATGGTTTAGTGGTGGGCTTGGCAGTGCTAGGTTACAGTTGGACTTGATGCTCTTAAAGGTCTTTTCCAACCTCAGCAATTCTATGATTCCGTGATTCTATGTTTGCATTCTGTGAGTACAGCTCTCAGATGCACAGGCATGTGTGTGCAGTGAATTAGGCCTCGGAGTCCACCTTCTTCTTGGTGGTGCTCAATAACCCAGACCATTGCCTGGCCTGTTGCCTCTGCGGGACCATGCCTCTCTCCAGTCCTCTTTCTCAGGCTTGCTTATATTTTCTTAATATTCCTGGAGTAGGTCTGCCAGACTCCACCCTGTATGAATCACCAGAGGAGCGTTACACATTTCTGTCAGGTGTGCTTCTTGTCACCTGCCTTGTCACTAGAGTTAAAATAAAGGTGTGTCTTAGGCACAGGAGGATAATTTAATGGTAGGAAAGCAGGACACAGGAGAAACTTATATGGCATTTTAAGCATTGGTTAAAGAGAAGTTGAGAGAAACCAGTACAGCAAATGCTAGAAAAGTTATTTGAGAAAAAAGTGGAGCTTGGTTTAAAAACATATCAGGGAAGGCAAGAAAGTCAAAAAGGGAGAGGGAAGGTCCTGTCAGGTGAAGAGGGAGTCACAAGAATAGAAAAGTGTCATTTTTCTGCCTGTAGAGTGAAAATGGAAATGGATGGAAATCGTTATTTACTGAAGTATTTAGAAAGAAAGTCCCTTATGAGAAATGTATTTATTTTAGCACACTCAAGGTCCCCACCTGATGGGTAGTAATTCTCCAGATGTTCCTTCTATCAGGGTCACGGTGCTGTAATCACACAATCTACTGCAAAGGGAAAGATGTTTGTAAGCTGGTATTTTCATTTGGTTTGCTATAGAACATGTAAAATAGCTATACATCAAAAAGTATACAAAAATTTTATTCAGAACCATTCAAAAATAATTACTCACATCTGTAGTAATTAATTTCAAGGGAGGAAGTGAGAGAGTTGAAAATTTACATGTATATTGGAATATTTCTAATGGTGTTTTCATGAAAAATTTTAAGCCTTCTACGGAGGGATATAAGCTGTCCCGCAGATTTCACAGCATGCATTTCTTTTTGGAAGTCTAAACAAGGCTTTGCTTTTTTCCTGTTATGTTTGCACTTGCGAAATGAGACAGGGAGAGTTTGGCAAAACTCTTTGCAACATGCGAAGGCACGTTTCTTATTGATTTTCTTGGGTTTGGTAAATTGAATTACAGAAGCCATGGTTCTGTTTTACAGTTTTCAGTTTGCAATACTGATACCTCCCATGCTTATTCTTCACAAGACTGAGGCTTGATTTTCAAAATAGCAAGCTGAGAGCTGTAATTTGAGATTTGTACCAAAGTCTTTTAATTGCCATATAAAGTGGTTACATCTCCCAATCTTCAGATAGATTAGGCAAATGCTTGTATATAATTCTGAAAAAAAATCTACTGATTACGTTTTAAGAAATTCAGAGGTAAAAGTTATACACATAAATACATCTTTTTTCTGTCAGGTCCTGATGTTCTGACTTTGATCCCAAAGGTGCTCCTGACTGTAACCACTCTCCGTGGTCTGGGAGTTGAGCTGTGCACCTCCAGAGGAGCTTGTTTTGGAGGCTGCGGGCTGTATTTTCTAGAGATGCAAACAGAAAACATCCCAGGCAGAGCTGTGCCCATTCAT
Source organism: Pygoscelis adeliae (assembly GCF_000699105.1). Taxonomy (NCBI): domain Eukaryota; kingdom Metazoa; phylum Chordata; class Aves; order Sphenisciformes; family Spheniscidae; genus Pygoscelis; species Pygoscelis adeliae. The sequence continues at coordinate 2,187,839 of NW_008824538.1, read as the reverse complement.
GTTACCACAAAATGTGGACCGTAAAACTAAACTCCCTTTCTTCACAAAAATTTACAGGCAAAATCTAACATATTCATTTGATCCAAGCAATTATTGCCTGCTGGGACTGCCTCGGTTTGATTTTCGTTATATAAGCATCAACTCCTGTTCTTTCATTGCTAATTTTAATACCTAATTCATATTAACTATTTAGCCTGGTTTCTCAAGGAAACAAGACTCACAAGAATGTCCTAAAGTTACTCCCTGTGATTTCTGAACCCAGCTCTTCATTTTGGTCAGATCTCATGGGGAGGAGAGGTGCAGCAGGCAAGGAGGGTCCCACCAGTGTTGTGAGAGCGTGAGAACCGCTCAAGGAGAAAGACGTAGTTATGGAAAAAAAAAGGAAGGGTTGGATCACATTAATCAAAAAGAAACAAACATGGACCTGGGGCAGACTGTATGAATTGCCCAGTTTCATAGCAAGCTCTGTGGATCCCTCTCCTTGGATACCTTGCATTTTTGGGCAATACTAATCTTTCCCTTCAGGATGTCTCAGGCATGTCCATACATTTCCCTGTGTATGTTTATACATCGCAGGAGCCAGACATCTCTATTGCCAAGTCTCCTTGACTTTAGCCAACAATGGCAAAGTAGTAATTCCCTAAAGGGCCAATCCTGCATGGGGAGGAGGAGGTCGTCATGCTCTTGTGTTTGAAGCAGCGATGGTGACGTAACCTGAGGTTTTCATTGCACGTTTCCCTTCAGTGAAAAATAATACAGACTTATTTGTACTCAGGAGCGTACGCTCTCCCCCAACATTGCCGAAATGAAGTCCCATGCCGTAGCCTCAGCCTGTGCGTGGTGGTCACACTCAACTTTCATTTAGTCTGTCTCAGCAGAAAAATCTGCAATATGAATTGATTACTGCTGACAAATGCAGTGTATCAGTCAAACTTTAGGAAAGACACAGGAGAAAATGGAGTGAACTGAAGAGCAATTTAGTGAGAGAAATTACTCAAGCTGGAGGAATTTGTTGTAGTAAACAAGTTATTTGCTTTTCACTACATTTAAACCCTTGTGGTAGGGTTGCGACTCCGCTTCCTGGCGTACCTGTGCGTGCACCGAAGCACAGCGCTGGCTTTGTGTGCTGCAGCCAGAGCCTCGGGTGGAGGGGCCGAATTGCACGAATCATCTGCACCATCCAAACAAGGATGTGCTTTTCTTCAAACTGTCGAGCCGTGTGTGGGCACCCCTCCACCAGAAGCTGGGCCCTTGATAAAAACGTGCTCCGCTTACAGTACAAACAGCAGAAGAGCAGATGAGGTGGGATGTGTGTTTTCACGACTGCTTTTTCACCCTGCTGCTGTGTAGTTGTCCAATGAATGCAAACAGCAGGCTGCCAGGAATTTGATGCTGATCAGATCCAGGTTTAAAATGAAGAAATATGATTACCTGGAAATATTTTTCATCACCCTGCCTTATTCTTTATATAAATTCCTGTAATGCAAGACTTAAAAAAAATCTGTAAATGACAGCAATGGTTTTCTTGTTAGTGTTTTCTTGTTACTGTATGATGTCATACAGTTGTTCAGAAATATTAAAGGATTTGCAAAAATGAAAACTAACAGAAATAGAGCAATGAAACTTTGAAAATTGAAGATCTACATAAAAATTATGGCATATGTCCTTAGGCAAATGCATGACAATTAAGAGTTGTGTGTCTGGCATGCAGCATTCTTTTCGTCATAGTAAAATACAGCATAAATAAATATTTGAAAAGGCCTTTGAGCGTTACAGAAATTTAATTCTGATGAAGGATGCATCCTCTTTAGTGAAGATCGTTTCAGAGCAGCATCAATGCCTACGGATCATAAATAAATTGCATAGTATATTGCAGGTACCCTGTTAAAATATATTAGGATATCAGGATAAAACTTAGCAATAGCTACACTTGCTCGAGGCGTGGTTCATTATCCCAGGAGGTTATCTGCACCCCAGACAAGCCATGAGTGCTGAAGGAGAGGTGCAGCCCAAGGGGGAATGGAGGTGGAAGGTGTCTGAGCCAAAGGTTGTCCCTCAACTGTGACGTTTTCTGTTCCCTCACGTACCTCCTGCCCTGAATTGGTTGGGTTCCCTTTGGACTATTTGCACTTTTGATCTTTGTATCATCCCACGTCAGTGAGTTCACCGCTGCCACTGCCCCTTGTGAGCATCTCCCCTAGCACGCGGGATTCACACACACAGAAGTAGCTTGAAGAACACTATTCCTGACACCATCAAGTGTCCCAAAATTAAATAATGCCAGAATAGAGCTGTTTGACCCA
>NW_008824538.1:2128178-2185507 GCF_000699105.1 Pygoscelis adeliae | reverse complement strand
TCCCTGTGACTGTTCCGTATGTGTCCTTCTGTCTTCTTTACTCTCCCACCTTCAAGACCTGTTCTAAAGATAGATTTGCTGTGTTCTCCCTGTGTTGGTAGGACATATCCATGCCTTATTTCATGGGCTGTAATGAACTTATTTTCACAGCATTCCTTTGAGATAATTTTATGAAACTGAAACATAGAGAAAGGTCAGCAATATTCACTGCTAGTAGGGCTCGCTTTGGGAAAGGGATTTCACCTCTGTGTATTTAAAGGCAGCATCAAGATTCACGCTCAGAGACGCTTCACCTGAAATCTGGACGTCCCATGTCACTGATAGCAGATGCTGTTACCCTCATGCTGGACGTATTTGTGCAGTGTTTCCCCTCACCACCCTCCTGAGACATCTCTCCATTTCCATGGGCTTTGCATCTGGTCTCCTGGGCAGGTTACCTGCAAATTCAGTGTTGCATCCAGGTGATGGGAGGGCAGTGGCAGCTCTTGGTAGAAACGTTAAAGAGCATGGCAAAAGAGCTTAGACTCCAAGGGAGGCAATGGTCTTCACCAGACTCAAACAAGAACATAGAGTTTCACTGCACAATACTTCACAGTGAAAAAAGTCCAGTTAGTGTTTTTTCTGTTGGCCAAGTATTGAGTATTCGCTGTATTTCTGGTCTTTGGTAACAAATGGAAGTGCTCTTGTGTGGCAAAGAAAGCTGTCACATCTCTTAGCATCTCCCCTCTGCTCTGGGGTGAGCAATTCTGGCAACCTGTACAGGGAATATTTATCTTCTGAGCTTCCTGACCTGTTTCTAAGGCCACTCAGGTTGAATAAGTATCTGCACGTCTCAACGGTGCATGAACTGAAACTATTAAATCTGTTTGAGGTCTGCCTGGATTTTCCCAAGCGCTGTTAATGAGTGCATTTACAAAATGAGTGCTGCAGATCTTTGGATGTGAAAATAAAAATGAGATTAATTGCCTACTTACCAATGGTCAAAGCTGAGACTTCACCAACATTGCTCCCCGTGAGCAGCCTTAATGACTGCGTAAGGGACAGCCAGTGCAGGACAGACCCCAGCACTGGGAACTCTGCAGACCAGGGCTTCCTCTTGCTGGGATCCTCCCTTGGCTCCTGCCTCCAGGTTTCTGCAAAACCAGCTATTACCTTTGTATAGTCTTACCTTTTTATCAGTCTTAAGCTGGTAGATTAGGAATCCCAGATGTCTGCTAGACACTTGGGTATATTATACTGGGCATAGTCTCGCTCTCTCTCACCATAAATTCTGTCCTTCCTGAAACAGATATATGTAATTTAGGAAAAAAATCATTGTAAAAAAATACATTTTGCCAAAAAAAAAAAAAAAAAAGAAGAGCAGTGCCATTACAAAACTAAACCTGTTTCTGCTCCGCAGTGACATACTATCTCTGTTCATCCAGCTGAGGCCGGGAAGGATTTCTTTATTTTTAAAAGTCCCGTGCAAATTTTAGTTGCAGTTTGGAGAGAAGAGATGGTAAATGAGAATTATCCTTCTTTTAATAATGCAATTAGTTTGGCAATTTCTTAAACACAGATTTTGCTTGCTCCTAGGTGAGGGATGTTTGTAGCTAAATTAGAACATACTAACCAGTGTATATGCTAAGTAAGCGCTTTCATCAAATAATGTACATTACAAAAATTATAAATTGTTGGGATGAGAGTGATTTGTCCCCAAAGACAACTGCTTCATCCATTCTTTTGCTGTTAGAGAATGTTTCTCTGAAACATACATATCTTTAAATTGAATACAAACCATATTGCCTTTCAATAAGCAAATGAGCACCCTACTGCAATGCATCTGTGTTTTTGAGCTGATTTAAAACATCACATTTACATTTTGAGAACCTCATTAAACATCTAGTGGCTATTTCCTTTCCTCTCATGAAGCAATTGTCTTAAGTATTTAAGAAATGGTTTGTTGAAACATTCATATCTGACAGTTGAGCTGTTAACTTACTGGCAAAAATTCATTCTTACTTAAAAAGTTAAGCAAAATCAGTATGTTCACTTTCCTTAGAAATGCACTTTGGCATCATGCGCTTGTCTTACTGCATTATTACTCGTTGATCTATTTATGCAGAGACTCATGTAGGTTGCTTAAAATGCAGCCTTATTTTTCCAGTTCATTTACCAAGACAACCTTGCTTGTTCACAGTATTGACTAAGCAGCGAAACTCCAGCGTGCCTTACTTTAAAAGGGTTGGGTTTCTCATCTTGATTGTAGCTACAGTCATTAATTTGTCATTATGTAATTATTTTGTATGAAAAAATATGGCCATTTGTAGATAGCTTTTAGAAATCACAAGAAAATGAGTTAGTTCACTAGCGACAGGAGTGCACTATCTGTCGTTCAAGATCCATCCGGAGAAAGTTCTAGCATTGTGGGATACTCACTAAGTCGTCGCCACTGAAATATGAAATGTGTCTTGGGATAGATAGATAGTGTCTTGATCATGGAAATGTAGTTGTTGGTATAAGCATGAAGTGTTTAGTTTAAACTTAGGAACTGAATCTTGATGCCACTTCAATAATATTATCTCTTGTTGCCTCCATAAAAATAATGGTGTGCCTATTGCCGATAAACCGGCTGCTTAATATGCAAAACCGCGTCCGTGCTGTTGGCAGTAACATCACCCGCGATGCGGCCATGCCGTGTGCTTTGAGGTGTGAGAGTCGGCGCCAGCCCGGTTTCCCAATACGTGAACTTCGAATTTGATATGTTACTGAGAAGGAATGAGAAAACTTTCTCGGAAAACTAGCCTTAACGTGGGTTAATAATTAACCCGCCTTTTGTGAACGCCTAACAGAACAGGGATTAAAAATTGAAAAACTCTTTTGGTAGATGTCTAGCAGTAGCAAAAGAGTAGGAGAACCTGCCCGCTGGGGTTGGGAACAGTGCAGCTCCTGTTTAATCCCGCAGACTTTAGTGAATTCATCTGGGAGCCAGCCAATTTTAAAGTCTTAAAATGGATTCTCTTGGTTTATATCACATTTTAGCCTGCCTTTAAGGAGGAAAAAAAAAGATACTGACTTGAATGCAGCATCATCACATTCAAGGTTGTGACTGATCTGAGTCCACACATTAGAGAAGTGCTCATTGTGACCCTTACCAAGAGCAAAATCATGCCGCCTGCTTTCAGTCAACGGGTGTTTCCACTGTTTCCATTAAAACGCGAGCAGAGAGGATGCATCTCCAGCGGGTCAAGCCAAACATGGCATGGTCGAACCTAAGAGGGTTAGGACTTCGTGGGTGATGGTAGTGATGAAGATACTCATTGTGCTGTGGGGAGATCAGGGCCACGCTTTACAGCCCTGAGTGCATTTTTATCACTAAGTTCCACAAAAAGAAAGATAATTAATTTTATACTTGTCTTCTTAGTAGTGTTCACATTTTTATTCAAACTGTAGATTACTTTGTTTCAAGAAGAGTTCCAAAACAATACAGAAAAAATAGCCCAGAGAGACAGTAGATATTAAACATCAATATGATACAGAAAACACTAGTTTTAGTGTACTGCTCAGGTGAGCTATGATCCTGGAGCAGAACAGACCTCAACCACAGAGAAGGAAAGGTGGCACTGGGGGTGCTGTGGCAGGGTCTGGGAGCAAGCGGTTGCCAGTCCTGAAGTGCTGATGGAGAATACGGTCAGCATGAGGTGCAGCCTCTTATCTGTGAGACCCTTTTGGCACTGTGAGTAGAGTTAGCTGATGGGTACAACGCTTCATCTATCATGAATAGCAGACTGGTATTTTGTTTTTTGGTTTAAATCGTGGAGTGAGGATGCATTCAAAATAATCGGCAATAAACTTGACATGTGCAACACCGTCAGAACACCTGTTTTGTATCACAGTGTAACTCAGGAGACGATAAATCCTCCTGCCTATAGCATTTATGGAAAAAGTAGTGTAGAGTACAGGGAGTTTCCATTTCTTAGTGTTGCTGTTTTACACAGCCGTTCATTTGTAACTCTCCTGCTCAGCACTCAGATTGAAGGATGAGGACAACCTTGTGTGTCTTTCGTCGTGGTGACTGCATAGATCTGGTCACCCTCTACTTGCTTCTGAAGGTGCTGAGGTCTGCCAAGACGTTGTCTGCACATAAGGAACATTTTTCTGTCTCATTAATAGCTCTCTGAAGAATATTCTGACATTAATGTATTTCAGCTTTGGGTTTGGCTTTGGAACTAGTGACCCAGATTCTTCCAATTTTCTGTATTTATTTCAAAGCATCCTTGTACATGTCCCCTGGTCATCGTTTGGAGGTGGCCAAGACTCCTGTAGTTGCTTTCATTAAATGTTCAATGATAAAGTGGTGTTCAGTCATGGGGGGAGCCTGAAGCTCATGAAATAAATTAGCAAACTCACACAGCATAGCATGCATCAGGTTAGGAACATAGGCAAATTCAGGATTTTTGTACTAGAAGGCCAGAAACGCTACATGTTGAATTGCCTTGACATTTTCTTTAATGTTTTCAAAGTGCATACAAAAATGGTCCCAAATGTCACTCAGAGTGTTTCAACGCTCCTGAAAGTTTATCGACCCAGAACAAACCCACTTTTGGACCTCACCCTCAAGCTCTTGCTTCACTGAGCACATGCTCCGTTTTGACTGGGCGGCTGTGGATATTTTTGTGCTTTTCCATACCAGCTCCTAAGTGGGTGGCGCAGGGGCCTTCACCCCCAGCACCCCGGGCAGCCCCCCCCCACCCCCCCCCCCTTTTTGTGCTTTTCCATCCCGGCTCCTAAGTGGGTGGCAGCAGTGGCTTCACCCGCAGCACCCTGTGCAGCTCCATGCCAGCAGCCTGCCGCTGCTCAGAACAGTTCTGGTCCCATCTGGGCATCACGTGGAGGTGTTTCCCTTCCATAGTTTGTCTTTCACCAAAGATAGATTCAGGTAGTTTTTTATAAATTGTAACAGTTAGTGAATCCCGAGTTGCACAAACATTCAAGCAGCGGTGAGCGAGTGCTTCCATTTCTCTGATATTTACTGTCAGCAGGATGAAAGCAAATGAAACAAGTGAGACTTTTCCCGGAGCAGACACGAAGGGTCTGCGGCTCCGATCTCCATGGTGGCTGCTCTGCTCCTCAGCAGGTGACAGCCACGTTCCCTGCACCGCCAGCAGTGATGCAGCCATGCTGACCTAGAAAACGAACGACTCCGCTTTAAAGAAGTAATAAAAAGTCAACCGGTACCTCTAAACCAGAGACTAACTTGTTCAAGCTTGTTATTTGAAAGATTAAAGTTCCTACCTTTCCTTTATTTTCAGTCTACAGATGTCTGCGGTCCCAGTCAGTTGATAATGAGAAAGTCTCTTCAAACAGCCCGGAGCAGGTCACTTCTCTGTACGCTTCCTTCTGGTCACCGTTTGGCTTTATTGTATTTTTAACTTCTGTTTTCATTCAGCAGCATACGGGGTCAGACGTATTCAAATACATATTGTGTGCTCGTGAAAGGGATTTCTGTGAAGGTTGCGTGGTCACTGGCTGCAAAATGGAGTATATAGTTTTCTGTCCGTGCTGTAGCACAGTTCTCATACCCATGGATGTACAGGTATGCATCAGATATGCCACAAAGGAAAAAGTGAACGGGGATAAATTTTATTGCCTTTCTGATTAAAGAAAGTCATACCTATTATAAATACAGAGTTTCCTTTGTCCCTGTGTGTAAGGTTGTTAAAAGCAGAGCAACAACGACAAGGTTCCAGCTATGAAATATCCCAAATTACAATTTACTTAGCAAATGGACTGAAGTGCCCTAATTCATGTCTTAAAAGATGTTTTTATTATAATTCATTTGTAGGGACAAACAGAAGGCAGTGTATTTTCAGGGAAAAACAGAAGGCAGTGTATTTTATCTTCCAATTAATGAGTTTTTAGCAGATATTTGTGCTGTATTTTGATTTTACTCTGATAAAAATGACCTCTCTCTTTTCCTGGGTTACCATTTTCCACCCTGCCTTTAAAACCTGAGGTGTAATACATATTTAAAGAGGACTTAACTGTTGGATCATCTACCTTGCAGCTTTCGCATACCAGCTTTCCTTAAATTGTTTCCATCTCTTCTTCAAATATCAGGCCATAAATTTGGATCATGGACAGATGTTTCTGACATCTGAACCACTCATCCATCAATTTGTAGCCCATAAAAACCGCATCTATAACATTCTGCATCTTTGGACTCCAAGCTCCTAATTACTAAAGACTCGGAGACTTTTAGTTTCTTAAAAAAGAAAAAAAGAAAGAGAATTTTTTTTTTTATGCTTTTGTGTGTACCAAATAAAACCAGTTACACAATGTGGTAAACATGAAGTAAGTAAAATGAATGGTAGGAGCAAATACGGAATGATTGTTAATGTAATCCTGCAAGAAGAAAGTCGATTACATGCCTGCGTTTGTTCTTATGGATTAGAAGTTAGCTAATTGAAAAAGATTGTGCCCGCTGTTAAGTGTGCTTTAGATGCTCTGTTTTCCAGGCAGAAAAGAGGGAAAGAAGAGGTTTATCATGTAGCTGCCGCTTCCATATGCCTCGTCTCCTGGTGAAGGGAGGCTGAGCACTGGGTGCTGGTGACAGCACCCGGCAGCAAAGGCAGGTCCTGCCCAGCGGAGGGGTGGCCACGTGCTCCTCCAGCAAACATCTCCAGCCCCATAACGGTGTCCAAACTCACCCAGGGCACTTTGGCTCAGAGTATTGTTCCTGGCTGCAGCAAGCAAACCCCGTGGCATGCTCGCTGGGGGCTGGGTTTGACCTTGTGGCTGCTGTTGCTTCGACAGTGGCTGGCATTTGCAGGAGAGCAGAGAGCAGGTACCAGCTCAGCACGGAAACAAATGTGAGGTTTTGGCAGTTCCTCTGATTGCGTGTGAAAATGTTAAAAAAGAAAAGAGGTGTCATCAAGAGGAGTATTACACGATGCGCAGTGGAAAATAAACTGATGATGAGCGTGGCAGAACATGCTTTGCAGCTGGCCTTGTTGTTTTTGCCTGAATTACAGATATTTGTCACTGTGAGTCATTTCAGGGCCATAGCTATCCTTTGAAATGAAGATGACACAGGAGCCACCTACCTGATAAGGTTTATGTTCAAAATCAGAGAGCTCTGATTATATTGCTGGGCAAAATCATTAAAGAAGAGCAGCCACTGGATTTCCACAGCGGAAACGAGGCAAACGCTACACGGGAGTGTTCCCTCTGCGGTGTGCAGGTAGCAGAAGTATGTGCCCGTGAACTCAACACTGCTATTTTATATGCATAACTGCTAAAGTAAACTCTTTTTTTGTTAAGGAAAATCAATTGTCGTCGTTGTTATAAATTGTAAAGAAATTACTTTAAAGGCTGCCACAGTTTTTTATAGGAGTATACAGTAGACTAATTTACATTGTATCCAGTTGTCATTAATTAAAGAGATGCTTGTCTGACTTTCTGAGTCAGTGAAGAAATTTATGGTTGAAATCAATAGGCCAAGTACAATGGACTAAGGATGTGTTATTTTTTATAAACATAACTGTGCATATAGGCAATCAATATTTAATCATCCCATAGGATTAATTTGTCAAGAAATCTATATGTTCAAGTCTTTTAGAGAATATAGTGTTTCTCAACAACAGGCAAAGAATAAATACCCTTTCATTGACAGCATAGAGGAGATGGTTTCAGCCTGCTGCAATAAAACGCTGCCGCACTTCTACAGTCCCCTCTCCCTGATATCAGGGAAATACATTTTGCTTTTCTGTTACATTTAGGGAACAAAGTTTTCTAAATATTCAAAGATAACCAAGAAAAAAGGAGTCCCTGTGAAGCCTTCTGTGCTCTGGATTGACTGAACGTAGGTATGCTCTGCTAAATTAATTACAAGTTAGGCACATGATAATGCTAATAAATGCTCCAGGAAATAATGTGGTTTTTCCTCAGTGCTTTGCAAGTATTCACAAACCATTGGAAAACTGTTCTTTCAGCTTGGTCAAAGTAAATTTCCCAAAACGTATTTCATCCTTATCTTTGTAAGGCAAATGGCTTTGATTATAAGAATTTTCCTCCTTCAAAAATTCTTTTTCAAACAAATCCTCATTCTTACTAAGTTTAAAGCTCTGGACACATGAATTGACATGCGGGCAGATGTTTTACTGTTGTGTTTGCTTGTGTATTCTCCCTTTGAAAAATCAATTTTGACTTTTTAATATACAAAGGCACAGCCTGAATGTCAGGGAGAGGCCGTGCAGGTGATTTCCAGGAAGTGGGTGATGCGGATTTGGCTCCTTCCCATTCAAGGGAGCTGGAGGAGATGCCCAGACCTGTGGAGGCAGACAGTCAGTGCTGCAGGAGCAGGAGCAGAGGGCTGGGTTCTTCTCGGTGCTTTAATACCAAGCAACGCGTGACCAAGAGCTTTGAGTGCCTCCTACGTGGGTTTTGGCTTTGCAGAGCCTCCCCAGTTTCGTGCTAGGAGTTTGAACCGCCCTAAGCCTAAGGTGTTGCAGGCATCTAAATCGTATTTTAGGGTGTCTTGGGCGTTTCAGTGTTGGTGTTAGATGCCTCAGCATCATGCAGACCTTCAAAAATATTGTGCTAGAAAACCCTTGTTCCTCCAGGTGGTTGCATGGCTCTCTGACTCCCTGTAGAGCTGACCTTCATTTTTTTCTGTATCCCATCAGCAAGTAAAGGAGCTCAACTGCTACGCTTATTTTCAACAGTTTTGATACTTGTCAGCCAAGGGTGCCGTTGCTGTTTCACACCAGGGTTGGGAAGAGGCTCCGTGGTGGTGCCCAGGCTGCTGGCAGGGGTCCGGCAGGGATGTCCCAGGCTCCGGGCGTGATGCCTCCATGCAGCCACCTCACTTCCAGCGCAGCTGCCGGGCTTATTTTCCTAATGGAAAGAGAAGGTTGAAAGCTGATTGTGGCGAAAGCTGTGCGGGTACTGATTTTCTTTATTTGCTCGACAGCAGAGCTGAAACAGCAGGCAAGGGGACATTTTGTGTCAACCCTAGTGACAATTTTGAGACGTTTGGGTTTTTTTTCTGGTTTCCATGGTAAAAATAAGACTTAGAAGAGAGCTGGTGTTGATTGCAAGGCAAAAAGACGTGTGTTGCTTCCTATGGAGAAATACCAATATCCAGTGCTGGCTTAGGATGCATAATACTGAAATGAAAAATCAAATTGTTTTGCTCTCAGAATGAATAAAATAATGGAGCTTCTTTATTGCTTTTGTTTGGGTGGTTGTAGAAAAGGGTGATAACCTAAGGCAGCAACTGAATTTGATACAAATTCGTGACTAGTTTTGGTAATTGTAAGGTTTAAACGTGAAGTTTTAACTATTAAAATTATGTGCTGAAGTCTCTGCTTCAGTATTTCCTTATCCAAAGATGAGGTGTAACAGGGAATATTTTTACAGTAGACCACTGTAAGGAATCAGAAGTACCTCTAAGCAACGGCTAGCTAACTTCAAACAACTGCCAGAAAGTCAGTATTAGCTCACACAACTGGAAGCACAGTTTTGTTAATACAGTACTCACAAATGTAATTGGCAGCCAACATGATGGCATAAAACACGTGGCTTAAAAAAACACTAATGATGTCTATTAAAAAAAAAAAAAGATTTTTTTTTAGTGTTGAAAATTAGGTAATTTTCTCCAGAGTTTTATATTTCTCTGATTCTTATTTTTTGTGAAAGGGACAGACACAATCATGTAATTATTTTTGGTAGTATACTGCTCACTTTTGGGGCATAGTCAATGGTTTTAATCTTCCTTGCGAAGATTGCTTGTACTCAACTTGATAGTTTGATTTTAAAAAAATAAATAAAATAAAAATTGGAATCCATTGCAAAGAACAAGCAGCAATAATTACCATGGAAGTAAGATCAGGGAATTTTCCTTTTGAAGGTCCAGGTGGGTTCACGAGGTCTGCAGAGCACTTTCTTTTCCAGTATCTTAGCATCACTTACATTTTTTGGGGAGCTGTTCGGGCAAAATAAAAAAAAAATGTATAGACCTTAGGTTTCCATTTGTGGGCTGAATTAGCTGCATATAAATTTGTTCCCCATTTGTGAATTCTATAAATTGCTGCTTACCATTTTCATTTTAAAATCAAGTACGTATTTCAGACAAAACACTCGGTCTTCATTACAAAGTTTTTGAGAAATTGTGCCAGGAACTGCACTAGGTACCTTGTTGTAATCACCGTCTATAAAGACCTGGTGAGTTCAGCTCCTACCACAGTTTGGCATGGTCAGAAATACTGGGTAGAATGGAGTTTCTCAGGAATTTTATTTTCTTTAATAATTTTTATTTCAGTGTGGGAGCAGGGATGTGTGAATGAAAAAGTTTCTCTTTGAGAAAAAAATTCTCATTTACCTTGGTCATTCTTGCATTTTCAGATGTACCTGAAGGACATTTTAAAATAGCCATGTTGAGTTTAGAAAATTTCAAAGCTGTGTTTAAGAAATACAAAATCAAAAATACTTGCATATTTAAAATATAAGATCATTTTATTTGGCTGGCTAGGTAACTTGGTAAATTTACGAGCATTCACAAAGGCTTGTTTCCAGTTTCTCCCCTTAGAGCAGTAGCTTTCCTCTAGCAGCACTTTCCAGTTTGACCGCGCTATGTGTGGCGAGCATCCGTCCACTCGGGTCCAGCGGGAAGATCCATATGGGCAAATTCCCCATGCACCGCTTTAAAAATACACTCTAAATCTTATCGTCATTATCCTTAATATCTTCTCTGCAGCACACTCACCACTTTCCTCTCAAGGACAATGGTCTACTCGAGACAAGGCTTATCCGTTACTGGGAGGACTCCCTGACAGCCTGTGAAGGTGCACGGTGCCTTATGCATTATTCAATGTATATGAAAGGTCCTGGTGCCCCTTCTGTTTGTTTCTGCAACGTTTTAAATAACCTGTGAGCATTTAATGCAGATCAGAATTCAATGGCTGTTTTACCGGGCGTGCATGAGCAGCAGAGCCCTGTCCTTGCACCTTCACGCACTTTTCCACGTGTAGCATTGTCCATGCGCAGCACTTGTCACTTCTTTCCTGAGCGCTCGAGTTTCAGCGGTGCCTGGAAGTTTTCTTTGAGATGGGAGCAGGAGAGGTGTGCGTGGCATAAAAACAGGGCTGCTGGCGGGCAGAGCAGAGGACAGGAGGAACAGTTGCCCTAATGCGTGCTGATGTTTGCTTCGCGAGCTGTGGGACGTCAGAGTAACACACTGCAAAGCCTGGGTGAAGCAGGTGTCTGTGGCATGTTCTTATTCATGGGTATTTAAAGAAGAGAGAAGGAGAAATGACTGAATTTCTGTTAAACAACCTGTACCTTGGGTTTCATTGTCCCTTTTGTTGATCTCAGTACTTAGGTACAAAGAGCTGTGAAAGAGATGGGATCTAACAGCATCTTTCAAATTGAAATTTTTCATGAGCTCCACTGGGATGATCTCTTAAAGATACAATATAAATTCACATATTTGCGGTATCTTTATTACCTTTAATAACTCTTTGTAGTGTAGTGGCTTTGGAAAACCACTAACAGAGGAATGCTCCACAGTTCCAGGCTGTGTACAAAGTTGTGGTGGACATTTCATTAATAGCATCTTATGAAGTGGGTCATTTTAATGCTTGCAACAGGGAAGAGGTGATGCTGCTTTGGGCTAGACACTCAGGCGATGCTGCTCGGGGCAGACACTGTAGGTTGTGGAGCTGCAGCATCTCGGCTCAGCAACTCGCAGCTCCCGGCCCTGCGCTGGCATGCCCAGGCTCCTCAGCAACGCGCTTACCTCTCGTCCTGCTCTGCACCCACGCGTCCATCCAAAAGCTTTCTGGTACAAGGGCCGGGTTTCAAGGGCCTGTGCGTGTGCAGGATTTGTATTAACTGACGTACCTCTGCCTTGCACATCGGGCGGGCAGGCAGCAGTGTGGTTTTTCCATGCGGTAACTTGTTTTTGCATTTCTAACCTAATCTGAGATTTTTTCCCTAGCGTTTCTCCTATGCATGGCTTAACCCCTGCAGGGCCAGCCCTGAAGAGCCACCTGAGCCTATAGCATGGCTCACCCAGCGTGTGCAAGAGCAGAAACCCTGAAATAACCTCTCAGATGCACTCAGCGTTGGTCTAACTCAAGCCCTGCAAAGGCTCAAAGTGCAGTAAAACACACGCTGACTTTGGTGGCAGCAAAGCGAAGCTGATGTCTAGAGCTGTTCCATCATCCCAACTTTCTTAAGAATTCCTCTTGCTTTTTTGCTTCGCAGTCCGAGTTTTATTTCATGGGCATATAGCTGTACTTGTGTAACATGCTTTAACGATAAAAGTATTGACATCTCTGTCCCACTGCTATGAATTTAAAGCTTGGAGTTTGTTAATATTGCTGCAAATATAGTTTATTTGGATGAAATGTGGTAGATTTAGTACTACCTTTCAGCAATTTCAATGTACATTTTTATTGCATCAGCAAATTAAAGTTTTGGAATAACAGGTTTTCTATCCTTAATTAACTCTGTATTGGTGAACATGTAATAGGTAAGAAATTCAGTAAGCTTAGTGGAACATCTCATTTTAGCATCACTGCACCTGTACAGTTGTCTTGGGATGTGTGGTAAATATTTAATGATTTTTTCCTTTGTTTTCTGCAGCTAGTGTCTGTAATAAGGCAGAGTATCTGCAAGTAATATTGCAATGTCAAGTCACTCTGCTGCCTAAAATGTGTATGATTTCTGCTTGTCTATAAACTAGTTAAAGTAATGTTAGACACAATGTGGCACTCTCTTCTTGCGGTGCCTTCTTCTTAATTAGATTTTTTTTTTCTTTTCATTTCTTGGTAAGGCATATAAATAAAAGAAACTATAGATTTTGATGCTGAAAACACTGTGCAGTCTATAAAGCACAAAAATGTATGCTTTGCTTTTTTTTAATAAAACAGCCTCTTGTTTGCTCATATTGACTCATTGTTCTCTGAAATCCATCCATCTTTGAGACTACAAGGATTGCTGATAATTATGCACTAAGGCCATTAATGGCTAGCCTATTTCTTTCTCACTCATCAACAAAAGTGGTAAGTGCTTGGAAATCAAACTGCATTTCGGTTCTTCAGTATGCTCTTGTTAGCTTCAAATGATGCCCCAAATGACAGCTGTGAAACCTCATTGCCTCTAACGAGGAGGCAGCACCCAGCTCACGGAGCCCGGTGTGCACAGTGGCAGAAAACATGTCTGCCACCGCAGCTGGCCAACGTTATTTTAAAATCATGGAGAGCATGGGGCTACTAGACACGAGGAGCCAATTTACCTGGTCAGGTTTGAAGGGATAGCGTTTGAGAGCTAGTAAATTCAGCTTCGGTAAGCTGATGAAATGAACTGAAATGAACAGCATTTTTTTTTTTTTTAAGGAAGAAAAAGATTATTTAACATTTTAACAAATGGGTTTGAAACATAGGGGCAGGTCTGCGGAGAAATTCAGGCTCCTAAAGATGGAAGAATTCAGTGAGATTTTGAAAAATGCCGCAGCATCTGCTTGGATGCTTGGGTGCTTACAGGCCATCACAAATCGTGCGCTTCGTCCCTTGCTGTAGTCTCTGTCTGGTGAGCGTCAGAAATGCTCCTGAACTGAATTAACACTGTGCTTTTCCTGCATGCAGCAAACTTCCGAGTGCTGCCCAGCGCCTGCAGCCGTTGGGCTGCCCCAGGTTTGGTGCGGGACCTGCACGGGCAGAGGAGGACAGGCAGATGGCAGGCAGGGGTGGCCTCTTGGTAAAATGAGTTTGCAGTCTGTCATCTCATCTGTCTGTTACAGAAACGCTCAGTAGTGGGTTATTTCAGGGAGGTTCGCGTTCTTGCTGTGTCTCTAATCCTCCGGGGTTGTTTGAAGGTTTAAGGAAGCGCCCGGGGTTGCACAGGTCTGCGTGTGCTCCGGTTCATTTCAGCGGTGAAGACAACATCTATCCCAAAAGCTCTGACATTTGCATCCTTCTTTTGATTTTAGGCTGGACAACAGCGTTGGTGGGAACAGGAAATTACAGTGAATGGAAATATTCAAAAGGGAGAATTAATTACCTACAACCTAACTGAGCTGATCAAGCCAGAGGCATATGAAGTCCGTCTAACGCCCATCACCAGATTTGGGGAGGGGGACTCAACTATTCGGGTCATCAAGTATAGTGGTAAGAAGACCTTCGTGTACAAGCAAATGCGTTGCGGTGCATTCTGCACAATTCGGTCTGCTGCACAGGTTACGGCTGCGCTGGGTTGCACTGTGTAAACTGATTGCCAGTCCTGCAAATAATGCTGCAAGGGACGAGTGTGGGCTTACAGGAAGGAGGGTTCTGGGTAGAATGGGGTAGAAACGATAGTCTCCACCTCTGGGAAGTTTCACAATAAAAATAAAAATTAAAAAAAAAATCTCTGAACAGCCAAAATGCAAAATCATATTGAATTTTCTGTGAAATAAAGGAAAAAAATAGAACCAATTAATGTTAGCTTCATGAAATAGCTCATTTCAAGAGTTTGTTCTTACTTAGAACACTTCGAAGGGCGATGAGTTTTGAAGAAAAATCTACAAAAGTAGTATTCTGAAGGTGTCAAATCACTGTTTTGATATCATCAAAATACGTTTTTTTTCCGCCAGAATGAGCACTTTTTGAGAAGTTTTTATTTGAACGTGAATGATTTTTTTTTAAAAAAGAACTGACCATTTCTAGTCCTGTGTAAGTGGAAAAGGGCATTTATACATTTTCCTCTAAAAGGTCAAGCCGTGACAAAGATTTGTCCACTTTAATCTAACAAGAAAAATACAGCATTCTTACATCCTTTCATTCAGTCTCCCAGCATTACCAGGAAGTAATTCTTAGAGCTCTGAAAAATCCCTCAGAATACCTTTCTTAGGGTATTTATTTAATGAATAACTGATTCACTTTTTTGTTTTTCCTCTGTAAAAATTACAATGAATGGGCAAGAGGTACCTTAGAGAGAAGGTAGCTTTACTGAAGATATCATTGTGCAGTTTGCAATGGGAACCTGGTGTGCTGAGCAGAAAGTTTTTATAATTGAAAAAGGGAAGCGTGTGCCAGGGGGAGATATTTGTAAGCACGGAATCATGAAAGTGCGAGTTTATCATCCGGGGACAGACTTTTTAGCAGGGCCTGTTGCGACAGGACAACGGCTAATTGTTTTAAACTAAAGGGGGGTAGATTCAGACTAGATCTAAGGAAGAAATCATTTACGCTGAGGGTGGTGAAACCCTGGCCCAGGTTGCCCAGAGAGGTGGTGGATGCCCCATCCCTGGAAACATTCCAGGTCAGGCTGGACGGGGCTCTGAGCAACCTGATCTAGTTGAAGATGTCCCTGCTCATTGCAGGGGGGTTGGACTAGATGACCTTGAGAGGTCCCTTCCAACCCAAACCATTCTGTGATTCTAGGATTCTATGATACTATGATGAGGAACCTTCCTAATCCCGCAGGACAAAAGCCAGGTGACACACAGGTCAAGTCACAGCTAGCCACGTAGGTCCAATTGCTCCAGGAGCTGGCTGCAACAGTAATTAGTGCTTTACAGATACCTAAGAGAGCCCAAAGCAGGAAATCACATGCAGCAGAATGCCCAACAGCAACCTACAGTTCAAGAATTACTTTCAAAAATCATTAACAAATAATTTAAAATAATGAACAAATCTGAAAAAGAATTAAATGTCTTGTGCATTTTATGTGCAATTCTTCATGATCAATGATTAGCTCAGCCCTACTCAATCTCATAAAAAATTATTTTTATCACTGTGTTAATATCAAGGGAAAAAATTACATTAAGCAATCTTAAACATCAATTCTAAAGAATGTAGTTGCACATTTCACTAAATGCCAGATCTGCTAACGATGGTGATGGATGAATCTGAGGTTTTGCCTGTTACAGGAAAGTGTTTGCAAAGTCTGTGTTTCCCAAAGCTCATGAGAACAAAATTTCAGTCAAAAGGACTTGTTTACTAAATCTATGAACATACAAATGAGGCGAAGATGGTCATTCAGCTGCAGTTCCTCTTGGGCTTTGGCTCCTCGTTGGGCCTCCTTACCCTAATAAGTGCCTGTTTTCTGACACTAGCGGTAGGAGTCCGGTCTCTTTGGGGCTCCCCGCACACACAAGAGAAAGACCCAGGGTCTTCCCGAAGGTGATCAGGAGCAGAAGCTTCATTCAGGCATTTGGGATTTCTCTGCAGCAATCCCGATCTCTCTGTGCTGGCCGTGATAAGGAGACTTGTGTGCTCACAACCGGCTCGTGCCAGGCAGCCGCTGCCTGCTTCCGTGGACCTCGAAATTTGTCCAATGGCTTAAATGCTGACCAGTGCTCCTATAAGGAGAAAAAAACACCGTTTAGGTCACTCAGTCACTACTGCTCTTTTTTGGTGGTGGTTGTACCCTGGCAAGTCTCAGGAGGTTGACCGAGGTCTCGGCTATGGCTCACAACCGTGCTGAGTTTGAGGTTTTAATGCAACATTACGTGATTTACATTTCTAGCCCCTGGCTGGCAGGAAGAACGTTCCCATGCAGCATAAAAGGCATATTTTGTCTACTGCAAATTTTTCTGCTAGAATCTGCCATTAGCGCAGATGTGAATAACATCCCATTTCAAACGTGCTGATGAGGTGCCAATGCAAAATCCAGCCGCCCGGGAGAGAGGAAGCCATTGCCTTGCGCCCCAGATGGAGAGATGCTTTTGGAGCAATACTCAGTGCTACTCTGGTGCCGGCAAATTCACAGCTTCAGAAATCATGAGCCAGATGCTAATCAATAAGATAAACCTAAAGCGACTTCCCTTTGAAGAGGGATCCCAGAACCGCTGAGGCTTTGTGTGCTTAAAATATACATTTTACCTCAGCATTCGTTCAATGACTATAGTGTCAGCAAACTGTTACCAGGCTAATTTTAAGGATATTATAGCTTCAGCTATAAAATAATGATACCACGTACATTATTATAGTGCAAATCCAATACTTATCATCTGAAATGCTGGAGTCTTAGAAAAGCAGTTAATGGGCTAGCGGAACACACAGCAGCAGGCCTGCATTGATGTAAGAAATAATTATAAACATTACTCAGAAAATAAAAAACATCATGTGAATGTTTCTTAAAAGGAGAACTAAGATAATTTTTTACATTTTTCTCCCATTACATTTTTTTTAATTGTGAGACCTCAGGCAAGGAGGAAAACATTTGAATTTTCATCTTTTCAGTGGGATTTTGTGTGTGTGCGTGCGTGTGCCTCTGTGTGTTCGGTTTTGATCAGTACCCCCGAAGTACACCGGCCTCTAGCAGCATCAGCCCTTCTTTCTCATTCCACCACTTTAGGAATACTCTTTTTGGAGGACCAGGACCCAGGGCTGTGTCCATTCAGGTCTTGAGTATCTCCAAGGATGGAGACTTCACAATCTCCTTGGGCAACCTGTTCGGTGCTCGATCACCCTTAGAGTAAAAAAGCTTTTTTCTTAGGTTTAAAATGCACCGATGTATTTGTATTGCTGGTGAGGATTCCCATTGCAAACATTTTTTCCCTTATTTATTTTAAACTTTAAGCAGGCTAATAAGATTTCACCCCATTTTAAAGAAATGCGGTGTGGAAAACAGATCAGACACGTCATAGAGTTGCTAAAAATGGCAGCAGTGTCTTTTGCCTTTAAGAAATGCATTAACTTTTACAGTTGAGTTTCATTTTTGTGCAAGTAGAGGACAGATAGGCCATGCACTACCTAGATTTTATTTTGACAGCTTAAGCTTGTCTTTTGTAGTAGGACAATCTTGGGTAGGTACCGCACAGAAATGATCTCTCAGAATAGTTGTAAAGTGTGTAAGGATCAACATGACATTTCTAGTGTATTGGTTGCGTTTGCTGCCTTCCTAGAGAGGAAAAGGTGTCTCCAGATTTCTTCCAGGGGATTAATCACCCTCTGGACATGCCCATATCTCCCCAGTGACTTTAGAGACACTCCAACAACACTCTTAGATGAGGTGTCTAACTTCTAGATCGCTAAAGTTAAGCCACATTAATCCTACCTGTGAAGTCATTTTTATTGGGTTACACTCCTTTGTACGTGATGCAGAGCACATTTTTAAATTAAAACCCACAACTGGAGATTAACGTGGAAATTGCTAATAGATAAAAATAACAGCTTCCAGTGTGCTAGCCTGGTAGCCATCTGAATGTCCAAAATAAGGAGACTGTTAAAGCAGGAAAACCTCAGTAATGAGCTCTTTACAGTATACCCTGCCATCCCAAGTGGGAGCTGTAAATACAAAATAAAAACTCCGCAGCATCCAATCCCATGAATCAAAACCTTACCCATAGCGCAAGCATTTCATAGGGTAATCCCTCCCTTGCCATGAATTATTCTCTCCTCTGCATGCCGAAAGGACAGGAGAAAAGAGCAATCATCACAGTAGGAGCGACATTGATAATTACAGCCAAACATCACTTGACAAATTCTTTGGTAGATACATATGTTACTCTGCTAGTGAACACAGTCTGCCGAGTAAATACAAACAAGGCAATTTAAGTAGCACTAATGAGTGTTTTGTAGGCTAATATAAAACAGATATGTCTCGTAGTAACAGCAGATGTGTCTCGTAGTAACAGTTTAAATATTATCTCCATCACTTTAGATAAATCTCTGTGAGCCTATTTGATATGAACTGGCTGTAAAGTCCTCCAACTCCTCCAATTAAAACTTTAGCACTCGCAGTTTTAGATACGCACTTAGGTTTAAATATTTTTAAAGTTAACCAGTGATTAAAGAAGCAAGTTTTAACTCCCTTCTATGGAAAAAGCCAACAACCCGTTACTACTATTGGTATGTAGAGTCAGCCCCTTGCGACAGTGGCAGATAGATGATGATGGCCAGTCGCTCTGTAGTCCAGCTTGCTTATTTTCATATGAGGATTAGAGACTCCCCAGATTCTGTATGGAAGAAGGGTATATAATTGTGGTTATTATTTATTGCTATTATTCTTGTTGTTATTATATTTCTAGCCCCAGAAAAATAAAATTGGTACAAAATAGGGCATAAATGATAGGATTTGTAAGTTTGCACAGGCATACATTTCCAGTATTATCCAGTGTTATAAATAGTAAGTTAGGATGATTGCTATTATGGGAGGAAGAAAGCCGTGTCCTTGTAGAGTACCAATATTTACAGTGAAGATTGCATTTCCTGTGCAAACCAAGTGCTTAGAGGTACGGACTCTTGATCTTGATTAAAGCTTTTAGGGGCTGGTTGTAATTACCACAAGTAACCAGTTTCCAGTGGTAAGAAACATAGCAGCTGAACATATAGCATGCTTCTACTTCCCTCTGGCTTTATGTTCTTCGTAGTTAGGAAAGCTTGGTTTGCAGCTATTTTTTTAAAGGAGGGACGTAATGTTGCAGTCTCTGAAGGACACCTCACTTGCAAGCTGAACAAGTGTTTGTGATGGGAAGGATCCGTGGGAAATGTAACTGTCTTTGCGTATATGCAGTTGCCCCTAATAGAAGGGCAAGCATTAAGAAAAACCATTCAGCCCTCATTTTTCTGCTGTGACCTGCACAAATACAGATCACCGAAAAGTAAAATCATCCAACAAACTGAAATTCCAGCAGGTTTTATTCTCTGCTCGCTGGAGGAACGGCAGGAAGATTAAGGGATCATCCGTCTTGGCTCTAACCAAGCTCAAACATTTCATGACACTTTGTTCTCCTCCCGAGATTCTCCGCCAGCAAAACCTTCCTCCCAGCACGAGCCGGGGTCAGCTGAGCAGAGCAGCGATAACCCTCTGAGGTGCACAGATTTTCCAGACGTTTCAAAGTCAGCCTCAGGAATTTACTCCCTCAGTCATCCGTTAATTTCCCTTTATGGCTAATTTAACTTGCTACCTGTGTGTCATGCACGCAGCAACCTTCCCTTTCCGCAGTGAGAGCTAGAGCCATTACATGTTGTCTTATAGCAGCGTGCTGGATTACTTAGAAGAGCGGGCTTTCTGGTTTTTTGTTTGGTTGTGGTGGGTTTTTTCCCTAGTTTATGATTAGGTAAGTTCAGCCTAACTGCTTTAATTTGTTTTTCTGCTTTTGTCAATCAGTGTGAACTGAAGCTAGTTTGGCAAGAAGCCTTTTTTGCTCTGCTGTGAGCAATCTGAATAGCATGACTCAAGGTTACACGCTGATGATAGTTCCCATAAAAGCCCATACCTTTAGTTACAAATCAAGCATCAGTAAATCTAGTTCCCAGCAATTTCAGCTAATTCCAAGTTCAATCACTCAAGGATTTCACAAAATGAATGTTTCTTGGAGAATGAAGGGTAATTTGTTGGTAAAAGCTATGAGGTTATCTAATACAATGTAATGACTAAGTTTCTTAAGCAGGTTGCACTGTTCATTTGTTTCAGAGAAGGCAAGATGAAATGGCAGAGTTGCTAATTTAGAGCTGTTTTGAAAACTTCAGATTGAATCTAGAGCTACACAGAATCCGTGGCTGGGGTCACAAACCAAAAATTCATGTCTGTAAACATGGCGCGGGAAGGGCAGCAAGAAAACGTGGAGCAACACTCATACTGAAGTCTGGCATTACCAGATGTACCCATTATTTGGCGATAAAATTTTATTTCAAATTTTCTGTTAATAACATGCAATTCCAACCGTGAGCTTAGCATCCTTCTGTTTCTCACATGCGTAAGGGCTTATAGCAGAAGGGCCCTGTTTCCTAAGTCATCCATCCTCAAATTTACCCTTCTGCAAACAGGTAGCACAGAACCGCAGCCTAATTTCTCATTCAAACCCATTTCCCATGTTTAGCATTGTCCAGGTTACTCTGGACCTAAACCTGGCTAGCCATTCCCATGGTTAAGATATCTGTAGGCACTATTGAGGTGGGATTTTTGTTGTGTTTCAGCCTATTAAGGTATTAAGTAGATGAACTTCAATATTAAAGAATTATGGATGTGGAGGTTTTTGTAATTTTGCCAAGGGTCTGTGAAATAAGAGTGCCAGTTTTATCAGCTTCCCCAAAGATTCCCCGTACCCAATAGTCCTGCCATGTCACCTGGGGCATTGCACAGACCCGTAAAAGGACACACAGAAATAATGTTTTTCAGCAAAGTTATCTCAAGGCTTCTCTGCAATATTGGCAAAATTATTTTTGATGCCTCCCACGGTGAGGGGTCAGCATGGGCTGCTCCTGCCATGGGATGGGGAGTGGGCAGAGGTGGGATGCTGAGAGGTGGGATGCTGCACTGATGCTCCTCTCTCTGAGAGCACAGCCCCAGGAGAGCAACATCTAGGACCCAGTCATGCTGGTGGGTCCCTGTCCTGGTCGCTGAATGTGGCTCCTCCAGGAGGCACGGGGTACGCTGGCGCTGCTGGCAGCTTTTTAGGACAGCACACTTCACCTTCCTTGGTCATCTTCTTAAATTTCTTTAAAGTATATCCTCCCTAGAAGAGGGTTTATGTGCCAGAAGATTCACGTTTTTTCTTGGTTGTGTCTCTTGGTCTAATGAGATCAAACCTCTTCTCACAAACTTGCTGTGCTTACTTCTTCTGCTATTTAAAAAGAAAATTGGCCTTTCTAAGAAGAATGCAAGCGCTGTCTGTTTCTTAAAGACTCATATGTACACAGACATCTTAAATTGAAGAATAGTATTATTCATTGATTAGAAGGGTAATTCACTATGTTAAGTATTCTTGAACAATGCCAAAAGGAAATTTTAAGTGATGAGCAAGGTCCAATGCAGAACCTCTTGCTTTGAATGAATTCATCCTTTCTGTAGTTTTTGTTGGATTCCTGTATAAAGGCATCACCCTGGAGTTTTGCTGTGCAGCTGTCCCCATCTTTACAATATCTGCGCCAGTAATCTAAGTTTGATGCTTAATTACAGCATCTTGTTCCCCAAGCTGCAGGTACTAGTGATGGAGCGTACACATTGTGGATGGGAGAGGCTATCATTTCGCACTGAAATCGTTGCCTTTGGATTGCCAGGGAGCCACAAAATTTGCTCAGAAAGGAAATTACCGGTTTTGCTGGCTGTCTCGCTGTAGGAGCCATGATCAAGGTCTTGAGGGGGAGGGAACAATGGGAAATTTAGGATAATCTGAATATTGATGAATTAGAATTTCTTCAAGTGCTAATTTCATTTTTGCTCTGTCTTCCAGCTCCAGTAAATCCACATCTACGTAAGTATTTCTTTATCTTTTTAGCTTTTGTGTGTATGAAGAATTGTCCTTGCACCCGTTGTCCCTTACAATTAAAAAGCAAATGATAAGTATTTCACTTTCAGTTGCAGCCTGTGGATTGCAGGCACCACCTTAGTTGTGCATGCAGGCTGGGCTGGCGGCTGAAGGTGTCATTCCTCTTGTTCTGCCAAGGCGCTAAAGCAAGAGTAGATGGAGAAAGGAAAAATTAAAGCTCCAGCTCATCTTTCTTTCCCACTACCCAAACAGTTCATCTAAAGGAAAATACTAATGTTCTGAAATAACAGCCATTTGTGGGCGTTGCAGCTCAGTGTGTATGGGTGATGCTGTGGTTTAGTTGTGGGAGTAGCTAAATACTGGTGGACTATAGCTGAAAGTTCAAGTACTGTGTAGGAACTGTGTCTGCGCCTCAACAGGTATGGTAAAAATCTTGAAGGAAAGGTCAGTTTATGAAATTTTCTGAATTCATTTATCCTTGCATGAGAGCTACATTTGCAGTTCTTGAGTTATTTTGATACTTCCAAGGGTAGTCAGAAGCTTATCTGCAGCTTTAAAACCAAAAGAAGAATGTTTTTTCGTACAGGAAGCATGGACCTCATTTGCACAGAGAAATGTGGAGACCAAAAGTGTAACTAGGGTGTGAAAGTGTTTAGACAAATTCACAGGAGACAGCTCCACAGGCATGATTGAAAATGCAAACTCCGACTATGCATTCGCTAATGTGCTGGTGCTCGGGCACGGGGATGTTGCAGGGGAGAAAGGACTTCTCTTACAGTTTGTTCTTACACTTCTCCGTGGGCACCAAATCCCTACAGATGTCGCAGACAGGAGGCTGGGCTGGAGCTTTAGTATGTCCCAGTAAAACCGCCCTGTTCCTGACACTCCCCACATCTATCTACTTCATGATTTTCTTCCACACCACAGTGAATGAATGTTTTGCTGTGGGAATGTATTCAGCCATTACTCTTGCTTTTAATAACAAAAATAAAGGGAATGGGATTCTGTCTGCCGTTATTACTGCTGTAGCGCAGCCATAATCGGGCAGAAAAGCAGCACCGGGCTGGGCGAGCAGCCCCTCTCTCTCTCCATCTCTCACACACGACGGCTAAGCCTTTCTGTAAATTTTAAACTCATTTGTGGAAGATCTTGTGCAATGCATTAACAATTAATCAGGGCTTAGTTCAAAGCTCACAGGAGCTGAAGGAACCACTCCCATTGACTTAAATGAGCAGTAGATGAGACCCTTGCTAATTAATATATTAAATATGTACTCTATGATGTTAAGAAAAAAATGCATTGCAATCCCAAGTGCTTCACACTAGTCCTCTATGATTTTAAGATCTGAAACTGTCTAATTTTCCAAATGTGTCTATAGCTCAGATAAAAGCAACGGCTCTAGTAGGCGCATGGTAGAGTGCAGGTGGCATCCAAATTGCCCTTGTGATAGGGAGTGTGTTAGCTCGAGGGAGGGAGGGCATCTCTGGCAACCTGTCCGCCGTTTACTTCATCTACGTTCTAGGTCTGCTGCTCTCTGCACTGGTGGCGATGGGAGAGTTTGCCTACCAGAACTGTAGGGTACCCAGTGTAATTTCTTTCAGACGAGTAAAGAAATGGTAACATTTTGGTTTGCTTTTTTCCCCAAAGACTTTTTGAGTGAAATCCTTTGACAGGGAAGAAATCTTGGTCTGCAAATTGGTTCAAACCAGTAAGCTGGAGAAGAGAGGTTCTGTCTTCCACAACAAATTCAATCTCATCATTATCCATTCTTTCTATAATCTGATTTTATTTCACTGAAAATACAGAATGGATGATGATGTATACTATATAACATCAACCAAGTTCTGTTTTTTTCTAAACCTGTTGGGCTGAATTCTGCTTTTATTTACACCATTGTGAATGAAGAGTAAGAGCTGTATTCAACTGGGACAAGACACTGTATTGGAAACTGAAGTCACGTTCTTCCTGCTTCAATTCTGGAATAATCACATTGCATAAGTCCTTCCTTTTTATAAGATGTCTGCAATACATAAGCAAGTAGCATTGAAGGACTTAAACACTGAGATGTAGCCTCAGATCTACATTTTATTTTGTAACGTATAATATAAACCATTTAATGTAAACCATAAGGATTTCATGTCAATTAGTGCAACTAGATGTTACACCTGAATAATAGAAGAGATTAGATGTTAGAGAGTCATATTCAACTTGAATTTTATGGAAACAGATTACAAAAATTCATACTACAATGAAGTGTGTTTCACCTTGAGAACAGTTTCAGATTTTGCCCTAATTGGCAATGAAGTTATTAATAACTTGAATCCACTTCCAGAGCTGGCATGTGCTTCGACAAAAATTGGCCGTTATCTTTAATAGTAATTGGCACCATTGTTAGTGCTTTCAGCAAACGGTCGTGGTCTGAGCGGTGTCATGAGCTGGAGCACCCATGGGTGCTTGGGGAAGGGCCGGCTGTTCCTCCTCCACTTGGTGTGCCCCTTAATGAACAGGTCAGGACCATCCAGATCTATTTAAATGTTCCTACTTCTTGCGTAAGAAAGGTACTGAGCTAATCCTGGGGAACTATTTCCCATTTTTATTCTTCTGTCATATTTTCAGAAGTGTTTAGTGCCAAGAATATTTAGCACTAACCTTTTCCAATGTATTCCAAATGGCAGAGTCCCACATGAAACCAGTGTTTTCCTATTAAATAAATGGCAAACTTTTACTTCGCCTTTTTTCATCTGGCCTGAATATTTTTTTTTTTTAACTTGAAGAAAAATCTTTTGTTCTGCTGATGTGGAATTTCTTAATGAAGCTCTGAGGGCATGGTGCGACATGCAAATGCAGCTCTTAAGGTACTGGAGGAGCAGTGTTAGAAACTGCTGAATGGCTGAAAATGCTTTGTGTTAATTCACTTCGCTGCAGGACTGGATCTGGTACTCAGAACTTTTCTCCTTTAGTTACCATTTTGCCCTTTAATTTTATCACACTGTGTAGAAGCAGCACCATTTTTGCGATAAGCAAGGGCTTGTATAAGTGGAGGTGGAAGTCAAATGCACAGAATATAGTGTAAACCAAGCAGATTTTGAGCTCAAGTCGTGTAAAAGTTGTTCTTGGAGATGAGAGGCACAGCTGGCATTTTGTTCAGAGTGCTTCATTCGAGTCCTTGTGTCTTTCAAGGGCTTTGTCAGGGTCTTTGCGTTATCTTCCTGGTCTTCAGGATAAGGATGGAGGTGTCCGTCTGCATCTATTCACATGCTTCTCTGTCGAAGGATTTTGGATGTAATCCATGCATGTGTATTCCTTGTGGCCTCGTTCTTTGATTTGCTTGTCTCTCAGGAAGAACCACAATCAGGCTTCTACTTGTATTCCTTCTCTGCGACGCCCATGATGATGCTCCTCCATTGAATGATTTTCTATATTGCCACTTCTTCAACACTGAAAATTCAGGATTCAGAAGTCCTTGCTTCCAGAACCAAACTGAGGTGCAAGGTCCTGAAATTGGCTTGCCATCATGCCAATGGTTATCAGTCATGTTTGCCAGTTAAGGAACTGTGATTCAGGAAATTGATTCTCTTGGAGGATCTAATAAAGTTGATGGATTTATTGAGAAATCAAGTCAATCTGCATGAGGTGCTAATGGCCAAGGAAGTTTCTATGGACTGCATCTTTGTGATGACCTGGTTTTATAGAGTGGTGTTTTATGCTGACTGTTGTGGAGGGGGTACAGTTTGTGTTGGTCTTTGGACGGGCAGAAACAGAATGAGGAGGACCTGGAAAGCACTCCTAATGCACCTTGTGGTTTGGAATGAATTTTTCAAGCCTGCTTGTTCAGTCTGCGGTATTATCTGATTTTAAATAACTTTCAGACCAGCATCCTTGCTTAGCAGTGCATACCCAAGCTAAGCTCCAGGTCCCTCTGTCTTCACTGATTTACAGTGAAGCTCCAGTGGCTTAAGTGGATTTATAATTCACCGAAACCCCAAACCTGCAAGCATTTATATACCTTTTCAATTTAACACAGATGAATAATCCCATGACGCCTGGTGTTAGAGTTCCTCATAACAATGAATATAAATTGCACCCCTATAAAGAAGGCCATAGCTGACACAGTATGCAGACAGCTGCATTCTCCCTAGAGAAGAGAGATTTGCTTGTTTTCTCAGATAAATCAATTGACTTTGCTGGAAGAGTAAACTCGGCGGGAACTGTTCATGTGCATAAAATTAAGCTTTTGCACATTGTACTACATGGGGCCTTATTCTGTTCTGAGATTAAAACTGAACCTTGAAGTTTTGATTTGTTTTGGTTCCTAAATGTCTGACAGTACGACTTTCTCATCCCATCATAACCCAGCAGGTAGGATCACTGGACTGGTGTGTCTCATGGACCTCTGTTTCGCAAAGGAGAGGATCCCACTAATCCTGTCTGGGGTTCTTGGCGTTTTTATTCTTTAGACCTAAGCTTTTACCGCTTGACCTCAAGTACGTAACAGGAATCTTAGTGAAAGTCTAGGAGATGTCTTCAGGACATGATACAGTCACCTGTCGTGCCCATATAGGTTCAGATAGACCTAAACCTTCCTCCCAGGTATTTGTCTAATTAGTTATTATAATCCAGTGATGGGCGTTCAGTGCTCTTCCCAAGCAATCCATTCATGTGCTTCACTGTCCTGATTTTTAGAGATTTTCTTCATGTCTATGCCGCAGCTCCTTTGCTCTCATTTTAGCCATTACTTGCTTTCCATCCCTATTGAAAACCAAGAATAGTTTAGGAGATGTCACTCGGAGATAATGTTTTCATTTTGAAAAGTTGACGTCCTCTTTTCCCTAATGTTCTTATCCCTAAACCAAAATAACCCACTTCCCACTTTTTCCCCCACATAAAGTTTTATGGACATGCTGCCTGTTCTTCTCAGCTTTTTAGAAATGCCAGCTGGGTAAGAAGAGACAATGTCTCTAAGGGCAACTGTATACAGGTGAGTATGTGAGGAGGAGCTATACAATAAGATTTGAATATAATTTCAAGTAACATATCAATCAACACAGACTGATGACCATGATTTTATTTTCATTGAGGTTACTGCAAAAGAAAACATACACTAAACTCTAGAAACTGATGTAAAATAAATGTACGTCTATTTTCCAGTGCTGTTAATAAGCATCATTTCACAATGTGTTTGTTATAATTGACAAGTACTTTGACAAACAAGCATAGGATGAATAGTTTCAGCCACTAAATTTCTGCTCGTTTGCTGCATTGGCAGGAGAGTTCCACTGTGGCTTTGAGGATGGTAACATTTGCCTTTTCACTCAAGATGACACGGACAATTTTGACTGGACAAAACAAAGCACTGCCACTAGAGACACAAAATATACCCCGAACACTGGGCCAAACGCAGATCGGACTGGCTCCAAGGAAGGTAAGCTCCAGCCGTGTGCCTGGTCCCCCAGTACTGGGAGCTCTGCTGCTCCGTTGGGGTGAGGGATCTGTCCAGGACAGCCATTCAGCCGGCTACGTCGTTTTTCCTAGAATAAGCATACTTCAAGGACTTCTAAAAGAAATTGCCAGTGCTGAGGCGTGCGGCTGGTCCCAAAGCACGACCCACTAACGGTGCCATTAACCATCTTGTATTGTTTCTATTGTGCCATTTTCAAAGCGATTGCTTTCACCTTAGAGTCTAGTGGGGAAATACTGTGGCACATCTTGACATATTCTTCTGTTTTATGTCATTTAAATTCTAACTTGGGCTCTCTCAGACTGTCACAATGAGATTTTTTTTTTTTGCCCCATTTTTACTTTGGGTGTTGCTAAAGTAATTTTCAATCTGCTACCCCGCTTAACAGAAGCATGCCGTCTTGACTGCAGTGTATATTTGCATTTGAAAAGTCAGACATCTTGTGCTGGATTTCTCAAGTACTGCAGTAACTCATGCTGTTTTACTGTATGCCCCTTGCTTGCACTACCAAAGGGGAAAAAAATCATACTGCATTGTATTTGCTTGGTTGGATTAAGTAAATACTATCTCTGTTGTTGGCACAATCCAGGATCAGAATAAATTAATATTGTCTTCTTTCGTGAAAGTGAGCTTTCAAACATGTGACTGACATGGCCACTTGAAAATGTTCCTTGAAAGGTTTCCATCAAGATATTTTCCCTTTATTTTAAAAGTCCTCCCCGCTCACTGCTTACAGGCACAAATTGCAACCTTGAGACTGAAGTCTGAACCCCATCATAAAGATTTTTTTCTTTTCTTGTGCATATACAATGTTACATTGATTTGAAGTTACTTACGAGTACTGACCTGCTAGCCCTGGCTTTACTCTTGGTAGAAAACATGTCTTTGAAGCAGTTGTGGAAAACACATGGGCTTAATGCAGAAGAAATGTGTCCCAGAAACCACGGTGATGTCAGATGAATGTGAAAAATTAATCAAATGCTCGATAGCCCTGGTGTCTTCCTGTACGTATATGTGTTGGATTTTGAAGACTGCAACCTAACAATTTCCATTTGGACTTTCCCTAGGTTTCTACATGTACATTGAGACGTCACGCCCCAGGCTGGAAGGAGAAAAGGCCAGACTTGTTAGTCCTGTTTTCAGCGTCGCTCCAAAAAATCCTTATGGAGCTACAAACACGGCCTATTGTTTTAGCTTCTACTATCACATGTATGGACAGCACATAGGTGAGAGAAAGCCAATGACCTTGCCTTTTCACTTTGGGAGAAATAGCAGGAGAAATGTTCACTTGTATGAAACAAAAGCACGGAAGGACTGCCAACACCTGCAAGGGCCAGTTGCAACCAAAGCTGGCAAGAGGAGTGCCTGATAGCGTCCTAATTGCTGTAAAACTGTGTTTTCCTCTAATCAGCACGCTAGCAGGAGCCCCTCTTACAGCTGGGAAGTGTTCCGTGCATGCATGAGGTTTTGAGCAGGGAACTTTAGAGCATGAAAACAGAAAAGGTGATATTTGCAAGGACTTTGCCTGATACTAACACAGTGTTTTGAGTCAGTCCTCGCTAGATTCAGGATAAAGCAAATAGCAGCAGCGCTCCTCATGTGATGGCAGCTGGAGCGGCACAGCCTGTGTGCTCACAAGCTGTGGGAGTATATATTTTCAAGGTGTATTTGTAAGTCTATTTTTAGTCATAGCTCTTTCAACACACACGTTTAATTTCTTTATCTAGTATGAAAAAAAGGTGTGGGAAAATATAAAAGTATAAACAATAGACGGCCAATTTTTATAAATCCTGTAAATCCCTGTGGGGTACTTGGTGCTTACCAGTGTGTCAAGAGGCTTTCCAGTGCCAAACTGACCTGATTTGATGTATTTTTATATGTATTTCAAGATCAAACACATCCTCACAGTGCATTCTGGTGGTTGCTTCGGGAAACCTTTGCCTGCCTCCGGGCAGAGTTCAGGTTTTAAATAGAGCAGACAGGTTCACTTAGTTTTTGGCTAGTTGTCTCTGCACTGCTGAGCACGTGAACGCAGCCCCAGGTCTAAATTCTCCTGGATCTACATTGCAGCGGGAGCTTGGCTGTTCATTGGAAGGAAGCGATTGAGCCATGCCATGCTTAGTGAAAAAAATATAAACTGCCCTATATGGACATATACCAGACTATTTCTCGTATGAGACAGTGATGAAAAAAGTTACAAACATAAAGGGTCAAAGAGTTTTTCTGGAATACCTTAGGGTTGGGATAATGTATAAGAAAAACAGCCACAGAGGCTGACGTCTGTCCACAAAACAGTGACCTCTCATTGGTGCGATTTTGGTTTTTTTCCTAGGCTACCTTTTCAGCGAGTGTCTGTGTCCTTAGCTTTTTGCTGAGATTGCCCTTTCTTGTTTATGTGTAATTTCTTGAATCGACATGTATAATGCTGGCTGATGAAGGAGCTGACCCACAGGTGAAGATGGTGACAGTGATGATTAGTGATCATAGTTACATGGGATTTGTTCATGGCAATGTGGACACCTAGTTGTCGAAAACCAAAATAGCTCAATATCACTTTTGTTCCCTAATGTTAAAAAGTACAGTTACCATCATTTTAGCTAATGTTCAAAATTATCTACTTTTGAATGGCTTTGTACAAAATTACATATTATTCTGTCTTTAAAGAGCAGACTGACAGAAAAATAGTAAATTAATAACATCAGCCATGTGTTTGAATGCACGCTCATACATGTCTTCTAAATGCAATATTTTAATTCCTCATAATGAGAAAATGTTATGAAACACATAACAATGCAACATGCATACAAGAAATAAATTATGAAATCAGCAAATATATACTATTTGATTCCCCAGATGTGAACTCTGTCACTGAAATTCTTCACATGAGGATAATGAAAAGAAAAACCTAATGAGTGATGATATTCTAGGACTTCAATTATTTAAGCACATGATTATTGTATGAATATTGATGAGGTAACTACTTGAATGAGTTTTTGAAGGTTTGTGGTCTTAGAAATTACTTTGGGTTAGGAAAGGGGTTATTACAACACGGTGATTTGCCCAGACGAATCAAACCTAATCACGACACAGTGTTTCAGATGATGCACCCTTGTAAGGATGGCCACCAGCCTCCTGGGCTGCATCAGGCAGAGCGGGGCCAGCAGGTCGAGGGAGGGGATCCTGCCCCTCCGCTCAGCACTGGTGAGACACAGCTGGGGTCCCAGGACAAGAGAGACATGGGCTTACTGGAGAGAGTCCAGCAAGGGCCCACAAAGATGATGAAGGGACTGGAGCAGAGAGGCTGAGAGAGCTGGGACTGCTCAGCCTGGAGAAGAGAAGGCTCAAGGGGATCTCATAGAATCATAGAATCATTTAGGTTGGAAAAGACCCTTAAGATCATTGAGTCCAACCATTAACCTAACACTGCCAAGTCCACCACTAAACCATGTCTCCAAGTACTACATCTACACATCTTTTAAATACCTCCAGGAATGGTGACTCAACCACTTCCCTGGGCAGCCTGTTCCAGTGCTTGACAACCCTTTCAGTGAAGAAACTTTTCCTAATATCCAACCTAAACCTCCCATGGCACAACTTGAGGCTGTTTCCTCTCCTCCTATCGCTTGTTACTTGGGAGAAGAGACCGACACCCACCTCGCTACAGCCTCCTTTCAGGGAGTTGTAGAGAGCGATGAGGTCTCCCCTCAGCCTCCTTTTCTCCAGGCTAAACAACCCCAGCTCCCTCAGCCGCTCCTCAGAAGACTTGTTCTCCAGACCCCTCACCAGCCTCGTTGCCCTTCTCTGGACATGCTCCAGCACCTCAACGTCCTTCTTGTAGTGAGGGGCCCAAAAGTGAACACAGTATTCGAGGTGCGGCCTCACCAGTGTATATGAATACCTGAAGGGAGGGTGTAAAGAAGATAGACCTCAGAGATGCTCAGGGACAGGACAAGAGGCAATGGGCACAAATTGAAATAGAGGCAATTCTATTTAAACATAAGAAATTTTTTTTTTTCCTATGAATGTGATCCAACACTGGCACAGGTTGCCCAGAGTGTGGAGTCTCTGCCCTTGAAGATATGCAAGATCTGATTGTACATGGTCCTGGGCAACCTGCTCTAATCGACCATGCTTTGAGTAGGGGTTTGGATGGTACAATCTCCAAAGGTGCCTCCAACCTCAATGACTTTTTGATTCAGTGCGAAATATTTGATTGGTGATATTTTTTTTTCAGAAGAGTTCCATTTTGTTGAGGATTAATCCCCTGTGGATAATTCTAAATCTTATTGCTAAAACAGATTGACTGTTTTATGACAAGCTGTTAGAAGCCTTGACCCTTCACCACCATAGAAGGTGCTTCTTATCCCCATTTAGGAATGAGCGCTGCCAGTCGGGGCAGCTCTCGGCTGTAATATGCACTGCCAGCTCAGGGATCATTTCACAAGAGCAGGATAGGAGCTGCTAACTGAGACCTCGATATGACCTCTGCGCTGAAGGCTCTCTCTTTTGAATAACCTTGAGCTGCTGATTCTTGACCTGTCTTCACTGAAAATTTGAAGTGTCTTGCAGGGGAATTTGGCTTAAATAAATTCCAGACTGTTCCTTCCTTAGGCCTGGGGACAACGTGTTCAGGGAAGATACATGGCCATTAAACTTTGATTTTTCATCCGAAGTGCTGCACATTGTTCAGCAGACTTTGGTGCTGCAAGCCATCATTTCCGCTGGGATGCTTTATTCTCCCTAGTTATCAGTATCCATCAGATTTCCAAGCAGTATTAGGGTTATAATTCCCATGTCTCAGAGGCAAAGTATTTTGTTTCCAAAACAGTTTCAGTGCTCATCAAAATGTTTCTGCATTTCCAACAAGGTTTTGAAGGATCCCTAATAAAATGGAAAATCATCCTGGAATGATGCTCCATCGCTGGTGTGGACTGGTCTTGGAGGCTTAGGGGAAAAGATTCTTCCTCCTCCATTCTTAAAAATGAGTGACCCTAGTGACATCAATCTGAGAATACAGCTGCTGCACTACATTGAAAACAAACAGCCTACCAGTTTATCCAGCTCAGCTTCTGTGCCTGCTGTTCAGGTTTTGGTGTCTCTGGAGAAGAGGGTGAAAATTTCTGTAGCGGTAAGGAGAGGTACTTGGGAGTCTTTGCAGAGAGCAGAGCACAGATCTGAGACTAGCACTTACGCTACAGCACAGCTCTGATGAGATAAACAGGGACCTACATCCCATGCCATGGCAGTTAGATTCAGAAAGATAAAGTGTTTCTTTACCTGAAATAGATGGCTCTTACTTACAAGTCAGATTGTAATTCCTGACAGATCACACAGAGCTAACTCTGAGAGTGCTGGCTGCCAGAGAAAGTGCATGCGCTTCGCTCCACATCCTTCAAGAGGAAAAGGTAGATTATCCCTAAAGCATAAGAGAAATAGAAGTTCCCGTTACTTGATTTGCAGCAAAAAATAAGCCATTGTTGGGGAACAAGAAAATGAAGAGTCACTGTCCTCACTGTGTCTCTACGTTGAGACAGAAAGAGGCTGTAATTCCATTACAGCTGGCACCATCTTTTGAAACAATCTATATTTCCAATTTTTCCACCTACACCCCAAAATGGGGCATTTCTAATTGATGCTCCAAGAGCAATACTGTTTCTTATCATCAGAGAGCCATCACAAAACAAAAAGTGGAAGCAAAACATGCTGTGAAGGCGTACTGTGAAGGCTGTTTGTGTTCGCACAGTGATGAGCGCTCAGAGTGTCTCCCCAGGGTGGCAGCTGGTGACGTCTCTGGAGCACCCCGCGCTCTCTTGGCAGGATGCTGTCAGAAAGTAAACTTTATTCCTTAATTCACGGTTGTTACTCCTGCCCACTGTTTCTGTCTCCTACTCAAGGGTCGCTTCGTTACCCATTTGTCTGGAGTTTGGAATAGTTTGAAAGCCGTAGATGAATTCTTGCTGGACACACCTCAGCGTGAACCCTATAGCCAACCCACCCTCCCCCACAGCCTCAGCTTTGCAAAGGCCATGTAACTTTTCCAAAACCTTACTGGCAGAATTTCAAGGATAAGCATCTGTTGCAGGTGTCGTTAGTTAAGTTTTCAGCGATGTTTCGGGCAGGTGTGTGTGCATATCTAGCAATGAGGGTCAGGCACGTACATCCGTGCTAACCAACGTGCTGGGCAACAGCTAGGCATATGTGGTACAGTAATGGCTATTTTGTATTTTAAGTAAGACTGCTATCATTCTGCTATTAATTTGAAGAAATTACGTGACACAGAGAGGCTGAGTATGCTATGAACAACCTTAAATCTCTGTAACCTCAGCACTGATGGAATTACATGCTTTTGATGCCTAAATTCAGTTATTTACATTCAGTTACTCCAAACAGCCCTGCGGCATGGGCTGTATCAGCCTGCACAAACAGGTGAAACAATTAGCAAGCTATTCATCCCTTGCTTGATATGGGCATTGATTTTTGTCTTGAAGAAAAATAACATTATATATAACTCTATTTTTTAAATTTAGGTAGTCTTGTCTAAGACCCTGCCTTTTTTCACACCACAGACCCAGCATAGTTGTCGAAAAAAGTCATGGAGAGAAGCAGATGGGAGGGAAGGGAGAACTGTGTAAGCTGAATAACACAAACATTGCCCAAGAGCCGTTGTTGCTGTTTGGAAGAGGGCTGAGGCTGAGAAGCCGCTTCTTGTGAGCAGCCCTGCGACATATTACTGGGCTGGGCTGCAGGGCTGCTCCGGGGAACCCTCCTGAGCATTTCCCTTCTTGCAAGCCCTTTCTGTTTCAGGTCTTTTTGTTTTACCCAGTAGTGTGCGTGTAGGCTGAGACAGACTATTCTTGTTAAAAGCTGTGATTCCCTTGTGCTGCTTCTGCACCCTCCCCTGCATTTGAAAAATAAAATGCTGCAGTGGGAGGCAGGTGGGAGACATGGTGCCGCCCAGTCGCTCGGCGAGCATCGCTTCCCCCACCTCCTTCAAAGAAGATGTATGGCCTCATTCTGGGCACCCTGGTGAAATAGCCGTGATGAGAATATTTGCTGCTCCATTACACGTTTAGCCTTATGTTTTTCAAGGCACTGAGTTTTGCTGTTGCTAGAAATAAGAACTTTTTATTAGCAGGAGCTGAGTCACCGTGCAGCTGCCTCAGATCTGAGAGGTTTCATTGCAAATATAATTTGTACGAGCTTCCCAGCTGCCATTCCAAACTCCCTAAAAAAACGTGGTCTTGCGTGAACTTGACTGCCTGAACTTTCTCCAATGAAGGCAAATGCAATGATTTACGTAGTACAAAGAGACACCACTGCCCCACACGTCTGCAGATAACAGCGGTGAGCAAGGAACAAAATCTCCAAACTCTGTGAATTACCGAACCCTGCTAAATGAAGTCGATGCATTTGCTGTCTCTTGGTGCACCAAGACAGTCTGGCTTCTGTTCGTGGTCTGAGGCAGGGATGTTAATGGGAGAGAAGGGCTGCCAAATGCAGACAATCTGTTACCTATTGCAAGTAATGTCTGTGCTGGAGCCAGTAACTTAATGGTTGTTGGTGGGGAAAGACCCAGGGCTGTGGGGTTTTTTCCATACTGAGGGACAACTTTTCCAAGGTTATTTGAACTTAGAGGATTATGTTGTCCTTCAAAGATACTCCTTAGTAGTAGTAAGGGCATCACATCTATCTCTGAGATAGATTTGCCAGGCTCTATGGCACTCCATTAGAAGTTGGACAGTCTTTACAAGCGAGAACTAAGCATAAGGCAACCAAGTTGCTTATTTATCCTTGCGTTAGGAGGTTATAAATGCCTCCTTTGCACTAAAGCACAGAAAACTCTTTTTTGCCCATCTCACCCTGGGAAGCCTCGTGTCCTTCCTGAGCTGCAGGGAGCAATGGGTGCAACTGCCCTGCCCGCGACAGGGGATCACGCTCCCCGCGTACTCAGTTTGTGTGCACTTCACTCTGCTGTGAATTCACATCACCAGTTCACGGTGTTCCTAAGTTTTAAAGTTTTCGAATACGGGACAAGAAACTCTCCACATCCACGCAGACCTAGCAGAGGCCCATGCAAAATGGGAAGAGGGGTGAGCAGGGGACTGCTGCTGTACCCAGCCCAGCATCTCTGCTCCATCAGAGAGCCTAACCAATTCCGGTTCTCCACCTCTCTTCTAGGAAGCTTGAACGTTTACCTGCGGTTGAAAGGTCAGACCGCGATAGAGAACCCGTTGTGGTCTTCAAGTGGAAATAAGGGACAGCACTGGAACCAAGCCCGCGTTAATATAAACCCCCCAACTTCATTTCAGGTAACAGCTTGTGCATAGCACACCCGGAATGGGAGTATTTGGTTTTCGGAGGGGGGGGCCTGGGTATGCTGACCCTTTCCTTCTCACACAGGATTTCACAGCTTCGTTGCAGCTCTGAAAGCTGCTTTATGGGCAGATAATTGCTTTCCTTGCTTTAAATAGGTGAGCACCATAGAGCTTAATAATACACACTTCAATGGCAGAACAGCAGCTATTTCCTTGAAGACAAAATGTCTTTCAGTTTTCAGAAGATGCTGTTAGCCGATATAAAACGTTTTTTTTTTGTCTCAGATTAGCAACTGAAATACAAAATTACTTCCTGTGAAAAAATATTTAGAGTCCATGGTGTAGTGACTATGTTAGAGGTCTCTTGAAATATATGCATTTTCCACAGGAAAAGGAATGATCTCCGAGTCTTTGCTGAAAGGTACCAAAGCAGCAGTGCTGCCTGCACGGAGCTGCTGGTACGGCAGAGCTGCACACCTCATTCAGTAGGTGCATGCAAGTTATGACAGGTTTTCACACTTTTCATTTTTGGTTTGACAGTGAGATGCTGATAGACTATGATGGGCAGTCCTCATTCACGCTGTGAGCTGTTTGTAACTGGAGCAGACCCAAAAAGGCAGCTGCCGTGAGCAAGCCCTCGTGGGTTTGGGGCTGGGAGTATCGGCATGGAAGACGAGAGTCACAGGCTGTGCCCTGGGATGCAATGTTCTCCAGGCTCCTCTGCCCCCTCTCTGTAACCTCCAGGTCCCCTGGGAGAGATCATGGCTTTTGGGAAAAACAGTATTCAGTGCAAGTCAAAACTGCTATCTTAAACATGTAGATTGGGATTCACTTTATGGGTAATTACTGATCCTGACCCTTTGTTTTTATTTCCATGCATAAGAGGCAATGATGGAAAAGAAATGATTTGGCATATATGATCGCAGAAGCATTGCGTGGGGGGAAATTAGAGGAAAATTGAAGGAGAGGGATATGTAGAGTATAGCGTTACATGAAGTTTGAGTAGAACAAAGCGGCAGAATTGGGGAAGAGGCAGAGAAGAGGGATACAAGTGTTGAAATGCACTTATAGCATGGGGCCAAGTACGAGGGAGCTGATCAGAGTGGGTAAGTTTTGCATTGGTGAAGTCAGGATAAATCCAAGAAATCTGAACAGTGAAGTATAGAAGAATGATTTAGTATCTGAACATGACTGGTAAGGGGAGAGAAGAGATGGCTGGGGAAGCTGAAACAGATCGCAGTTGTGTCTGAGCGGGATTCCTGAGACCTGGGACAGGCTTTAGCAGAAGTAGGGGAAGGACGAGGACATCAGCTCCGGGCAGAGAGATGCAAAGGATTTGGCACCAGCAACGCAGAGGCGTGGAGGAGGGCGATGGGGTGCAAAGCTGGGGGTCATCTCATCAGCATGGAGAGGAAGGCATGGGTTTGGGTGGAAGGGCAAGCTGGGGTGTCTGCCTTGCACGGGGTCAGCCAGGGTGAGGCATCGGCAGAGCAGCCAGCAGCTCCCGGTACCCGAGTTGCTGCTTTCACCGTGGAGTCCGAGCATCGGCCCTTGCACGGGGCCCCATTGCTTTCAGAAAGTTACAGGGGTCACTTCTGCTACTGGTGCACCTCACTCGCATTGCTTTAAAACCATATTCACTGGCATCACTAGCTGGTACACAAAATGGAAGCTCCTCTGCTTGGCTATTTTTCACCTTTTACATTGTTGTGTTTAAAGGCTTCAGCATAAAATGAATGTGAAGCCATGAAGCTCTGCACAAATACAACAAATAAATGTCAGTGGTTGGAACCTTAAATTACTTTTTTAGAAGCTCTTGCATCAAGCAAACTTTATTTTCCATTTAGGAGTCTAAGTAGAAAAGAATATAAACCTCCCAGTTAAATTTAAGGAGAGTGAATTGAAGTGAATCTTTGCAGTAAACCAGTACACTGACACAGAAATTAAAACTTTTCATAGGTTAATTTATATGAGTAAAAGTGCAGCCCAGATTTGTTTTATACCTTCCCAGTCCCCGTGATATATTACAAAGCTTCTCTCATGAAGAACCGAGAGGACTATAGTGCTTTGAATCAGAAAAAGTATTGCATAAAAGGTATCTCAGTAACATATTCACTTATTAAGTACTTTTAAAGAATAAACACAAAAAAAGAGGGTATATGGAAGTGATACATTGAACACTGGCATCTAGGAAGGTGTCAATTTTAGTTCGGATTTGAGCAGGAGCACTGCCACCGCCTTCAGCTACACTTTCCTTGACACCTTCTTGTGTCAAAGACATTTTTTGCAAAGGAGGGGTTTTTTGCATTGGGGGACTGATCTGCCCTTAAGTAAATGACTCTGCCGGACCATTGAGATTTCCAGCCCCTTACAGCGAGTGTGAAGGGCTTACACCCTTGTCATCGTGCTGTCCGGCTGGGGACGTTCATGAGGCTCCTCTCTACTTCTTATTAGGAGACTGGCCAGGAAGGTAAAATCTGTCTGAAATCCTGTTGAAGAAGCACAAGCTGAGTCCCCCGGAGACACTCGGGATAACTCTGGAGGCACTATTGGGGCTTATTTCCATTTCCCCTGCTAAGAGAGCAGAGTGGCCTTTGCTGTACCCGTAAGCCCCTCTATTCTTCAGCTAAACGCAGTATTTTTAACAACAGCTTTGTAAAGTCACGGACATGCAGATAATAGGTTTTGTGGGATACTGATAGGGGATTCTGATCATCTGGCACCTCCTGCAAATCGCTCTGAACTGCAGGCTGGATTGTGCTCTGTGCCTTGCCAACACTCATCTGCGGTGATTTGTTCTAAGCATGTGGCCAAGCTGACTAATGGCAGCCCGTCTCAGGGACCCATAAAACACACTGCCAAATGCAGATTTTAATTAAATGCTGGCCACTGTATTTGTATAGAGTCCTTTTGTCTGGAAACAGTGTTTTTCATTACCGTCAGGAAAGATTTGACTGTAAACTCCGTTGACTGGTTATATGCCCGCTGCCAAGGAGCAGGAGGGCAAGCTGTACTTTGGGGGAGAAGAGAAGACACTTTCCTCTCGAGCTGAATACTTCCCATCATCAGAGGTAAAGTCAAAAAATTGTCAGAGGGATAATTACTTGAGACACTGTTTTCAGACAACAGGGTAAATTGTAGAAAAACTTACTGTTTTCCCAATTACAGTTCCCTGTTGCATTAATATCTACCTTGTTATAGTAATTAACCTACAGCGTCGCACTTCAATAAAATACCGATGGAGTCTCCTGCCCCAAATGCACAGCTTTCACATTTCTTTAGTGCTCCCAGCGCAGACCTTGCCGCCTGGCTTAGGACACAACAGGCAGGCTGTAAATACGTACCTTTGTATTGCCAGCTTACCGCTGCAGGGTCAGGCACCTGCTGGGAGTGCTCAGCTTAGCAAAAGGACGAGATGTGCCCGTGGCCGAGGTTGAGGGACGTGCCCTCCGTGGAAAGGCAGAGCGGAGAGTTGCCTGTGCAATGCGACGTCTGGTGGCATCGCGCACCGTTGCGATATGGTCCTTGGGTGATACGCACCCGGCTGGACTAGCTACCGGACCCCTGTGATCTACAGGGTTATCTTCCACTGCCCTGACCGTTTACTCATCATTTAAAATGGAAGGTATTCATTTCAAATGAGCAGCTCTTGTTGAACCGTATTAATGAGCAAAGAAATGTCGTTTTTTTTTTGTAAAAGAAGAGGCTCGGATCCGTGTTCTGCTGAAATCAGTGACAACAGAGAGAGCCCATCCGAGTGCCCCAGACATCTCCCTGATGCAGTTAGATCATTGTGAAGGGTAATTTAAGTATTTTGCTCCAGACGGAATTAATTTTTTTTTTCAAATTGACTCTACCCCAAGAGTTAATGTCTCCATTAGTGCCACAGCATGCCCTTATAAAATTCACTGAATTTCATGCATATATTGTTGCAGATTAAAGTTAAAAAACTTGTCATCTAAGTTAACCAAAAATATTTCAAAGGACTGAAGGGGGGGCGGGGGGAGGAAAGGAGAGATAACTGTGGAAATGGTGCTGCTTGGGAAATATATTCCTTACATAATTCCTCCATCTCTTTAGAAAGGCTTTGAAGTTTTCTAGTGAATAAATTTCTCGCAACGCAGAATGAGTCCACTGTTCTGCAAAGCTAATTAAGCAGCGGTATGGCAGGATGGCATCACATTGGGTTTGGGGAAGGAGAGCGGATAAGTTTGTTTCTTTAGTACAATAGTAATCCACAGCTAATAATGAACATTACGGCAAATAATATTACTGACCTTGCAACAAGCCACTCATCTCCATTCAGGCACCGTTTCCTTTCCCAGCCGTAGCAGTTGGGGTTTCAGACTAGGAATATTTGACAGAAAGTGATTAATAGGGCCTTGAAATCACAGGCGTCCATTTAGCAGAGGTTAAAGCCTTGAAGAGGAATAAAATCTCTACCCTGACCCTCTCTGTGATAAAACGCATCACAATGTCCTCTGATAAATATAAAACCATTCCTAGAAGGGATCAAAGCTTCTGAACATGATGATGAGCTACTAAAAGGGGCAGGAGAGAAGCGGGGCTGTCACTGTCATCAGTTCCTGCCATGGCAGGAGATCTGGGAGATTAAAATCCACCGAGGTGATCGCAGGAGATCACTGTGGGACCTCAGGGGATCCAAAGGGATCCAAAGGTAGTCCCTTCCTGACCCCTTGAGATTTATGTAGCTTTGCATTATGGGTGAAGGGATACTAACCTGGCTCATGAGAGGTTTCTCCCAAGCTTTCATGGGCCAGGGGAAGGTTGCAGGGGGGTAGCTCCTGTCCTCCTCCTGCCTTCAGGGAAGTGCCACCGGGGTGCAGGTGAGGGAGCCCAGTGTGGGAGATGGGGTGGGAGGGACTGGTTG
Source organism: Pygoscelis adeliae (assembly GCF_000699105.1). Taxonomy (NCBI): domain Eukaryota; kingdom Metazoa; phylum Chordata; class Aves; order Sphenisciformes; family Spheniscidae; genus Pygoscelis; species Pygoscelis adeliae. The sequence goes on along the minus strand of NW_008824538.1, from coordinate 2,144,660 downwards.
GGCCACCTTCTAGAGCCAGAAACCTCATCTTACTGTGGAGTTTTTCTGGCTCCTGTGTGTTTTCATGCAGTCTGTGGTCATGTGGATCCTCAGTCCTTCAACATGTCACACATGCTGTTCTTCATAGAATCATAGAATTATAGAATCATTAAGGTTGGAAAAGACCTCTAAGATCATCGAGTCCAACCGTCGACCCAACACCACCATGCCCACTAAACCATGTCCCTCAGCGCCTCATCTACACGTCTTTTAAATACCTCCAGGGATGGTGACTCCACCACTTCCCTGGGCAGCCTCTTACAACGTTTAACCACTCTTTCAGTAAAGAATTTTTTCCTCATGTCCAATCTAAACATCCCCTGGCGCAACCTGTGCCTCTGCCACTCACTTCAGGTGGCAGGAGTTTCTGGGAAAAACACCCCAAATCTCTTTAAAACTTTTCCTCCATTTAATCCTGCTCTTTGCTCCAGGAATATCATACTTAAATAAGTACACAGGTTAGAGTTAGCATAGCGGTGAAGCTGACCTGGAGACACCAGGCAGACAACTAGGCAGACAACTAGCAGCTTTGATATTTTTCAGCTCATTCTGAAGAGTTAAAAGCCTCCATAGCCCACACATCCTCTGTGTTAACCTTACAAGTACGTGTGAACTCGGTAGCGGTTTTTTGCACCATAGAAAGTGCTTGTAAATTATTCCAAGCCCATTGATGTAGTTTAATGCCATGGAAAATGTAGCTGAACGTTTTCCATTCGTTACCCTCTGATCAGCTCCTTCTTTATCTTTTTGCAGCTCATATTTGAAGGGATCCGGGGCCCCGGCATCGAAGGTGATATTGCTATTGATGATGTATCAATTGTGGAAGGAGAGTGTATGAAATCAGACCAACCGGCCAACAGTAAGTGGCTCTTCCACACGTGGGGGAGAGCGAATTGCTTCTCATGGTTATAAATTTGAGACACCTTCTAAAATGGATTTTCTCCAGGAGAACAATATATTGTTCAGTTCAGTTGGAGAGGCTTAAAGTGAAACGTTTTCCTTGGAAGCAAGCTCTGGAGCCAAAATGTCTTTGTTCAGATAGGAAAATGCTGGTTTAGCAGAGATGCAAGTGAAAGGCTGATGGGCATCGGGCAGAGGCGAGAGCAGTGGGCTGCACTCCACGGCAGGGCTGGGCTCAGCTGGGCGGGCGTGATTCGAGATGGGCAGACAGATAAAGCAACGTTTAAAAAATGTTCAGGGAGTCCAAAGAATATGCAGTCAATGAATATCAGTGTTGTGATTCCCTGTGGACCTTGTTTCATCCCTCCACCCCCCGTGTGTGCATTGCAATACAGACCTTAACTACGCAGCCAGGTGGTTTCTTACCCCGGTGTCTCCTGCCTCGTTCAGCTGGCGAGCGCTGTTCTCGTCCCCTCCTTGTAGGAGGTGACCTTGCAGAGCGCTGTCCCTACAGAGACCGGGGCTCTGCCAGGGGAGGTCGGTGGCACGCGGTGTGACGAGCGGAGACAGCCTGGGTGAGCACCACCCCGTTGTCCTCCCCGGCTGCCTCTGCGTTGGTGTGCAGGACAAGTTATGGTGGCTGCTGAGCCCTTTATCTTCTAAGCCTTGTAGCAATGCTGACTGTGTCTGGGCAGCTCTTTAATTCTACCTTTTTCACCCCTCTTTGTAGATTTACGATCAGGTGCTGTTGGGACATTAGCGCATATACGACTTATCCCAGTTATCATCCTCATGTCTGTCTTAAGTCATCAGAGGTGACCTTATCCTGGCAGAGGCTACAAAAGATTCACCAGGCACTGGCATGAAGAAAGAGTCTTTGTAAAATGGACATTTAAAAACAAACTACCAAAGATTCCTCCACTGACTGACTCAAAAGTTAAATAAATACATAAATAAATAAAAAAAAATAATTAAAAAGCACTGGGGACATAAAAGGCATCACGGGAGCGTAACTCACTATGAACCATGCGTGAGAACGAGATCTGGCCTAAGTAAGGAAGAGACCTTCAGGTGCTTTTGTGGTCAATAATGAATACAGCATCATCTGGTTGAACTCTCGGAAAAGAGCTGTAGAAACCCTTGTCAAAGCACAAAGTCATGGCTGGTTTTGTTTCAAATGAATAGTTTGCTTGTTACCATGGAAACCTAATGGCCTGCCAAAAAAAAAAAAACAGGAAGGAGAGAGAGAGGAAATAAAAACAAAAACAGAGAGAGAGAGAGAAACACCTCACTGTAAACAGGGTATGTGAAGAGCTGGCATTCATTTTCCCTTCAAGAAGGTTTTTAGTATAGAGTTAAATAAATGTAGGCCCTTTCTACTTTGGCTGTCACCTCCCCTAGAGAATAACCCTAAATCAGAGCTGTTTTAAGACATTTATGTTTCATTTCTCATGGCTATGCTTGATAACTGTATGCTGTCTCCTTTTGCATGCATTACTATCCAGGATGTGCGACCTGGGCTTACATATTACACAGGCTTATTGGAGTTTGCTTGCGGCCACTCGAACACCCCTCTCCCCTCCCCAACTAAGTCATCTGTTCTAATGAAGTGAAGAAACCAAACCACCGTCTTTTATAAATTGCCATGGAAACCAAGTGCCTTCAATGAAACAAGCCTGATTTAAAAATAAAATAATAAAATAATAAAATAATAATAATAATTTCAACACAGAAGCTTGCACTGCTAAAATGCGGTTTGTGCAAACTATTTTCTAAACAAACTACGGAGCCTGGGTGTGCAGACTGCAGGCAAGGAGACGAAGCCGCTTCTGGAGATGGATGGACCTAAGCTGCTGCGTAAGCCCTTTCGGATGAGATATTTGTTGTTTAACCTTCCAGACAGCCATGGCCTTTCAGCTTATTATCCATTAGAAAATAGCTTCCGTTGGTCCTGGAAATGGGAGCAGCACTCTTTTTTGTTGTTGTTGTTGTTTTTTCAGGTTATCAAGCGGGTCAACCAGAGGAAAAGGTTGTTACGATACACTTAGCGCAGAAGGTGGTAAAACACAGAAGTGATTTTCTTACTCTAACCTCCATTCGCAAGGCAGTCGGCCCCAGCGTTAGCGGGACGGGGAGGCGTGCGTGGGGGACGGCAGTGCGTACCGAGACACCAAGCAAAGCGCAGAGCTCTCTGCACACCTGGCGCCAGCGGAGCCCCGAGGGTGCAGTGCCTCTGCCCTGGAGCCAGACTCTGTGCAGATCGCGAAAGATTATTTTGTTATTGTAGCGAAATCTAAAAAAAAAAAAAAAAAAAAAAAAAAAATCCACTTTTACAACAAAAAAAATAAAAGCTGTACAAATGGTTTTGAGCTACCCGAACACGTACCGTTAGCCAGCCGGTTTTCCACTGCATTGTAAAGTTCCCTTATAGTTGGTTATGACAATTTGAAGACCTTTTTCCGTAAATTATCTCAGCTTTTAACTTGATTTAAAAAAAAAAAAAAAGACTTTTGTCTAAAGAAGAGTATTATTATTATAATTATTATTCTGTGTTCTCTCGACACCCTAGGATTAAAAAAAAACTGATATGCAAGTAATTGGAGTACAAACGTGAAAACAAACGAGTATAATATTTGCAAATATGAGTATAAAAAGCACAACGAGATGCAGTAAAACAATGACAAGGCTTGATTTTTTTTATTCTGTAGAGAAATGTTTGTGCAAATTCAGTAATTCAACTGAAGAGATAATTTTACAGCTATGTTCAATAAAGCCTCTTTCCAGGTAAGGTATGCCAAGTGGTATGTGTGTTTGTTGAGCAACGTGCCCGTGCGCCCCGGATGGGCGCCACTGGGATGGCTTGGTTTTTCCCCTGATAAACTGGTGGTGTCTGAAGATACAATGGTCCATACTGGTGATGCTCGGGGGCTGGAGCTTTCCCAGGATGCTGCCGGCTCCCTGGTTTGTAGGCAGTTTGTGGTGTCTGTAATCCCCCGCGCCGTGGCGGGAAGGCTGCTCGGAAGGCAATGGGAGCTCCGAGTCTGGATGGACTGTGAGGTTTGACACCCTTAAAAAAAAAAAGGCAAATTTCCCACTGGCAAGCACTGGATTTTAATTGTGGACTGAGGACCAGGTCAGGTACGGTGAGGCCCTGGTGCAGATTTTTGCTTAGGAGGTTGGTGTGTCTCATAATTCAGGATTTGAATGATGGTTGGACTCGATGATCTTGGAGGTCTCTTCCAACCTTAATGATTCTGTGATTCTATGATTTGTGGAAGCCAAACCTTCACATGTATCCTCCCGCTGATCTCTCGGGAAAGCCACAGAACTGCAGGATCGTCCGAGAGGCTTCTCTGTGGGCGCTTTTGGTGTGACTGTCTTCGGAGGGGCTGGCTTTGCCCGAGGCTGCTAGGAGCCCTGCCAGAAGTGGATGCGTGGGGTTTTTTTTGCAGCAGACTCTCCGGTTACATTTCCTATTCTGTCTCTGGCCATCGTGCCATCTCGGTGGCTCCTCTTTGCTCATTTTCTAGTTTGAGCAGCAGCTGCAGCGATGCTCCTGGCTGGAGCTGGGCTGGAGCCGCAGCGGGCGCTGCACGAGTTCCCCGCCGCGCGGGGACGGGCACGCAGGCTCTCGCTTCGCCACGCTAAGCTGATGACAAACCTTGTTCTGCTGTATTTTATGACACCCGATTTCACTGTCCCGAGCAGATGAAATGGGGAATATGGAAAAAAAGAGCGTCCATCTGCCAATCATTTTGAAGTAAAATGTGAAGCATTCCATTTCCTTTAAAATATTTTCCCTTTTTTCCCTCGGAATTTACCCCTTCCAAAAATAGACTCGGTAAGCTGAAATTTGGACACCCATTGATCAGCACAGGCCAGGAGAAGCATCTTCGAAGCGCCGGGCAGAGCTCGGGCGGCAGGGCTGATGGCGGAGGTGTGACGGGGGACGCTGCGGGAAGGGAGGATTTGGAAAGCACCCTGCACTGTCCTGTCGTGCTCGGGCAGCTGTGATGAAGACAGCCTGAAGATAATGAAACAGACTTCATGCTTGCTTGTTTAGATCCCAAGCTAAGACTGCAAACTGAAATCCGTATTTCCTCTTTGCATTTTGATTTTTCTTTCCCTTGGTCGAGAACCACGTTGAATATTTGATAAAGGCTTTTTTCAATTGACAGCCAAATACCACAGTCGTCTTCTTTCGAGGCGGGATAATCTGTTTGTCCTGAAAAGCCCAGGTCTTTGTGTGAAAGGAAATTTATTTCCCATGCCTGTTTCAGTTTTATTCTGCTTGGGTGCAGAAGAAGGTGCTAAGAAAAGCTGGTTTTCTCTTTCAGATGTTGATTTAGGAGTAGTGTTATCTTCCTTTACATTCCTAATGTAAGCCACTAAATGGGATTTTACTTTGTCTGGGCCATAAGCAAGAAGTATAAACTGAGATATGTATTTCCTAGTCTTGATTTTTTTTTTTCTTTTTCATTTTGGTGTGAAAGTGAATGTAGTATTTGTAAAATTTTTGGATTGACAATCAGACGAAGGCAGTTTGAACTGCTGGCTCTTCTATGAAATTTGCGAAACGCTAATTCAGTTCTTGGGTATGTATTTTTAAATTGGACATCAAATACACAATTGTGCAAATGTGGACTTTGCAGCAACTACAACACTTGGCTGTTGGGATCAGCGACCATGACTTCTGTGGGGGCGGCTGTGGGAGTTAGATGGGTGTTCCCAAGGCGGACGTAGGTGAAGCCCATGATAAACTTTCCATTTTTTTTCATTCTTTCTCAGGATGGTCTGGGAGAATAAGGACATTGTTAGAGTACTCCCCTTTCATTGCCTCCAACAAAGCCATGCAAATTAATTTCGTTCACAAAGCGTGTAGCTTGAATGTGAAATCCCACATACAATTACGAAGTACTTCGATATCACTGTGCTACCAACCCACCACTTCTCCAGCCGGCTCCAGCCAGGCTTGAATCCTGGATGGGACACAAGGGGGGATAAAAGAGCACAGACTAAAAGGAGGCAAACACATTACGAATCACACTACAAATGCATAATTACGATTTAAAGACAGGAGCAGCTCCTTGAGAGCCCATCAAAGTGGCAATGGCTTATGTGATGAAGGCGTTAACTAGTGGAGGATCTTTACACTGAGCTCATCTCGTATCAGCCAGTTTTTGGAGGCTATTTTCTGAGGGTGTGCTACTGTCAGGCCTACAGAAATCCTTGGAAATGTGACATTTCCTCTTAATTTGGGAGAGGTACTGCTGGTTCACCCAAATGAGATGGAGCTGCAGCTGCCAGTCCCCACGCACGAGCACTGACCTCCACTGATGCCGGAGCCGTTTCCTTCTTGACACCCAGCACTTGAATCTCTGCTGCATTCACTGGTGTAAATGGCGTAATTTAGTTTGAACAGCTTTTGGGGCAATTAGGATCCCCAAACTTTAAAACTGAGTTAATCAGTTAAAACATCGGCTTTTTGTTCAAGTTTGGTCTCTCTTTTACTACCTTGTAAGGTCGGTGCAATCCCTTTGTAGTGAGTAGTTTAGCTGGAATGATTCGATTTTTTTCCACCCTTCGTAGAAGAGGCTCACCTGGTTTTATTTTCGGAAGGTTTACTCACTAGTAATGTTTTTTCATGTATCAAAGGATAACTGAAACTCTTGTCCTCCCCAAGAACTGTGATCCATCAGAAGAACAGCTTTCTAGAGCAATCAATAAAAAAGATACAGTTTGGTATTATAAGCACTCTCTGCCTATATATGCTAATAAAGAGATTTGGTGCCATCTGGATTAATTCTTGTATTTTCCCATAAAACTACAAAATGCTATAAAAAAGCTTATTATTACATTTCAGATTCTTTTTTTCCCCGACAAAGCAGCACTTCAGGAGCGTGCTCCCTCATTTACGGCTGCCCCACCACGATGCCAGTGTCAGTCTCGGCCGCACAGGAGGAATTAAACCAGCACATACTAACCATTTGATTTTCCTTCGTGCAAAGGAGCTTAGCGACCACAGCTCATGCAATCCTGCAGTCATGGGACTCCCTAAACCCCCGACCCCGGTGTTGCCCCGTAGATCCCGCAGGAACGTGCCCCGACACGTGCTGGTGTAGGCAGGGAAAGGTGCTCCGCGGGACTTGGGCTGGGGAGGGATGTGCTGGGCACTCCTGCTGCTGGCGACCACCCAGCATGCCCCTGCTCACAAATTCATCGATCTTAAAACCAATTAAAAGGTAGAAGAGGGAGGATGCATTTGTTTTTTGCCCTCTATGCTGCTTGTAAGGCCATTGCAAAACCTCGCTGCTGGGAGGTGTGCCACCCCTGTTCTTGTTGCCAGCGTAAATGTGTTCACGGCCAGTTTAGCGGATGCGTTTCTTGTGCCAGCAATGTTAAAACGTATTTTCCTCCCTTTCTGGTGTTAAGCTTCTCTCCCTCTGTACCCCCAGACCACCTTAAGGTCCCCCTTTCGGCTGTTTTTGGCCAGGCTACACTTTTTGTATCTCTGGCTTAGAAAAGATATATAATAAAAAATGGGAGCTATCATTAACCCAAATACAGGATACTTGGGATAGTACATCTGATGTGACTTACTAAAATGCGATACGGTTTTCCTTTGTATCTGTCATATTAGGGAGCTTGTACTATGAGCCTTAAATTATGGGAAGGATGTTGTATTTTCTCCCCAGAACACCACATCCAAAGTCTGTGAAGATCATCCCACTTACTTACACCTGAGTGCTTCTGGAGAGCAAGTCTTTCAGAGGCCTAAGACTTCCTTGTAATAAAATATCATCTTATCTATTCGTCTCAGAGAAATAGTTGTGCCATAATGAGACTACTCAAGTGAGAACAGATTAAGTCATCAGAGAACGCAATGACACTGTACATGTGGGGAGTAATTCCCTGCTCCCTGTGTGCCCCTCCTCAAACACCCAAAACCATCCAAGTTCAGCAATGAGCTCCTGGTCACTCGGCACGTTTTGTAACTCACTGAGAGGAACCCTAGTACTTTAATTATAAACTCTGTGTCAGACGCCTGACAAGAAACTGAAACATAAATAGGACGATTATGTTTGCATTCCCTCTGTAGATGTGTCTCCATGCATCCTGGTAGCCTCACCTAACATGGTCTCTCCTAGCTGGTTCTTTGTATGACATGGCGAGGTTGCATGTCACCTTATCGGAGCCTACCAAGGACCTATGACAGGTGACTCGCAACCAATTTCCTTCCATTGCTATTCTCTGTAAATTTTTTTTCCATTGGGAAAGAGACTTGAATGTTGGCAAGTGCTTGGACAAATGAATATTAATGTAGCTTTGCTCACAGCTAAGGTCATGGCTGACAACTGGAGAAATGTTACCACCGATTCCTCGGGATCCAGGATCTTTGCATGCCACAAGTCTTCGCCTTCTGCAGGCTGGAGGTTTGCAGTCCTCCGCCCGTAGGGAAGAAACAGAAACACTGCAACAACTGTGACTATAAAATCCATTGAATTGTTTTTGACGGATATGACCACAAAAGAGATTGAAGAAACACACGTTACTGCGAGTAAGAATTAGCAGCCTCAGCACCTTCTCAGGAAAGATCAGATGTGCTTCTGCTTGCACACTACCAACTGCAAAGGGAAAAAATCTGTGTGTTTGTGTGTAAATATTATATAAATAACTGTAATTGTATGTATTTAATGTATATATAATGATTATTACATTTTAACAATCTCAAGTATTGTATATAGCCAAAACTTGGTCTCTTATTTTACTAGCACACCCACTGTAGATTTATTTTTTGTCATTGTTGTTAATGTATCTGGTTAATTTACAAACTGGTCTCACTTTTACCTCAAAGGGTGTATGTTCTTTATGTACATTTTATAAAGAAAAAAAAAACCACTCAGTATTTTTGGTTCCCTTTTCTATTGCCAGCAGTATTTTCTGTCTTTTCCTCTTTGGCTGCGTGCTGCCTTTGCTCCTGCCCCCCAGATCCACTGCAGTGAAGAGAGGAGGGCGGTTGGGAGGGACTGGGGTTGGTGGGCAATATTTCTCGCTCAATATGTCCCTGCCTTCCTGAGAGATGTAAGAAAGGAGGACTGTCTCTCCCCATCCCATCCCTCCAGCACTTGCTAGGTACTGAAGGGTTTGGATGAGGCCATGAAGAGGCCATGCCACCCTCTTCTCTACTGGGGCCTTTCCTTCCCTTGCTCGGTGCCAGCAGAGTAACAAGGTTTTACCCAGCTGTACGGACAGTTGAGGGTTGAAGTCTATTTCTTTGACTTTCCATAATGCTGAAACACTATCCCTGGGAAGCAAAACAAGAGAAACCTGCATGAAAATGTGTGTGCCATGCCAGACCAGACTATTTCAGAGCACTCCTCCCCACGCCAGCCATGTGGGTATAGACATGATGGGCACACATAGGTATCTAGAGTATCTGTCTTTGCGTAATGGCGTAGTGTAGCACAGCATCTCCAGATCCAGCCTGGACCTTATTGTTTGATGAGTCTGGATTTGTCAAGGTCACTGGCTACGTGGTCCAATGTGGAGGTTGCCCACCTGGACCTCAGCAATCGTGGGGTTGATGCCCATTCTCTGCTGCAGGCATGACCTGGGTATTTCTATTTCTTGTCCAGCTCTTCTATTGAGACTGCAAATTGGGGCCAGGAGCTATCTCCAGCTCTGTGCATGCACAGCAGAGTCAGGCACACTTTTAATCAAAGGGTTTCCAGAGCACTATAACCTGAAGAGTTAGAAGAGTTGTTTGTTCCTGAAGTACGGTATTAGCTCATTTAAGAACACGAAGGCTCCAGGTTTTCACTGGCTAGCTACTAAATATTTTGAAAAAGGACTAAACAGACCATTAAACTTCTCTGGTGTTTGGTGCAAATCAAGGGTGAAGTGCTGCGCTCTGATTTGGCCGTGTTGTGTGTCCATGTCACGCTGGTGGAGAAATGAACGCGCAAAGAGCAAACCAGCTTTGAAGAGGGAGCCCTCGCTTGTGGTTCCTTCTGCGGCTGTGTTGTGCTGGTCTGTGTGGAGATAAACTTTTTTCCAGCCCTTCAGAATTAGAAGTCTTTTCATTGTAGGTGAAATGAGACTACAATCTACATAAATAAAAGCATACTTTGTTTCTTGTTTCATTTTGCAAACGCTGACGTGTCTTTGCCCTTTTCAGGTACAGTGGTTGCCTCCATCATTTTCTTGATAGGATTTGTGACTGTCAGCTGTCGGCTTCTAAGCACGTGTTCAAATTAACTCACAAGATAAACCTCACAGTTTCCAGACAAGTCTTGCTCTCCAGTGGCCTCCAGCACAGACGGTGACAAACAGCAACGCACTGAAATCCACAGCATAAAAAAAGAAACACTCTTGTCTCTTATTTTTCAGCTTAAAGAATTCCACTATCCCATTGGATCTCGCAACCTGAAACCCTTTCTACGTTCCCTCATCCTATCCTTAGGATATTCAGTGCTCACGCTGGTGGGCTGAAGCATTTTCTTCACCTAATTTCAGACACATTGACCTGCTCCCCCTTCCCCTCGTGGTAATTAGGTCTTAGCTCCACATTGGGCCAAGAGGAGGTCCGAGGGCACATACCATGTAGTATGAACAAAGCCAGTATTATATGTATTACTATTAGAAGTGTTATATATATTGTATTTACACCCCAGCTGAGTAAGCTGTCCACTGTCAAACAGAGGTGCTCTGCGTCCTTGCCTGCAGTCACCACCCTGTCTCCAACCTGCCTCAGGGACCAAGACTTGAACCTCACTGTCCCCATCCCACCCGATTCCATAAAGGTTTGTGGATGTTGGTAGACTGACACAAACATCTATGCAAAAATGTTTAATTTTGGCGTTGTTTTCCTAACAAAACCACCGTTAAGTTTGTTGGATAGATTTTATCTGACTTTTGGTTTCTGGAAACTTTTTATCTGAGGGAACAGGACCATTTCAGAGTAAAATTAGCTAGGACCGAGTGGCGAGCCCAGCCTTTAAGATAGACTGCATGTATAGGTCAATGCCTGCTCCTAATCAGTTGCTTATTTCTGTGGAGTTGTGTGTGAGTGCTCTGGACGTGAGTGGCACAGCCTGTCGAGCTGCCAGGACTGTCAGATCTGTCTCCCTAGGGAATGCCTTTTATTCTTGTTGGAGTTTTTTTAGTATGTTGCCTTTTTTTTTTAATGACAGGAGGACAGGGGTGTATTTGAAAGGATTAAAGTATTACTGTAGTGGCTCTAGGCCTTTCACAATCCCCATTATTTGCTCTAATCCCACCGGAACACAATGCTCCTCTCATATTCCTTAATTACGGACTGAAAATTAATAAAAAATAAGCTATAAAAAATGATATTCTGATGAGGGATGTAAATCCCAAGTTATTTTTGGTGCAGCAAAAATTTGTGGTTCTGCTGTGCTCAGTAATACTTGACATTTTCAGCCTAACTCCTCAGGGAACAAGGCTTACACAATCCTTCCGTGGGTCGTTTTGTGCATCTCTGCCTTTTCATTTTATTAAGTCCTGAAATTTTTGTCCCATTTTAAATGGGTATGAAGGGCAGTTGAGATCACAGTAACAATTTGTTTATTTAAAAGTGGGGATTTTTTTTTGGAAATGAGCCACCAGGTAAGGATGTTTTGTTACTGCTCCCCGAGGAGGGTGAGGCCGTAGTGAATATCTCTCGAGTGCGGGGAAGATTTAGTGGCCAGCAGAAAATCCAGCCAGGAAAAACGCACTGAGAGGAAGTCAGGTTCGTGCAGTGGCCTGAAAATACCAGCAGGTCCAATCCTGCAGTAGCTGAATTAAGGCAAGAGGTACATTAGGGAACAATGACTATGGAGAGGTGAGAATCTCTTGGGTTTTTATTATTATTATTTTAGTTTTTTCCTTTTTTTCCCCCAGTCTCCTGGGGTCAGGGTAGCTACCAGCATCCAGTTCTTCCATTAGGGGCTGAGGACTAGATCCTAAGGACAGGATCAGGCACTATCTAATACTTACACTGCTAATTAGGTGCTAATAAGGCACCCTAATGACTCAAGCAGTGATTTTCAAACAGCCGTGCCATGCTCCCAAGCACCAAGCCCTGGCAGGGCTCATGGTCCGGAGAATTTCTACCTTTGCCATCTGCACAGAGAGGGGCAGAAGGGGACGTGGAAGGATTCAAAGAGGTTTTGCATGGGGAGAGACGAAGTCAAGGCTCTTCAGCCTGGAAAGGAGGCACTGAGAGAGGGTGTGACAGGGGTCTGTTAAACCTAGCAGGGGATGGAGAAGAGGTGGGAATGTTGTTCGTATTTCTCATAATCCGGAAAGAATCACTCAGCCTTACAGTAGCTTTTCCTCCCAAGTTTGTTGCGATGTGCAACACATACCATGTGCTGATACAGTGCTGTCCTTCTGTGTTGCAGTCTGGCTGCCTTGTCCTGCATTCTCCCACCTATTTCCTAGGAGATCCCACAGGCAAGCACCTTCTGGTATGAAATTAGAAGAGAATAGAATAGAATAGAATAGAATAGAATAGAATAGAATAGAATATTTTCAGTTGGAAGGGTCCTACAACTATCATCTAGTCCAACTGCCTGACTACTTGAGGGCTGTCCAAAAGTTAAAACATGTTATCAAGGGCATTGTCCAAATGCCTCTTAAATACTGACAGGCTTGGGTCATTGACCATTTCTCTAGGAAGCCTGTTCCAGTGTTTGACCACCCTCTGGGTAAGGAAATGCTTCCTAATGTCCAGTCTAAACCTCCCCTGGCGCAGCTTTGACCCATTCCCAGGCGTCCTGTCCCTGGATCCCAGGGAGAAGAGATCAGCACCTTCCTCTCCATGTCCCCTCCTCAGGAAGCTGTAGAGAGCGATGAGGTCGCCCCTCAGCCTCCTTCTCTCCAAGCTAGACAAAACCAAGGTCCTTAGCCACTCCTCACAGGACATGCCTTCCAGCCCTTTCACCAGCTTTGTTGCCCTCCTCTGAAGACACATCCTGCCCTTCCTGGCTTTCAGTGAGCAAAGGCAAAGAGTAACTCTTGCAAATGCAGTTCAGGACTCGGACCAGGACATTCACACTTAGAAACCTCTTCAGGAGCTCTCCTCAGGCCGATGAACGCATGGTAACAGACAGGCTTTTCTACCTTGTATGTCCTCCTCATTCTTCCTCTGGTTATTATCATCTCTGCCAACTCTCCTTTAATGCTATTCTTCCAATTCCTTTGTGAAACATCCCTGATGCTCTCTTGTGCCTTCACCTCCTTTCATTAGCCTTGGCGAAACCCTTCCAAGGGGTTAATAATGTCCTTAGACTCACCTTTCCTTACAGAAAGTGAGAAATAAGACAAATATAAATCCTGTTTTGCTTTAAAGGACAAAATGTTCAAAAACTTACTAATAAATTGTCTTCATTGCTAATAGGTGGTAATTGCATCCTGTGTGAAGGCACTGAGAGAGACTGACTGAGGCTTAAATAGCCTCTAAACCTCTTTCTAATTGTCATTATGGGTCTGGCTGCTCCCTCAGCAAGAGGCTTCTCAGTGCAAGTCCCATTCCCTGCTGGGTTTGAACACAGATGAATACTAATATGGAGATCATGCAGGGGAGATTGACCACTTGAAAGAAAAGAAAGTATTTGATTTGATTAAAAAAAAAATAAATCAAGAGCTCTTTTTAATTAAAGAGACATATTTGACAGGATAACTGGCTGAAAGTGCAGTCTGACATTTTCCATTTGATTCAGTCTAGGGAACATCTGGGAGAGCATCCCTTCACGTGGCGGGGAACGTGCATCCCTGGGTATTTGTTCAATATTGGGTATAATGAGGCTGCCTGATAGGAGCACTGGATGCAAATTTGGTATTAGTACTGTTACCAGTAACAACAGCATTATAATAATGATAGCAGTGCTCTGTGGGACATGGGAGCTGTCAGGAAGAGGTGCAGCGTCTGTCTGCATTAGGATGGACTCTGGATAACAAAGACTTAATCATATTTCAAAAAATAAAGGAAAATAGGAGGATGCTGTGATTTTTACCTGTCATTGAGTCTGAGCGAATAGAGACAACTCTTTAAAGTGTGGACTGACTCTGTGGGCCTGGGTACAGCATGGGCTGGTGGGTGGCTGCAGGTCTCATAGCTGTCCCTAAGCTACATGTGAAAGTTTGCATGCCAGGAACAGACTGTGAAAGCACCGTCTTCAGCAAAAAGTGCTTAGGATGCTAGAGGACCACATGTTCCTGCACGTGTCAACGTTGCAAGGGTTTGAGTGCTAGTGATAGTTATGCCATCCAGTTTAAAAAGAGACCAGGTATGTCTATGAGAGTTTAAATACTAGACCAAGTCCACTTTACCCATAAGCAACGAATGCAGGTGTGCCCACTTTTGGATGCTTGGATTCAGTGTCTATCAAAAAGATGGCTCAGTTTCCTGCTTAGTTGCACAGGACATTAGGGCAAGGAAGAAAAGTGGAGAACACAAAAAAACCTTTATTAGCTACAGCAACCCTTTCCTAGTAAAATTAGCAAGTAGGCAAGAGTGATTAATCTTATAGTCTTAGTATTTTACTGGGAAATTAAGAGGTTACTGGAGGAGGAGAACAGTTTCCTCTGTCTGACCTAGAAAATAGGGCACTGCCTTAATCAAGCAGCGAGCATCAGGCTACTGAAAATCCGTGGAAGTTTATTGCTGTACTGCATAGGGTATCCAACCCCTCCTGGCCTCCTTTGGGACCAGCACTGCCTCCAAAGGAGTTGCATTAGTTACATTAATCCTGGAAATAGGATGCAATTTCTTAGCACTGTGTAGATGCAAATATTGAAACAGCTTGCCGGGAGAAATGGCGAGTTCACCATCGGTTTGGGTGTGTCAGGTGAGATTAGATTTCATCGTAAAAGATAAGCTTTATCCTAGGAAGAGGGATCCAGATATGGTCAGCCTTTGTGGTCCTCTGACTTTGGGGTCTGTGACTCTCTGCAAGCTCCCACCCACCCTTCATGGGCGAAAGAGGAGAGGAAAGCCTGTCTTGCCCTAAGCAAGCTCTGAACATGTGAAGACTGTGATTATAATCAAATCTCATGTCTCGGCTTCAGGCAATTGCTTGCAGGTGCCAGGAAGGAATTCACCTCCAGACACAGCTGCTTACACTCGTTCTGGCTGTATTTGCTTGCTGTTAAGTTGAAGCAGCAGAGATTTGCCACAGCTGGAGGTGGACAGGGTGGCTGTGGAGGTTGTACTCGTGGCTGCTCTGTCTGGATGCCTGACAGATGGTCCTTGTTCACATTTGTAGGGTAAGCTGGCATATTTGCAGGTCATGCAGGAATTTTTGACCAGGTGGAACTAATAGAGATTGTTTTGTTCTTTCCTGCCTTCCTCCACAGGACAATCTGGCACGGGTCATCTATTCAATTCCCTGCCCATGCATCCACGGTGTGTTGGTCTCCTGTGGCTCAGAACACCTTATCCTTTTGCAAAGAATGAAAGATTTCCATTTACTTACTGCCATGAGAGTGTATATGGGGGTTTCCAATGAAGTTTAATGGTCTGTGACATTCAGGTTATGATCCAGGTGATCTAAGAATTTCATCTGCACTTAAACCGTATGAATTTTTTCTCAGTGTGGACACTAGCCTCACAGCAGAAATGAATAATCAGGCAGGATTTTATATTTGTTATGTGTTTAAAGGCAGAAACCATGTCAGGCAACGTGTGTTGCCTTCCTGGTTGTAACTCAGGCTTTTATAGACCTGTAAAATGAGGGCCTACCTAGCTAGGACTTCTCTGTGTATCTAATGCCAGGATTTAAATCTCACAAATCCATCATCCTGTCCTGGGAACAGAGATATACACGGGACCGGTGTTCGTAAGGCGGTTGGCAGAATTTGGTTTTGGAGATAACAATATTTAAGACACCTTGTGTGGAGAATTCATGATTGCAATTCATCTGTTTCTATGAGCTGCTGTCATCTAATGGCCAGTATGTCTTATCACAGCATGGTCGAAGCTGAGCGTACGAACACTCTCAATAAATATGGCAGTGGCTGTCAACTTTATTGGGACCAGCTCCATCATTGCATTCATCCTCCTTCCTCCACTCCCTCCCTGCAAGATCACTCTTTCTCTACCATCTGCTGTCTCCAGCACTGCTGCCACTGCCTCTCCACCTCATTGGACTTTGGGTGACGTTGAGGCTTGAAGCAACTTGAGGAAGAAGGAACCTGAAGGCACCGAGACGTTTTTGGAGCAGATGGAGGCTGTGAAATCTGTCCCAACAGGACTGAACGTTGCAGTGAACAGTCCATGGAGTCTGCAAGTGAGAGGTCAGCTGGGACGCTGAAGCTGAGAGCAAGGACAGGGGTCTGGAGATAGGAGCTGGGGTTGATATTGGGATGTGGCCCTGAAGGGAAAGTGTCATGGTTTAACCTCAGTCGGCAACTGAGCACCACACAGCTCCTCGCTCACTCCTCCCCCCCCCGCCCCGGTGGGATGGGGGAGAGAATTGGAAGAGTAGAAGTGAGAAAAACTCGTGGGTTGAGATAAAGACAGTTTAATAATTGAAA
>NW_008824538.1:2127638-2127861 GCF_000699105.1 Pygoscelis adeliae | reverse complement strand
CAGCTACTAGGAAGAAAATTAACTCTATCCCAGCCGAAACAAGGACAGAAAGGAAGGGTTGGCCAGTGGATGGGTCCTAGGATGGTACAAGGTGATCAGGCTGCTGGCTGGTGCTGGCTTGCTCCTCCTGGCTAATCTACCCTCGCTCCCTGTGAGAAATGAGGACCAGCAGCAGCAAGAGGCTAGAGGGGGCTCTGGGGTGAGGTTGAAAACCCGTACCTTA
>NW_008824538.1:2125499-2127598 GCF_000699105.1 Pygoscelis adeliae | reverse complement strand
TCTGCCCTGGTCCAGTGAGGATATTGTGGTTGAACGCTCAGGGCTTTATCTGATAGAGGTTTTGGCACAAGATTCCAAAATTGCAGTGAAAATAACCTCTGGCCAGCGTATCACTTAGTCCTGGAGTTACCTGCACACCCTAAGCATGTGCCTACCACCACCCCTTGCAGCCTTTGCACACCACATATAATTTCTGAGCATGCCAAGAGCCTTTGGAGTTTCAGCAGGTTTAGCCAGGCTTTTGCCTCCAACCCAATCCTCTTCAGGGGATCTGTGGTGTGCAGCCATAGTCCATGCCAGCAGGACTGTGCTCCCTGCAAATGCAGCTCTAGCCAGTTCCTTCTAATGAATGCTTTCATATCGTACCATATTGCTTCTCATTACGGTCTCTGCAATGGAGAGGCCAGATGAGTCCAGATGGTGGCTTTTCCCCTTGATTGCATTTGGCCTGTTCAGCAAAAATCACAAAATTCGCAGCACTGAAGAGCGTAACCACAAAAGGCAGGGTGGCTGCGTCACCTCATGAGTTGCAGCTTCAGCTGAAGCAGAGCGAGCTGCATGCTCTGTCCTCCTCCTGGAGCCAGTAAAGCAGTGTGCGTGCTTCGGTGCAAAGTGGGGGGAACAAGCACTTTGGAGTAATGTGCCTCTTGCAGAGCCCCTCCTGAGCATGTTTATGCAGCCTAAGTAAAGCACCGGATCTGGCTCATTTTGCAAGATCATTACATGTTTCATGGACATACTGCTTGGGACGATGATAATCTCTTCAGAGAAGGCTGAAGAATTGGTACCTCAGTAAAACTTCCTTCAATTTTATTAATTGAATTGAATTCTTCCTTTGCTGATATGCAGAAGACCATATTTTCTTGCTTTGCCATTACTAATGAAAATCTTCTCACATCGGGGTCATATATTATATACCTAGCTGGCATATTAAATGCATTTCCTCTATAATATAGAGATATTTTTTTTTATTTAAGATGAAAAATTAATTGAACAACTAATCTTCCTGCTTCTGCTGTTGCTGTATGTAGTGAAATTTAATTTCATTACTAAAAGTACATGTTCCATTTCACTTTTTAAGTGGTATATTTATTTTTCTAATAAACTTTAATTTTAGTCCCTTAAGGAACATGATCATATTGAGATCCAGACTAAATTCTGCATTTTGCTTTGAGTTGTAGGCATTAGTCAGAATGTATTAGATTTATTGGTTCTTTTGATTAGCCTTAAAGGAGACAAGACTTCATATGTAACCATCTCTGGAAACTTTTTTTTTTTTTAATGTATGTTAATCAGTTTTCCAGGCACACCTCCATGTGCTGGCTGTATTGCTCAGGTTTTTTCATCTTGGTTACTTTAATCCAATGGAAAACTCATGTCAATTCTAATTATTCCAGCTTTGGACGAGTCTTAAGACTCTCACCAACACCCATTATGCTCTGCTTTGAAATAACTTGGAAAATGCAACTGAAGTTCTTAATCCTGCCAAATTTATGCATACGATCAGTTTTGCTCAAGTGAACAGTCCCCTGGAAGTGATCATTTTCATGTACTTATGTGCCTAAATCTCTGGGACCTGGGAGCTTAAGGGTATATCCATCAGGCAGCACACTTTGGAGAGATCTGAACTGCTGACCTGACCCAGTATAGGTCTAGAAAACATCGTGCAGCACATCTTTATTAGGGCTTATATTTGGATGCTGAAAAAGGCATGTTTTCTCTCTAGTGCCCCTGAGCCAACAACTCCTGCTTCTTGGCTATGATGGCTTTTGCTGTCAAGATACCTCTGCCTCCAGTTGTAAGATGAATCCTTGCTGAGAAACTCCAGTGCCTCCGTGCTTTTGCTATCCTTTCCAAAGATACCATGAGCAGCACTCAAGCATATCCATTTTCTTGGCTTTCCTTTCTATATATTTAGGACCAGATGCCAGCTGAACTTTGTGGGTGGTTGGTTTGGATTTTTTTTCCCTCTCTTTCTTTTAAGCCAAAAGTTATTGCATATTCCTTTTCATCTAGGCAGAAATTATCTTAAATTCTTTCCAATTGCTCTATTTGAAAATTCATTCAAATGGATTATAATTGAGATCCAAGGTTTTCAT
>NW_008824538.1:2125134-2125430 GCF_000699105.1 Pygoscelis adeliae | reverse complement strand
GGGCCACAGTTCTTTATGGGAGATGCAGTCAAGGGTGGAGGGGAGAAATGGAAATGCTCCGGTAAGGAATTGTCATGGAATTCCTGGACTGAAATACTGGGTTTAGACTATGTCTCAGCATCTAGCTGAAAATGCATTTTTTTTCCCTCTCTTTCTTTTAAGCCAAAAGTTATTGCATATTCCTTTTCATCTAGGCAGAAATTATCTTAAATTCTTTCCAATTGCTCTATTTGAAAATTCATTCAAATGGATTATAATTGAGATCCAAGGTTTTCATTTCACATATGAGAAAAGAT
>NW_008824538.1:2096543-2125095 GCF_000699105.1 Pygoscelis adeliae | reverse complement strand
GAAAATCACACCTGGCTCCAAACTTCAAAACTAGTGTGGGCCACAGTTCTTTATGGGAGATGCAGTCAAGGGTGGAGGGGAGAAATGGAAATGCTCCGGTAAGGAATTGTCATGGAATTCCTGGACTGAAATACTGGGTTTAGACTATGTCTCAGCATCTAGCTGAAAATGCATTTATTTCCTTTTTCTTGGAAAAAAAAAAAACCAACCACACAACACTAGGTTTAATTTGGAGAAGAAAACAGGAGTCAGTATGGTCTCCCTCAGCACTGTCTTTTGCTGAGCGGGTGGTGTAGGAAGGTACAGTGGGACTCAGGAGAGGAACAGATGCTTATTCCACTTACCAGTAAAATGTGATTTCCCAGCAAAGCAGAGCAGCCCAGTGAAGAACGTATTGACTTACTTAGTGCAGAAACAAACCATGTTTCATCTCCTAAAAATGCTCTGGGATTGTTAGGAAATGTGGTGTCAGCACAAGATGGATGAATAGGCATATGGTGCATAAGGCCAGGAACGTAACTACTGCAGTCTGCTCAGCACTGATTAACAGCAGTCTGGAAAATTGTGTCCAGCTTGGGGCATTACAGCTCAAGAAATATCCAGAGAAGCTGTATATATCCTACGGGGCACTGTCATGAATGAAAAGGTGTTTGAACAACTTGGCCTTTCTTCCGAGGAAAGGTGCGAGAATTGGCTCTGTCTTGCCTGGAGGAGAGGTGGTGGAAGGGGATGCAATAAGCGTTTTTGGTAAGAAGGTATCAGCAGACATCGATGTGGCACAGTGATGAGCAGGGTGACCTGACGATCACCTGGGTAATGGTGATCAGTTGTCCCAGATCACTGGAGAACAGAGATTAGTATGGCTGTGAATCTCGTAGCATCTGCGAGCTTGTTATAAAAACATTCACCCCCTTTCTCTGCCTGTGTCAACAGGAAAGCATGGGGCAGCAGGACTAAGGTGAGCACTGGAGGTGAGGTTGTTTATCATGAGACCATTCCCAGCTGTGACAGTGAAATCACCAGGATGCCACCTCTATGGAGAGGTTTCTTTAGGAGCAGATTAGACCTGGCATGGCCCGGAGGCATTCGGCCAAGCCTCGGCGCAAGAGCTGCGGCAGATGTGTTTGCCAGTCAACATGAGTATGTACCCTCCACCCCAGGGTGGCTTTTAGCTGGTTTGAGCATGGTGAGGTGCATGACCCTTCCCCAAAAGTGTTTTGCTGTAACGAGATCTAGTTAGGAGTCTCCTAAGAAGAGATGAGAAGTCAAGGGAGAGGGTTGCTGGAAAACGCTGGTAAATAGTATTGAATTATTCCTTGGGCTGTATCAGTTTTAATTATTTTTAGTGAAGAAGTTTATCTGGGTTTCCCAGCTAGGTCCTTTAAGGGGATTTTCCCGTGCCCTTCTCCAGGGTTTTGCTTAGAACTTTTTAGAAGGTTTCCTAATAAATCTTCAGACTAACAAATTTTTAATGAAGAGTTCAATGGCCATATCCTAGAGGATATATGGCCCATGAATGGAAACGGTTTGTTTTTCTTCAGTGTAAATCAAAGTAGCTCTTTCTTGTGTGAAAAATTCTCCATTACTCAAAGAAAGAACGAGAAGCATTTTCAAGGCCAGTAAGCCACTTAGAGAGACAAGTAGGCATAGCAGCTCGTACAAGATGCCCTGGGATTTTTGCTGATCTAAAGATATTGGGAACCAGCCAGCTAGCTGAGCAACAACTATTTACAGAAATTGAAGATCTGCTCTTCCTTTTGTCATATTTTTTTCCCTTTTCCTGAGAATCATAAAGAACTCATGATGAACAAAAAGGGAAACCCTCGTTCAAACACACCACGTGTCCCGAGGATTTGAGGAGTCACTCCCATGATTTCCTTTAGCTGACCACTGACCACTTCCAGCTGTTCCAAATTTTGTCTGTAATTACTTAGCCTTAATTTAAGTGGAAAAGAAAGAGCCTTCCTTATGTGTGTGCTCTCGCTTTCACCAGGGCTGAGCTTCCTGAAGAATGAGTCCTCCTTGTGTGATGTTTTAATGCAAGTAGGGTAAGTTTTATCAAGAAATATTGTAAATTGAAGCAGAAATTCAAAGTGTTCTAATTTGGCAACTTTTATGTCAAAGGTCTCATATTGCTCCATTACCTTTGAATTCTGCCTTATAAATTGTGATTGATTAAGATGTCTTCAGGAAAGGCATTTAGGCTTGAAGATTTTAAGAGATTAAAAACAAATGTTTTCCCTGGCAGTTGATCTTTACAGTTAATGACTCTCACCATTAAAACGCCATGATTTACTTAATTTCTTATTTTGTCGGATTCAGGTGGGATATCTCACTATGCTTTATCTCTGCTGTGTTAAAAAGATCGCTTCTATTGTATGTTCTCACTTACCATACATGTGAATCCTCGTATGTTTTGGGTTTCTTCCATTTCAAGATTATTTCTGGGCAAACTAAACCATAGTCTGTCATTTTAAGGTGGCTTTGGTACAGTGAAATTATTCTATCACTGAAGTACAAAGAGTCACACAGCCATAAAATCTATACAAATTAAACTAGGACCAAAGCGTCTGAGAAGGCAAATGATTTAGTAGCCATGAAATAGTGATGAATATGTGAAGGATATAGTTACAACTATGTCTGCCAGCTCCCAGCCAGACAGGTAGTTTATTTGCTCTATCTACTTGCAAATGAAGCCAACGTGGTTCTGAATGTCTGTATTATAAATGAGAAGAATTTAAATTATTTATAGCTCTGTGTTTAAGAACCATTGACCAGATAAATCGAGGGTCTTTTTGCTTGTCCTGTATCTCTACTCTATGGGTAGAAACTGTGGTATGCCTTTAATCAGGGGACAGGAGTCTCAGCTGTAGCCCAGACCTATGCTGTTGCACCTCAACTTTTTTGGGTACCCAAATTGGCTTGCTTAAAGCTAGGTGAGGTAACTTCTGCCTCCACTAGACTGTGGACATATGGAGATTTCTAAAGAAAATTATTGTTGACCTGCCAGACGAGGCTCTCTATAATTTACCTTCAATTAACTTCCTTTCCCTGTATGCCCTGGCTAAAAAGAAGTAAAAATATTGTTGAAGAGCAAAGCTCTTTCCTAGAAAAGCATATTGTGAATGAGTCAGAAGATGAAATTCTGAATTTAACTGATGGACAGCTAGTATCTGTTGCTGCTTATTAAAAAGTCCTAACTTCATCAAAGCCCCATATACTCATTACACCTCAAATGAGAAACTATACATTTGTAAGCCAAATCTAAAACTGATAATCTATTTTATTGTTTCAATACAGCTTTCCTTCCAGGTAAGAACTGTGCACTTCTGCATGCTGGAAATCAGATCTGTGTCTTGTCTGGTTTCATATCCTGTTATAAAATGGAGATATAGAAATAAATGGATTAGGGGTAAGATGAGGTATGTACAGACTAGGTCAAATCAGTTTAAAAAACCCCAAACACCTTTTTTTTTCTTTTTAAGATAATACGTATACAGAAAGCGAAGGAAAATATTCTAGAAAGCTAAAAACACCTAGGTAAGATGCAAGTTTGAAACTTAAATACCTTGTTTAACAGAGGAACCTTTTCCAGAGATTTGCACCAATGTCAAAACACTTTTGCGTTGAATAAGCCATTAAAATCCTCCAATTGGAAAAAAAAAAAAAAGTTAGATTTCTAAATAGTATCACCGTCTGCAGGCTAGCAATGAGAGCAGCGGAAGATCAGAGACCTGAAATGCAAACACTCAAGTCATCAAGTGCCAACCAGGAGCGGTGTGATCCTGCTTCCCAACAGTGCCCATCGTGGCCGTGGGGCTGTGAGGTGGCGAGGGTTAGGGGGGAGGATGGACACCTGGGTAAAGTCCTGCCCTGTGTTGTTGCGACAACAACAGCGCTTGAGAGCTTACCTGAGAAATAATTGGAAGAGGTTTTGTGCGTATTTCTGCAGTAAGACCTCAGACAAGCATATTTTGGATTTTTCTTTTAAATTCTGTTGTTTGTGAGCTCCATCTGGAGCCCAAACAAACTTGTCAGGGCAACTCATGACGCTGAAAACATTTAGTGTCTCTTTTATCAAACAGTTTGAATGACAGGGTCGCTGCTCTCAGAAGTGCCCCAAGATAAAAAGATCCCTGTTCCCTTGCAAAGTCCTGTAAGTGAATTAAACGTGTTACAGGTGCTTTGGATTGTCCCCTGCGGTCTGACATCAAAACGTTCATGGTAATCTCTTGCAAGTCTGCATGTGAGTGTTCGGTACGTGCTGGCAACGTTTATTTTACTTATACTTAATAACTGAATTGCTAATAACACAAGTACATGCTTCTTGGCAATTTATGTAGTCTTACAGTTCCTGGCTGACCGCTTAAGAATGTGAGATTTCTGATTTTTCGCTCCAAGGTGAAGCTGACCTAAAAAAGAATTTAGCTTAAAAGTAGTAATCTAATACTCTCCAAACTCTGAATGGTGATAACTTACATTTTGTCTCCTCTGACTATATTGTATTTATGAATCTAGCTAACTTGATTTAGTTTTTAAAATTTAACTAACACCTTGGCAAAGTTATTTTTTGTGCTATCAAAATAGCCAATGGGAATAGTCTACCCAGCACCAGCATGCTTTAGTGTTTAAAATAAATTTAAAAATAATTTATATTTCTTTGAAAAACACAAATTGAAAAACAAGATCAGTTGGTGTGACCTTCTGTCTGGAAGAGGTAGAAAATAGTATCTATCTCTTCATCTTCCTTCAAACTTCTCCCCAAGTCTCATCCTTCCTTGTTGCCTAAAAGAAGCTGAAACCGCAGTAACAGAAGGGGAATGAGCTGGCACAAATGAGGTTATTTGTCTGACTTGCCCGCATTCTCTGTTAATAAGAAGGATACACATACATATTCCAATACATCCATAAATGCCATAGATTTTTCTTTACATAGCTTTTCCACTCCATTTCTCATTTTTTACTTTTATCATTGTCAATTAAGTCTTTTGTCTGTTTTTCCTGCCTATACATACAGAATCTAATACAAGTGGCTCTGGATGCTGAATGCTATGTGAAGAAATTTTACTAGTACAACTGAGCAGCATACAGTGTAAATACAGATTGCCTTGCGATCGGGCAGTTAGTTCGCTAAGAAGTTTTTCATTGTTTTTAGAAAGAAGCCAGTGGACAATGTGACAGCAATGTGACACAAGCAACATGATCAGCCGTCCCATCCACCCTAACCAGGTTTCAGAAAAGTTTATTGTCTTGAATACGGTCAATCTGCTTCAGCTTTCTCTCCACTGGTCAGCTCTTTCCTTGTTCTTTCCCTTTCATCTCCACAGAGTGATTTTTTTTTTGTACGCATCTGCTGGTTTTATTTAAAACCATTTATCTTCTGGTGTCAGACAATGAATTAATTGATTTCTTTCTTTCCTGCTACCCAGTATTCTGGTTGACTGATAAGGACAAAATGTTTTATTCCTTTCTTTTAAAAAGTTTTTGGTGTTACAACTTTATTTTAGCTCTATGCTTTTATTCCCATGAGACAAGCAGACAGCAGCCTCCTGGTGTGTGGTCATCAGCACGGCTGATGATACAGTAGTGACTTAACCGTGAACTTGATGACAAATCACTGCATCAGATGAAAAACCACTGCAATGAGACCACACCTGGAGTGCTGTGTCCAGACCTGGGCTCCCCAGGACAAGACAGGGGGGGACATACTGGACAGAGTCCAGCAAGGGGCCATGAAGATGATGAAGGGACTGGAGCATCTCTCATCTGAGGAGAGGCTGAGAGAGCTGGGACTGTTCAGGCTCAAGGTCATTTATCGATGTGGATAAATACCTGAAGGGGGGTGCAAAGAAGACGGAGCCAGGCTCTCCTTGTGGTGCCCAGGGACAGGACGAGAGGTAAAGGGTAAAAACTGAAACACGGGAAATTCCACTTAAACTTTTTTTACTGTGAGGGTGACTGAGCGCTGGTACAGGTTACCCAGAGAGGATGTGGAATCTCCATCCTTGGAGATATTCAACAGCTGTCTGAACACATCCCTGGGCAACCTGCTATAACTAACCCTGCTGGAGCAGGGGGTTGGGCCAGATGACCTCCAAAAGTCCCTTCCAACCTCAACCAGTCTGTGAAACATGGTTTATGACAGAAAAAAATAATTGTCAGCAATAGGGTTTGCTGTTGATATAGTTGATGTAAACTAAGGAAAGGATTAATTCCACATAAATTTAGCTTAAAAAAATCATCTACTTACCTAGGCTTACAATGTCATTGAGGCATGTGAGAGGCATTGCCAAAAAGACCATTTAATTTTCTGTTTTGGACAACTATGGCAATGTGGAATGAGCTGCCTGGAGGTGACTGTCACTCCTGTTACCTCTAGAGAGAAACTGGACTAAAGTAAAGTGTGCCAAAGCCAGCCTGAGGATTTAGCTGGATTGGTCCAAGGGGGGCTCCAGTTCAAACCCCCAGCTGCGCTCACACTCTGCAGAGTTCTGCAGTCTGTAACAGGCCCTGGGAAAGCTGAGAAGTGCTAGAAAAAAACTCACCTATTGTTAAATACATGCACCTTAATTCTTGATTAATAATGATTTACCGATTCAAGTACATAAATAATTTTCTGAATCCTAGCTGAGTTTGTAATATCTGCTGTGAAGCATAAAATAGATCGATACTGGGTGTCCCACGTAAAAACTGGGTCCTTCTGGAGACCAGTCTGTGCTTCGGTGAGGCTTGTTCTCTGTTCTTGTAGTAACGTCAAGGAGTTATTTATCAGTGCTCTTTGGGTGCCTTTAATTGTGATTTATCAAGTTCACTGACTCTAATGTTGATGTGATAATCTGGTTTTGGGTATATTTTCTCTATTCATTCTTGAAGTCCTTTATCCTCCTTTTTTCCCCCACTTTCTTTCATCATTTATTTAATGAATTGGAATATTTAGATCTTTTACACTGCAATTATGTCAGTGCAAGCTGACATTGCTGTCTCTTTCAGCAGAGCTGCTAGACATTAGTCAACAAAATGACTATGGAAAAACAGAGATTCTTCTGTTTAATCTCTGAAGAACTTTGTTTCCAAGTACATATCAGTATGAATTGTTTTCCTAACTACTTTTTGGTATGGGTTAAATCAGGAAGATGGATATGTCATTTATAACTACTTTAAATTGCTCTGTATTGAAATAATTTCATCACTGACAGTTTTCATGGCAAGCTGGATTGATGCACTAGAGCATTTATGTATCTTGGAAAGTTTCCTAAGGACAGCTTACTAGTTAATAGCAGCCCAGTTCCTGTCCCGACTAACAAATTGCCTCTATTTTGTCAAATAGTACATGTGTACATATTGGACCTGGATTCATTCCCTATTCGTAGCAGGGTTGGACACAGCCAGGTCAAAACCTGAAAAAATTGCTCTTTGTTTTCATTTTCAAAGGGGGATGCAGGGTTGCACTCCTGGTCTTTGGGGGTTGTGTAGAAGTGTAGCAAGCTTTCGTATGGCATGCAAAGAAATTATAAAGTCTCTTACTCACTCTGTGAGTCTTTTCCCCCACGTGTTATTTTTGAAATGCAGTGGCTCTATTAAGTGAAATGTGTGAAATTAATGTGAAATTAGTCAGAAGTAAGTGAAAACCCTGGGTGATGTGCTTTAAGGTGACTGTCATCTTGAATATCCATCCTTTGCTCAACATGGAGCTTTACTATGCAGAAATAACTGGCTCCCTGGGTTATTTGCCATGTCCCTGGGACAGTAAATTTAGTGTTCCGGCTGCCTGGAGAAAAGTCAGAACTTCATTCATGGAATACCAGCTCACTCTACCCGTGAATTGGGTTCACTTAAGATTAAATGTTTGCCTTTATACTATGTCTTTAAACAACATGCTTCCATATTAAAAAAAAAAAAAACAAACAAACAAAAAAAAAAAAACCAAAAAACAACCCAAAGCCAAACAAAAAACCCCAAACCAACAACAAACCTTCAGGCTTAGCTCTGCCTTCGATTGTGCTAATATAAATGTGCAGTGATGCTGCATCAATGACAGAAACTACATCTCCATGCTACTGGTCAGTGCGAGAGCAGAATCAGACCTGCAATCTTGTCTTCTGTTGTACGCTCTTTTGTTTTCCTTTATATTGTAGTAGGCAGGTATAAATTGCTTCCATTGTAATATATTTAATAGTCCGCAGCTAAGGAGCAGGGGGAAAAAAGGAATGTGTTGAAGTGACTTCAAAATCTAAAAATATTCTGAAGCCTGTGGAAATTAACTCACCCATGCAGTTGTTGAAGAAGTCCGTTTAAATACCATCTGGTGGGTAGACGCCTTCTAGTTATCCATGACAAAAGGCCACAGCCCTCCATTGTATGATCATTTGGGGTAATTTTATTGATATTGAGTGATGGCTTTCATCAGTGGGAAGAAGTGTCTAACCTGCCGAACAAACTGTATAAAGAGAATTTGGTTTGACACTGGAATATTTCATCCTTGAATATGACTACATGTGTTGCTAACATCTTGCAGGCTACAGCTGAGGTTATGTTACTTGTAATATGAATTTGTGCCTTGCACTCTGTAGAAATAATGCATCCATTAAAATTAGTACACCATTAATACCAGCATGCCTTTGAGGGATGTGGCTGTATCTATGATCACCTCAAAAATTTATAAGTTATACTGACCCTAAAGTAATGCAGGTCAAGAATTTTGGAAATAAAACCAACAACAGAATACACTTCTCATTTTTCTTGTTTCTGAAGACCTGGAACAAAAAGCAAAAAATCTTCAAGCATGTAACTATATATTAGCTACAAATTAAACAGATTTTTATTTCTTCATTGCTTCTGCTGCTTTACCCGTCCCAGTTGGCAATGTCTTTCAGAGTTAATGGGAGGGTCAAGGGAACTACAAATTTTGTGGGGTAACATCAAAAATAAAACTCTGCTGTGGGTTTGCCACAACCGATCAAAAAGGAAGATCATCTTCTCCCGTTGCCAATGTGCCTTCAGAGGAGATGTTACAGGAGCGCTTTGGGGAATGCACCTTTGCTCTCACCCCAGACAGAAGAGATAAATAAGGTCTTGGAAGAACTAACAGCCATGGTGGCTTCTTCTGGTGTAGTTGTGTTGTTTTGGCCCATAACACCTTCGATATAGCCTGGACATCACTATGCAGAAGCAGTAGTGATGCTTTGACCTGCTTGAAGTGTTGTGTCTCTGGCCTCGCTCTCCTGGTGAGAGATTAAAACAGATCCTGTCCTGTGGGAATAGCACTGGGACACAGAGACCTTCAGGGGCAACAGCTCTGTTTTGACCACAGATCACACAAAATGATTAGCAAAGGGGAAATTAATTTTCCCATCACCTAATAGATTTTGTGGAAAGAAAACCTCTCCCTCAGCAGCAGATCCCCAAAACTAAAAACACACCAGCTGCTTTATAAGACCACGATAAAGATTTATCAGTCCTAACATGCTGTCCTCAGCAGTGTCCATAGGAAATAACAAAGAAAGAAATTAAAACACACGTGTGCTCCTGTTGCCTTAGAGTACTCCCTAGAGACCTGCAGCTAAGAGACTTCAAGCCAGGTATCTCTCTACACTATAGCTCTCAATGCTTCTCTTCTTTCATGCGTTTATCCAGTTGCTCTTTGAGTCCATGTTAATATTAGCATCCACAAGAACCTGCAGAAAGGGATTTTGCAGATTATCTATGCGGTGCGAGGAGACCCTCTCGTGCCTGCTGTGACTCTGTCTCCCATCTGATGCCACTTTGCTCTTTTATTGGAAGTGACAGGAACAAGTGTTCCCTGCACAGTTTCTTCAGGCCATTTGTGACCTTATAGGCTCCTGTCACATGCTTCCTTCCAGGCTGAGTTTAGGCTATTTAATTAGTGCTTGTATGAAAGGCTGTTCATACCTTATTTCATCTTTGTTACTTTCTTTGTGCATTTTGCACCCTCCTTTTGACTTGATATGTTGATGGAAATGGGCTTGAAATTAAGGTGTTTCAATGAGTCTGCATATGTACAGGTAAAGATGATGATATTTTTGTGGCTGATATTTTTGTTCTTTCAAAATTACCTAAATGGGCAGCATAGACTTGATACCACAGAAATATTGGGCCAATCTGTACAATGGCCACATGGACTGGTAGAGGTGACAGGTTAAATGTCCACCAAGAGAGTGGAACATTCCTGCCCCCACCCAGAGGCGACTCTATGCTGCCCATCTTCCCCTGCATGTATTTGGATCAAGTAGTTTGAGAAGTGGACATTTACATCGACATTGTAAGTCTTCACAGTGAACACCCTGAGACCGATGAGGTAATTTACTCCTCTCAAAGCCTTTCTTCTCAGTGGTCTAGGAGCTGCTCTGTTAGATACCCTGTCTTGGGAATGGAAAATTATTTTCCTTATTTCCGTGCCAGAACTTTCAGCCAGTTAAGTAATTTAATTAGCTGAAAATTCTTTGATGGGCTTGAATCCTTAGTAGGCAAGTAAACAATATGGATTTTGCAGTTTGCTTGAAATCTTGCACTTCATGCAAGTGATGGAGGTGCCACTTTGTTTTGCTTCTTTTCCTCTTTAACATCCTTAAGAAAATCACTGTCTAATCCCAGAAAACTGATCTGAAAACTGATCAGAGAAAATGATGCTGTTTCTCTGTTGGGTCCAGGGGGTACTTGTGCTGTACAACAGCAGAAGAGCATTGATGGGAGATGCCAGTAACACGTTCTCTCTCAGACTTGCAATGGTTACGAGCATTTCCAGCAGCGTTTCCTTGGAAAGTGGGGGTGCTGGGCCCTGGTGTGCCCATGTGCGAGTGTCCTACAAGCCATGTCTGCTGCATAGTACCAGAACCCAGAGCACTCTTGCACCACTCCTTGCTTTCATTTATTTGCATTAAATATGCCTGAAAAAAAGCCCTGTCATGTCCCTTTTTGCAATGTTTCTGATCAAACAGAACAGGTTTTTTTTTATTTTAGCAAGAAAAAATATTTCATTATTGATGCAAACTGATACCTTCTCCCTATTATTTCCGCGTGCCTCCCCAAGAGACAGAAATATTTTCATCATCCCAATCCATAGATTAGAATTTGGGGATCAAGTTTTGTCTCACAGGCCCTGTGAGGGTGACAAACATCAACTCTCGTCATCCCTATTAAAAAATACTCAGAGTTATAATTGAAACAGAGATTAGCAGAATTGAAAGAACTTCCAATATCATAATGCCCCGCTGCATTCCTTTAAAACGTTCTTATAATTGATTGGAGACAGCAGAAAATTATTAATTAAAAGAGCGCCAGGTATTGATTTCGGCTTCTGCTGCTTCTGAGCTGCTTCAGTAGCAAAAACAGTTTCATGGGGATGATGGGGAGCTTGTAGCGTGCTCCGAGTTTGATATCGGCAGCAGCACAGGTGCTTCCTGGCAGGCAGTCTGCGGTCCCATCTCAGGCTGGTTTGTGTCACATGAAATGCTTTACTCCATTTTTTTTTTTGCAATGCAGACTCCAAAGTATATGTTCAGGATTATTTCCTGGTCGCCTTTGCTGGCGCTGGCTTTACTCACGTGGCCGTACCCAGAGCAGCTTTTAACACATCTTCAAATTTACCGAATGACAGATCCAGCGGTGCATTGAGAAGCCAGTGGAAAGTAAAGAGGATCTGAATTAAGGCAGAAAAATACCTCTCCCACTGCTGCCCTCCTCCTCCGTTATTTTCAGCAGGGTGACGTGTTGACCTCGGCAATCTGGGTCATGCTCCCAAAATAGTAAAATGCTATCTTTAGCCTTTTTTTTTTTTCCTGTGTGTTGTCCCATGTTGTGTCCCCCCCCCCCAAGGTGTCTGGGCTGGGGCTCACGCACTGCAGCACTTTTTTTTTCAAAAGGCTCCTAGACGTAAAAGAAATGGGTTCAGGAGACTCATAGGTGCAGTTGCGATTTTACACCTGTTCAATTGAGGTAGCATTGCTCTCCAATATACAGAAAAAAACCCTGTAAAACAGAGATCAATTATATTCTGGTGTTTATTAAAGGAGTGTCTACCCTGCAACTGACCTAATTTTCAATAGAAAAGAAATGCTTTTTAAAAGATTACTTAGTTTAAGCATGATTTCATAGGACACAGTATACTTGTTTCATTGATTATTTTTTTTTTTTAATTAAAAAAATGTGGTTTTGTTTGTGTTGGTTGGTGTTTAATGGAAAAAATATAAGCTGAAGTTGGAACATGGAACATTTGACTTTTTTTTTTTTCCTGGAGGCTTTCCTTCATTAAAAGAACTAAAAGAAAGGGATGAATAATTTTTAGGAATATTCCAAGAAGTTTTATGGAGGGAAAAAGTATTTTATTCATTCTTTCATTCATTCAGAAGAACCCCAGTTTGGCCAGCTCCTAGAAGAGCTGTGTGACAGCAGTGGGGCACGATGGGCACAAATTTGTTCATTTTTCAGTCTGAAATTTTAGGAAACGCCAAATATAGGCCTCTAGCGATCAGTACATATTTAGGGAACATCAAATATAGACTGTCCCAAACTCTGTTTATTCCTGTTAATATTTCATATTCTACCTCTGGATGGTCTTGGTATTTATAAAAATTTCCACCCTTACTTGACCACTGCTGTGTTCTACTATATTTTTCTAATAGATTTTATGTGCAGTACAATATAAAATATTGATGATATAATTGATATCGATATGGTATGTAATGCATATATTTATTATGAAGCTGCAACATAATCCAATGCAATGTAATGTAAAACAATACAATATTCTCTATTACAAAGGTCTCCTTTCATGAAAGAGACTGTGGCATGCAGGAATAGGTTTTACAGAGCACTCAGGCGTCTCACATGCATTGATGTCAGTTTTGGGTTCCCAAAGTGGTATTTCAAAGGTAGGTCATGTCTCAAGATGCAGGAGGATGCACAGGTGGGATCTGCCACGGTCAAGAAAGGATCTCCCTTCACTACTGTTTACTGGGACTTGTCGACCCAACTGGACCAAGCCCTTGTGCCCAGTAAGACCCAAATCCTCACATACGCTTAATGAAGCAACTCTCCAGTTCACGCGTATGCCTGTAGGCCTGCCTACATCTTTCCGTGCCTGAGTTTCCTAGAAAATATGGCCATTAGGAACATAATCCTTGTACTCTTCACCACTTCTGATCAGATTGAAGAGGATACACTGGAAAAGCCTGTGTCCAACCTGCTGTTGCGGGTGCTCGCTTGCACCCAAGCCCAGGGAGCTGAAGTGAAGTGGAGGGTCTTCGTGCCAGCAGGTGAAATTGTGAAGAGTGGGTATCTCTTGATGCTGCTGAGCCTACCTCCACCAAGTAATGAAGAGCTCCTCTTCAAAGGCCAGCACGTCTCCACGAGCGGGTGTTGAAGCCTTTGCAGCATGCATGCTAGCGTATCGGGGTTTGATCCCTTCTCCTGGCTGGCATTGTTTGACTGGTATATTTATTTAAAACAGTAAGGCGTTGCAGCAGCTGGCACTTTATATAAATGTGTGCATTAATAAATAAATCCCCTTCTCTGTGAAGTTGCTTTCAGGAGCTCAAGATTTATGTATCTGAGTGGGATGCTTGTTACAGAGAGAGACTTTAATACACTTTGGTGGAGCAGAGGAGCAGAATGCAAACAGAGGTCTTGCATCAAGGACGTCCTTGGAGCAGGGAGCTGTGAAGTAATGCAAGCAGCATGCCAATATGAGTGCACGGGCCTATGATTAATAGCATTAGTTAGCACGTTGGGAGGGAGCAACAACATGTCTTTTGGCTGTTTGGGTACAGGTTTGGGTTTGAGCAGGGAGTGGGAGATGCAAACGAAACCTCAGGGACGTGTTTTGGAATTCAAGAAAAATTCATGGGTGTGACCCCCCGGCAGGTGCTGCCCTCCACCAGGACTTGCTCCTGAAGGGAAGGCCAGCAGAAAACACCTCCACGTCTCTGGGAAAACCCAGCACCACGTGAACACGGGCACTGCGGGCGTCAGCCGGCCCCGCAGTCCCCGCTGTCCTGTGTGCCCTCCCTGGCGCTGGCAGCACCTGCTGGTCTGGGAAGGTGCGAGGCAGGATGCGTTGGGTATGCAATAGCCTTCAACTTTGTTTCCTCCGAGCACCATGGATTTCGATCTCCTTCATGTAGCAGGCATGAGGATTTCATAATCCTTGCAAAACTCTGTAATGAAGGCTCTGCTCAGATTTTTTACTTTCACTCTTGTAACTTGAAATCTTCTTATTCTTCTTAGCCATATTTAGTCCTTTTTTTCCACTGAGTCTCTTCTGACAATTAATTTCTTAGGATGACTGTGCATTGTGCAGGAAAATATTTTCCTTTTAGGGCAAGCTAGTTTTCAGGCTAACTCAGCCTCTTCACATCTTTGTAGGGTACTCACAAGAGCCACGGTGAAAACCGAGTGGCGCTCTGCCTACTCTCCCAAACTGGTGGTTGTTCGTCCTGTGCCATAGTAAGCAGCAAGACAGCTCCATAACAGAGTCTGAGTTATATTTAAATATTTGGACTTTCATTAATTCACTTGCCTCACCGAGTTTTTTCCCAAACAAAGCAGTAATGCCAAACAAAAAGTTCCATAATTTATAGTGAAGTGTTAGAATGCAAATAGTATCTTTTCCTTTTCTTTAAATTCATTCAACATATCTATTTTCCTTTGAATTGATTTGTAGGAGTTCTTAGCAGGCTTATATATAATTCATAAACAATTTCTATTTTTTTATATTCTTTAAACTGGTTTGATTACTTCTTTCTTATCTTCGACTCTTTCCTCAATTTCTCTGGCAAAAGTGGTGCTAGTTGCTATGGTAACTTCTCCTTCTTACCAGTTTTGGGATTTTTTTTTTTTCCTCCCCTTCCCCTTCGCTCCCAGAAGAAACTTTTGGTCTGTTTGCAGACCTCTTCCCTGCTCCCCCCTTAGCTCGGCCACATCTTTGCGCTAAGCAGAGGCTGCAGGAGACAAACTGTCAAGAGCATTTCCCAGGCTGTCTCCAAGCTTTGCAAGCCCCAGGGACAGCCTCCACCCACGCGCAGGTACCACTGGCTCCTTGCGAAGGCTGCCTGCCGTGCGCCTCGTGACGTGGGGCCGGGGGGGAGCCGGGACAGACCCTGCAGCTGCACGCCTGTCCCCATCCCCCACCCCATCTCTCTGCACAGATTCGCCCTCCATCACCCCACCCTCCAAAAGAAGAGAGAGGGGGGAAAAAAGAAAGAAAAAAAAAATAAAAGCAAAGCAACGAATGCCTCCAGGTTTGTATATAGCAGCTTTCCTGTGTCCCACTAGCTCAGTAGGTTCCAGCCTGCTCACCCTTGAGCCATGGGGGTGAGAGGGTGGGCGAGGGCCCCAGCTTGTAAATTCAGGACTTAGAGGCCATCCTGGGGTGTGCTAGCTGACTGAGGTGGGTCAGGGACAGCTCTGAGTTAGCACTGGCCCTTGGGTCCTATAGGGCTCTTCTAGCGTTTATTGCTGGGGAAGTCTCTGCTTCATAACATAGCGCTGCGTCCGTACTGGGGTGCCCTGCAGCCTCGGGAGAGGGATGGGATGGGATGAGGGATATTTCCAGACCCTGCTCAGCTCTTGGCTCCCTGTATCACTCTGCAACCGGTCCTGCGTGCAGAGGGGGGATGCGGGAGGGTGAAGGGAGGGTTTGGCAAACCTTACGGGGAAAGGTGACGTTTGGGTTCCTGCTGCTGGGGTCCACAGGGACCCCGAGCACCAGGGACCCACCTGTGCTCGCTGCATGTGCTGCATCGATGCCTTTCTGCTCGAGCTGCGACGAGTGCATACAGTACAGGCAATGTCTCATGGTCACATCAGAAAGACAGAAGCAGTAGGACAGAAGTGAACATGCTGTTTGTGTAACTTCCACTGAAATATGCGTTTAAACATAAATAAGTTACAACAGCAAAGTGAGTGGAAGAAGCACATGACGTTTAGAATTTTGATTTTTTTTTAATATATAACTCTGTAATATTCCCATTACACAATGCTCCTCATACTAGGAGGTCCCATCCAAGGTCTCATTAGTAGGAAGATTCATCTCTTTTTCTGGCTTTGCTCATGCAGTGAGAAAAATGGGCAGACTGGGAGTCCCCTGCTCTGCCTGTCCATCACAGCTATAGTCTTTGGCTGAATTGGTGTTTTTTAGACCACACATACAAATGACTGCGGGCACAGCCCAGGTCCCCCCCATCCCTTTCTGCATTCACTAGAAATGATGGATCCCCTGCAGGGGAATTACTGCCACTACCCATCTGCTGCAGAGAAAAAACTGCTCAGCTCACATAGTTTAAACCAAATCAGGGCTGAAGTGGTTTATCGATTTATTAACAACACTTAATTAACTGGCAATCAGTGAACTTCACATTCAGGATCAATTCCGGTGGTATCACAGGTAAGCTACGATGCTAGACACTCACAAAATGATGATAAATGCCTACAAATTTCTGAACACCTGTCTTTAATCCCAGAAAGTTGTAATTACACACACACACACAAAACCACAGAGGACGTGTGTACCACCCCCACCCCCCGAATGCAGTGTCCAACAGGAAAGCTGCTCTGTGTGGCCTTGGAGAGGTCATGGTGGCATCTGGGCTGCTTCAGATAGCGTCAAACCAGCTTTTACCTCTTTCTACCCCAAGATCTCTTCCCACTGTTACAAATGTTCATGCTTCTTTGCTACCTCTTCTCAAGCTTCTTCATTTCCAAAGTCTTTTTGTGATCACCAGCTTACTCTTTAATCCAGGTGATAGTCGTCTTCCTCCATAACATGGTCAGCTTTGGGCCCCAATGTGCTCCAGTTTAGTGCATTTGCCCACACCCACGAGGTTCGCACTGGCGTTCCCTTCATGCCGGGTGTTTTTATCCACGTTGTTTGCCAAGGGAGGGCCAGCGGAGCCCCCTCCACCAGCATGTTCTGCACCCAGCCACACGCTCTTTGGGGTGGAGGTGGACATCCAGCAATGGTGAAACCTGCTCTGCAAAGCACTCCTGCCTCCAGGGAAAGCCAAAGGAGTAAAGCTGTTCCCTGGTGAGCGTTGCTTCGGTAATAGACACACGCCTTTCTCACCTGGCAGACAAGGTGAGCACAGACATTCATGCCCATCAGCACCTCATGCCTTTGAACCAGAAGTTTCAGATTACTTGTGTGTCTCCACCACGGCAGAGGTCCATGAAGCCACAGAAGTGTGAGTCCATTGGGAGCTCTACCAGTCTGGTATTTGGTTTGCTACTCAAGGTACCGCTTTCAGATGAGATGTACCTGATGAACAAAATTACAAACGCTATGGTATAAAGCCAGGGTAACTTGTTTTTTATTTATTATTGCTGTAAAATTGCAACTAGGCTTGAAAAAGAAAAATTCTGCTTCAATTGAAAAAACAAAACCAAACCCAATAAAATAAAGACAGAAGAAGCAAAATCCAAATAAATGTTCCCAGTGTTAATTTGACCATGAAGTTTCCACGAGTCTCTGGTAGCAACCAGTGGGGGAAAATAGGGAATGAAGTACATTTTTTTCCCACATTATGGAATCTCAAAACAAAATGCAACGCAAAATAATCAGACTCCACCTTGCCCTGTGTGTGAGGAATGCTAAAACATTTCAACCTGCATTAGCAGCCCACGGAATTAGCATGTAAAGCCATTCACTATGAAACAGATAATCTGCAGCATGACCTTGCTTTTTCCTGCTTTAAGAGAGCAGGCTGAGGGCCAAGGTTTTTTGTGCTGTGTGCTGTTCTTTAACGTACATAAATAATACATATTCAGAAAGAAAAGCTATTAGCGAACACACAGGCAGCAATAGGGGCCCACAGTAAGTGCATAATTTATTCCTCCCATTTTCCTTCCAAACTAAAAAAGATGGGGTGGGAGGATGAGTTTGCTCCAATGTTTAGTTAATTACCTCAAGCATTCCAAAACATAGGCTCTACAAATATTTGTGCAATACTAATTTGATACATCTAATTTATACCCTATTTAATAAATTACTGTTCTCATGACCTGGCTAACAGTCTTACATGTTGGATGTGCAAAGATTCTGCTTTCTCACCTTGCTGGCTTGGTTTTTGGGGAGGTTTTTCTAGTTGCTAAAGCAGCATTCATTGGCATGAGTCCAGCAGTGAGAATGTCAGCTTTGTAATTTTTTATTCTTGTTGTTGTTGTTGTTGTTATTACTACTTGCCCTTCTGCAGCCATGGAGGCTCTGTAATGCCATGTGCAGAATGCTGTTCTGATAAAATATTCCTGATTCAAGGAATTCACAGACTAAAAAGGAAGATAGGCGGCAAGAGAGGAAGAAGAGACAAAAGTGTCCAGGATGCCCATGACACTGTCTCTAGTCAGGGGAGCGATAAACTACTGGTGCACGTACCCCCGGAGCCCCTGGCTCTGGCTCGGTGATGGGAGCCAAATAACGGCTGGAGGTCCCGTCTTTCCCAGAGTGCCACCCAGTGCCACCGCTGCTGGCACCCACGACCCAAAGCAAAGCTGTGGCTGCTGCTCCCTCCTGTCCTTCACTGCCGTGTGCCCCCCACCCCAGGTCCCCATGCAACGTTTTGTATGGCTGTACTGCCAGCTCGATCCGTGAAGGGCAACTTCTCTTCCTCAAAAACCAGGGATGTTTGCTTTCTCTTATCCCAGATTTCTGTGAAATCCATGTAACCAGCATATGTAATTTGTACAGGTATAATACTATATACCTGGAGCTCTATTTCTGGGTTGCGTGAAATAGGTTTCTGTGAATGCATAATATTTAGTGCTTAAAAAGGCACTGAATCTGAGACTAGTCTTGAGCAAGCATGGTTTCTTTTGGAACAGAAGTCTGTCGGCTGTTGTGTGATTTCACTTTCTCCAATTTAATTAATGCAACTTTAATCTGGCTTCCTAAAGAAGTAATCCAGCTCTGACAGAAGCCCCCAAACTCCTTTGCATCTCCTTAATATATTTT
Source organism: Pygoscelis adeliae (assembly GCF_000699105.1). Lineage (NCBI taxonomy): Eukaryota > Metazoa > Chordata > Aves > Sphenisciformes > Spheniscidae > Pygoscelis > Pygoscelis adeliae. The sequence goes on along the minus strand of NW_008824538.1, from coordinate 2,106,137 downwards.
CAAATTTTTAGTCAACTTCAAACAAATGTGGCAGCGATGTACAGGTATCAGGCAGGTTTATACACTGTTCATGGAAATTTGTAGCCTACTTGTTCCTCAGTATTGCTCCAATAACTGAGAAAGAGTTGCTTTTTTATTTCACCCCATATTAGGCATCGAAGAGTGTACTCGAGGCCTTACACATTCACTACATCAAGCCCAATTGCAACAGCTCCTGGTGTTTACAGAAGTATTGTTTTTTGTGCTCTGTACTAGCAACATCAGTCAGGCGATCCTATTCCTCGTGGATCAGTTGAGTTGACAGGAGTTATCCCTGCCAGGCAGGTAGACCCCGTTGCTTTCCATTAGGCAGTTTTTCCATTTTCTTGGCTTGTCTGATGGTCAGACCTGTGTGTAGGGGCAAAATTGCTTCTAGGGTGACTTGAGTAATTCATGAGCCCCGTAGTGCTGGTTGGGCCGAGCTAGGCTCTTAGGTGGAGGTGCAAGGGGGTTGGTGATGCACTGCAGGAGCAGGACATAGGAGAGGTCCCTCTCTCAGCTCCTGCCCTGGCACCCCATGAGCATACCTTAGCTCTGAACGAGCAGAGTTAATGTGTCTACGGTCTTTTTGTAAGGAGATGCAGAAGAGGTAAACTGCTTAAAGTTGACAATGGTTAAGGGAATTTTAGTTTGTTTTCCAGCAAGTGCAGTGAGAACTAGCATTTAGTGCTGTTCTGAAAATCCCATCCACGATGCACTTACCCCTTCTGACAGCAATTTGTTTTCTTCTATACTTCATTTTGTTTTGGAGGTCTGGGGACCAACTCTTTCTGCAGGAGTAGAGGTGAGAATGTTTCCCTACTAAAATCTTTCAGATTGGCTGTTATTTCTCTTGCCTTCATTTAATTTCATACTTTCAGCCTCTTGTGCTTAAAAGTTAGCATTTATATCAGCCCACATAATTTAAAATCTTTCTTTCTCCTTCTAGACTCTGCCTGGGGACCAGCAGGTAAGTAGGTTTGCCTCATTTCTTTCCAACTAATGGAAAACAAATGAATAGCTGTATGTTAGAAATAACCCATATTCTACTCATCATAAAACATGCCCATCATAATGTGACAGAGCATACCAAGAAGCACTGGACTTTAGAGAAAGCTGGCAACAGCAAAATTACCCCAGAGCGTCATGTAATTCAGCAGTATCTGCAATAACAAAAATTTCAGTGTGCAGCAAAAGGCTTAGTTGCTGGACACCGCTGCTGCAGCAAAGCGAGATGTAACAGGGAGAATTGCAAAGGACAGGGGAACGTATGATTAACTGATCTCAAAACCCAGGAACTCACCTGCTGTAGGATCAAATAATGCAGTACATTTCCATGGACTTGGGCAGCTTACTTTAAAGTCAATATGAGATGATTTTATGGGGGAAGGCGGGAAGCAAGTAATCCGTCACATGAAGAAATATGAAACTGCTCAAAATAGTTCTATGAAAGATAGTGGTTATTTTGGAGTTTACTGTGAATTCATATTGAACTCATTCCGTAGCAGGCTTGTCAGGATATACACCCTGGGACGAATGGGCTGGAGCCTCCTATCCACACCCTGAAGTCCACCTCTGGAAATAGACCGAGCTGCTGGGTGCTGAGACCAGTTGCTGGGTTTGAAACAGAGAGCTCTGGAAGACAGTGGAAGGACTGATATTTCAAATAAAAGATGTATGGCTGGGTACAAGTTAGAGCTGCTTAAGCTTTTAGGGAAGATATCAAAGCACACAGAGTGTTATAAAACCAACTGTCGTGTTTAGGTTGTTTCAGTGTTGTTAAGATGTGGCAGTACATAGTTTTACAAAAGACTGCTTTCAAATGCTGTATTTACAACTCGTTGCAAGACCTGAAGGGGAGAGCTGGCGTAAACCAGCCCAGTCTGACCTATTCAATAAGGGCAGATGAGCAGGTAAGAGCAACCTTCAGGCCACTGAGAAAATGGAAGGATTCCATCCTGATGGTGATCGTGGGTTCTCATTGCAGTCACCCACAGCACTGACCCAAGGGGTGGGAAACGCTGTCTGGAAGTGGGGAGGTTCTGCTCCAGTTTTTACTGGGAGCCTGACGAGGTTGTATAGCTTCTAGTGGCCATCCCGTGCCGGCTGCTGCACCATGGCAGAGGAGTGATGTGAGTTAACAGCCAGCCTTAAAATCTCAGCAGAAGGCAAACAGGTCATGCCAACCTCCAGCTTTTCCTTCCAGGGTCATTGCAGTTCAGATGAATCTCTCTTCTTTTCTTGAATGACAAGTTCCTGAATCTTAAACATATTAAATTCACAGAAGCACCTACAAATGGCTATTCCCTCCTCACACACCACCGTCACCTTGTTCTCCAGATACAACCTTCCTTTTGAGGAATATGTATTTTGATGCTTGGTCTCTGTGTAGCCAGGGAGCAAAGTGTTGCTGGACTCACTCTTGTGCCTGTATGTTTAAAAATATGTGCATACAGAGAGTTAATGGATGAAGAAAAATATTCTGTTGCTTTAGGCAAGGGCTTTGTGCTCTGGACAGCTGGGTTCTGCCCCAGCCTCAGCTGGAGATCCCTCGCCATCCTCGCTATTGAAGCAGTTGTGCCTGAGTGCCCCAGTGCCCGAGGTACACACTCTGACTTGTCTCTGAACCGTGAGCACTTGAGCTGAGGCTGTCTGATACAAAGCACTTGGATAACATCTCGTACAGTGCAACACCAGCCGTGGCTGGAATTCAGTAATACAAATCCAGAATAATTGGGTGTCTGTAATAAGTAGTTGTTTGTAATAATTTGGGTGTCTGTAATAAGTAGTTGTTCAAGCAAAACTTTTCTTTGAGATCCTGTGTCTTTTTGCACAGTATGCCAATGTTTTGTGGGTGAAATGCAAGGCTTAACCTCTTAAAACTATACAGGCTGTTTTCAGAGATGCCAAGTTTCTGCTCTTTCCACGGACCAGAAGGCAGAGAGGGCACACAGGTCTAACAAGTCTGAAAAGCACGGTAATTCCCCAGGTGCCCGACTACATGGCTTTTAATACCTTAGCTTTAATATCTTTCCTTTTAGTATTGCAAGACAAAGATAGAGCTTGCAAATCTAAACCTAAACCGCATGAAGGTTTTGCATTACTTATGTAGGTGTTTTGAGTTATAGTTATTCATATCGGTTAGTGCTTTTGAGAAGTAAGTCAATAAGAGTGAGGAGTCCACGATGATTGCTGCATACTGTCAATAACGCTTCAGAAAGAACTGGAAGTGTGGCCTCTCCTAGATCTTCATGAAAACTTCCTAGCTGACAAGAAAGGAAAATGTAGTATTTTTAAATTAAAACTAAAAAAGCTGTTATTTGTGTTTCAGTGCAAAACAGGACATTTTAAATGAAATGAAAATTGTACAGTTTTTGCTTAAAAAAACCCCCACCATAGATCGTTCTCTGTCAAAAGTATTTTACAAGAAATCTTCTCTTAGCCATAACTCTGATACTAGCTCAAGATACATTGTCTGTGCTCTAATTACACTCAAAATATACACTAATCTTACAACACAATTGTGCTGTTTTCCTTTACAAATTACAAGAAAATAACACTGACATTTTGCCATGTGCCCGGATGACATTCAGCATCTCATAGGATTGGGCTGAACAGTAAGTCTCAACATTCATCTTGCATTGTTCAATTTTTATAATGCTCTTCAGCATTTTTGATTGGCATTAACAGCTTGACACTTAGGAAGGAGAGAGGAGCTTTTCATTGTCTGTAATTATGAGACGGTAGATTTGATGCTGGATGAATCAATAATTCTATTTCAAGTGAATGCTCAAATTTGTAGCCTTTTATTCCAAGAAATATGACATATATTCAAAGAAGGCATCATTAAATAAAAGTAGTGATAATTGCCTGCCTCTTTTAAAAAAGAAAAAACAGTTGACCCTGCATATAAATTTTCCCTCAAGGAATCCATTAGTCTTTTTTATGATAGTTAGCACAGTTGGCAGTAATGATTCAGAGAATAAATGAACTAATAGCTTTATGCATGATCTGGGGTGATAGACCTGAAATGGCTGGGAAGAATTCATATAAAAACTGGTATGCTTCATTTGCTGTCAAATGCTATTTTGACTTTTATCATAGAATCATAGAATCATAGGATGGTTTGGGTTGGAAGGGACCTTAAAGATCATCTAGTTCCAACCCCACTGCCATGGGCAGGGACATCTTTCACTCGGTCAGGTTGCTCAAAGCCCACTCCAACCTTTGAACACTTCCAATGATGGGGCATCCACAACTTCTCTGAGCAACCTGTTCCAGGGTCTCACCACCCTCATCTTCCTTATATCCAGTCTAAATCTACCCTCTTTCAGTTCAAAACCATTGACCCTTGTCCTATAGGCCTTGGTAAAAAGTCTTTCTCCATCTTGCACGCCCCATATATATTGACAGATCACAATAAGGTCTCCCTTCTTTTCTCTAGGCTGAACAATCCCACCCAGAGATGGATGCGGAACTCCAGGTGAGATCTCACGGAGAGTGGCGTAGAGGGGGGAGAATCATCTTCCTCAATCTGCTGGCCATGCTTCTTTTATGCAGCTTAGGATAGGATTGGCTTTCTGGGCTGCAAGCGCACATTGCCAGCTCATGTCCAATTTTTCATCCACCAGTATCCCCAAGTCCTACTCTGCAGGGCTGCTCTCAAGCAATTCATCCCCCAGTCTGTACTGATATTGGGGATTACCCCAACCCAGGTGCAGGACCCTGCACTTGGTCTTGCTGAACTTCATGAGGTTATATGGCCTTTGCTCCTGTGCATATAGATCCTCCAGTTCCTAGCACAGGACCCCGAGGTGAGAATAAACTTGTGCCATTTATTGCCATGAGGGTGCTGCATGCAAACTGCTGATTGTATGAAGGCTGCGTTTCATGGACGAGCCATGAGTATCTGCTTCCTCTGCTTTATTCCCATCGAAACAGCTCTGGAGATGACTAGCACAGGGACTGGGGGAATGTTTTATTATGGCAATATGTATTTCTGCAAGGTGGATGGAGATTTAGGCATTGTTTATGATTCTGTCACTGCATTAGACTGCAGAATGGACATTGGAGGATTGCCACCATGTGCCTGCACTGATCAGCAAGGCAACACCCTGCTGTGCCAGAAATCTTCCAAAATTATTTTCCTTCTTTTTTGATCAGCTGTACTGCAGGTCTGCTTAAGCCTGGTCATGTCCCTGTTTCCTGGAGAGTACTCTTCCACATGAGTGACCAAGCAGATACTGTGAAGACTGGAACCACAGTATAATCGCTACATCCACGTCTTTACCAGTCAGTTCCTTCGAGGTCAAGATCTTGTCACAAGCTGAAAGAAGTCTTCAAAATAACAGCTTTGAGGAGATAAACTGCTGCAGAAATCATCCAGTTCATCAAAGCAGTCCTTCAGGATGTCTGACAGAGTCCCCAGAGCAGTTGTCACTACTATGCACTTTCTCCTCCCTATTCTGTGTAACCCTCTTCTCCACTCTTTAGAGTGGAGGTTACAGACTCTTTTCCTGTTGTCTTTACCAGATGCTCAACTCAAGGAAAGTTATCTGTTATAATGGGGGATATTTGGCTAGAAAAGATCCTGAGACTCCTGTATCAACCAGATTCCCTCACTTGCACTGAACTGTCCTGTCCAAACGTTCAGTTTGCCATTTCTTTATCCTGGGGCTTATTTTTTGTACTCTGTTGACTCTTACGTTCCAACCTGAAACAAGACAGTATTGGTAACAGCCTTCCAGGGAAGGGCAGTAGCTCCAAGGTAGATGGTCCTGGTATCATGGACCAGTTCAGCAACCACAGCCTGTATGAAACAGTTCCAGCATGGGGCATTGCATTTTCCGTATCTGCTGCTGGTTTCATCAGCATTGAAAGGATAATGTCCAACACACAGTTGGGCAGTATCATGTGCAGAAAGCCTAGCTCTGTCTGTATGTGGACAGGGCAGCAGACCAGCATGGCACTTTGCTCTGGCTGGTTTGCTCTCGTGTGCCCAGGCTGAGGGACAGCTCTGCTTTCCAGCGCCAGCTGACATCTCCGTATGGTTGCACTCAGTGGTGAGTGGATCAGACAAGGTCTGTGACAGCCAAGCTTTTCACAGCACTAGAGGCATCAGCTTACACAGGAAGGCCCTCCAGCCCTCCAGAAGCCCGACTAAAGCACCAGAGTGCTTATTAGAGCACAGAAAGAAAAGCTATTTATTGTTGCTGACATACCAGATAAATATACTACTATCAACTCTTATTCAGCTATTGTCCTTAATTTGCATTCACGATCCCTGCATTCAAATGACAAATTCTTTCCATTACTTCCCCCCCATAAAATACATCTGTTTTCCTTTTTCTTCTCTGATTTCTAAGCCTTTAGAAATAGTATTTTCCATCATTGTTTGGCAATTCAAGAACTAAAAGCTTTCTTTGTATCCTAAATGAGAGTTGAAAATGTGATGCTAAAACACACCCCCAGGACCCCCCATGTCTCTAACACAGGGATCAAATATTGTACGTACTGGCACTGCCGGGACCAGTTGGAGTGCCGGGGAGAGCTTCCCCCGGCCAGGACCCGGTGCCTCCCTCATCCTCTGGCACAGCTCAAGCTTTCTGCAGTTTTACAGATTTCTCTCAGCTCCACCACCATCTCCAGGCCTTCTGAGATCACAGTAACTTCTCTGGATTGAGATGTGCCCCATTAAATACAAAAATAGCTGAAGGAGATTCTGAAACAAAGGTGATTGAATGATGCTTTGCAGAAGCAGAGAGGCATACGGAGGAATGAAAGCAGATCATTTGCAGATTAGCAGTAAAACTTGTACACTTGAGGAATATAGCAGTACTCAGTCTGTCGGAGAGCTGAATTCACCACTAATTAAAAGCTCAATACTTCAGACGAAATTTCCCTAAAACCTAGACGTCACAGAGTCCTTATTGCAGCCTCTGCAGTAATCGCACCACTCAACCCCGCTGAGCCATCGGTGATGGAGGGGGGGGATGGACACTGTCGGTCGTCAGCTGATTGGGTTTTCAGCCCAGATTTGTCCTGGTTAGCACCTTGCTCTTCAATGGTTTCTGAATCTAGGTGTCCTACAAAAAGGTTAAACAGCCATCAACCCTAACTTCATGACACTGAGGGAAGGAAGAAAATGCCTCTTCAATTAAAAGAATAATGAAGTATGAAAGAATCAAGCTCTTAGAATAAGCAGTGGCAGTTCAAAATGGTATTTTGGTCTGGTATAAAACACATTGCATTGCTGGCTAAATTCATAAAGAAATTAATAGTCTGGTAGAGAGAATTTTATTATTGAAACGTTATCAGCAAGTACATCATATAACTTCCTTCTTAAACCTCAGAGCGAAGGGATCTGGAATGTAAAAGTCTTTTTATGCCATCAAAATATATGAAGGTGTACCTGCCACCACTGGGAAGAGAGTGAGGGACAGATCTGAGGTTATCTGCAGAAAACTGTAAGTTCAGTGCTGGGTTTAACACCATCGTCTTTAAGAGATTCACTTGTATGTTTGTTTGAGTACTGAGAGCCAAGCAGAAATGTGTAAATATTGAGAAATTGATCCCTGTCTCTCTCTTACTCTTTTCCTCTGGAAGTTCATTATATTTTAATGGACTAATTCTTAAATTAAAGCACTTGTTTTAAAATACTTTAAGTCACAGTAGCCAATGACCAGAAAGGTTTTTCAGCTAAATTAACTATTTCCTTCCTTCAAAGTTGAAAGAATTCTCTGTCCTTATCTCCCACATGGAACAAAGGGTATAATTACAGTGGACCCTCGTCTGACCTACTGCTGATGTTCCTGTATTCCTGCAGAGTCCCTTTCTCCCATGTCTGTTATCCTGAGATACATTTACATGTAAGACGCATTGGATTAGTCATGGCAGACTACAGAGGGTGTAGGAGTGGCCATGGTTAGAATATCATTACAAGCAATTTAGAGCAGTATTGATAGGCTGGGTCTTGACAGAACAAAAGACTAAAAATGATTAAGGAGCAGGCTGGATTACCTTCATAACGGCAGTGGTAACATCATATCTCTGGCTATCTAAGAGATGCAGACACCAAAGAAGAAAACGGATCCCTGAGGCAAGGAAGGTTCAGCCTGAGCACCAGGGAAAGCACAAAGTCAGTTAAACTGTGCAATGTCCCAAAGGAGCTGCTGTGTGAAAGTTGGAGGGATTTGCAATATTGACTTTCTTTCGCAACAAGAAAATGAATCATTGAATATTTTTATTGAAGAGGAAATGACACAAAATAGAAGCTCGTAATAAATCACTATCTGATTGGATTTACTGGAGCCAAAAAATTAGCCATGGGGAAAAAAAATGCTCAGTGCTGCAGCTTAGACAGTGGATTCTCAGATTTTTCCTATTTCCTTATAGCGAGCTATGCTCAGTCATCATTAATTTCTAAGGTGTCCACATCTCCCATTCATAAATTGTCAGGCTTTTTGATGTTGTCTGCTGTGCTGAAAACATCCGCCCTCTCCCCAACCTCCAGCTAAAGAGAAAAGTTAATAAAGAAGAAATTGTAGTGCCAGTTGGAGGGATTTTGACCCAGACACTTACTGCACAGAGGGAGCTATGCTGTGAGCTTACACTTATCAAAAGCCTGCCCAGGGAAGGATTTTAAAAACACACAATGCCTATGCTAATAGATATCTCCTTAATAAGCTTTACGCACCACAGTGAAGAGATGCATTCACTTGTCAGACGTGTCTTTTTCTGGAGCTCATGGTACTTGTCCCACTCCTGCAAGCGTAGTGCTCTCATTCCACACTTCTGGAACCCTGCATTGCAGATAGAAATCTACATGTTTCCTCCAAATAGTGTAAATGCTGAGGAGGGCACTTGCATCCTATTATAAATGGTTGGTGACTTAAACCAGTAGATCCTCCTCCAGCTGTTACAAGGTGCATTATCATTTCCTGATCAAAACACACCTCCAGGCTGGGGAGATGGCAGGGAGCCTGTGAGAGGATGGCAGACAAATGCCAGTTGCCAGGAAGGCTCAAAATGGATCAGAAACAGGTTTTGTTTGGCATATTTGGAAGCTAAGCCACCTTCTCCAAGATTTCAGCGGTGAAAAAGAGGGATAGGGGAAGGGAGGGGAGAATGAGCAAAGGGTTCTTAGAGGTTGCCTTTCAGAGCTCTCACTTGACCAAATCTCTGTTCCCTTCTAGTCTTCTTGTTTATCTCTTTCTTGATTTTCACTATCAAGTTTGCACAAAAAAGGAAGGCAGTCAAAGGCCTAAGGTGCTCGTTTTTCTATCTCTACTATGACGAGCAGCAAAGTCATACAAATAATTGGCAGCACTGGCATGGAGGTACCGGTGGAGAAGCCAGCCATGTGTCATACTAGGCAAAGTTAATATGTCAAGATTTAAACAAAGTGTTTCCAGGAAAATAGGTGACTTCATTCATCAGCTGCAGCTAAGTCTTTTTCTTTTCCCCTTTCATTTTAACACCACAAGAAAAAAATGTGTAGGAATATTGTTGTTCCTTTGGTGTATCATGAGGAGAGGAGAGGAGAGGAGAGGAGAGGAGAGGAGAGGGGAGCACCTG
>NW_008824538.1:2091200-2096483 GCF_000699105.1 Pygoscelis adeliae | reverse complement strand
GGGAGGGGGGGGGAGGGGAAGGGAGGGGAAAGGAAGGTTGTTGCTGTGGTGTGAGGAGAGGAGAGGAGAGGAGAGGAGGCTTTCCCCAAAGGCCACACCTGTTGTCAAGAAAGATAAAAGTGGTGAAAAATGAGTCATGGGGCAGACTTGTTTATGAAAAAACATGTAATACAGATTTCTTATTTCTTTCTCTGTGACACACTGGCTCCTCCATGAAATTATTTCTCAATTTGCTTCCCATGTTCCCTGGTCTACAATTTAAAGATAAAGATTGTATTTCCCAGGTTTTTATCGTCATAGCTATGGAGGTTTTTGTCTCCCACAAAATGTATATCTTCCCAGAATTCAACAGCTCTTTATAACATGTCAGGATTCTAATATAATGTGCATTCAATATATTTACAGTTTATTTTATAAAGGCAAAGACACTCCTGGACTGCTTTTCCCCCTTTTAATATGCTTTTGGTTCTCACCCAGGGGAGCTTCCCTCTGGTGTAATTCTTTCCTCTTGGGGGACAGAGGAGTAGGATGGGTATATGTTGCAAACACAGAAGGTACTAACAGGTTTTTGTTTCATTCCTAAGTCCTTTTTGCCTCACATAATGAAGTGGAAATTCTAGTCGTAACTGCTCAGTAGTGGTAACTTGTGACAGAGGAATGATCTGTCATGGAGGGCAAGGAGGCCCAACTGCAAGAAGGGGTTAAACTGGCTGGAAGACAGAATGCTGGAGACAGAAGGACTCCTTGCAAAGGAGTGAAGTTTCCGTGGGTGATGAGATAAGAAACAGGCTCAACATTGTCTTGTAGCCATCCTGGAATGGGATGCTCAGGGGCCCGAGCTCAGGGGCGACCTTTGAGCAGCAGAGCTGGGCTGAGGGTGCCCCATGCAACCACTCTTGGGATGGGTGCTGGTGCAAGTGGATATATGGAATCTTCTTGTGACACATCTTTGCAGACTCCACGTAGAACCGCATATTGCAGTAGGACTCTGCCTAATACATGTTCATTAAATCTTTCTTTTACATTTAAGCACAAATGTGTGTTTAATTCCTCTCGAGGGGTACCATAAAAATTCCCTAATAATACGTTATGACTAATTCCTTTGATTGTTAGCAACATTAGTAATTGTACTGTTGTCTGGGATAGGACCAAAGAGGTCCTGGAAATGTAGAAAGCTTTTCAGTTATGTTGAACTTGAGCTGATGGCTCAACAGCCAAGAAGAAAAATCTGAGATACCCACTGATTTATTTGAGACAAGACACAGACTGGGAGCTGTTGAGTGTTGGAAGTAGTTAAACTTATACTTGAACTTGAAGTCACCGTGGTTAAGGTGGATAGGAAGGAAACAGAGTCCTACAGTATCCAGTCCTATGGTACCTACACAGAGAACTGGGAGAGGTGAGGGTGAGGGCCACTGAGAGGAGAGACAAGTGAGGACACAACAGCAAAAAGGCTATCGCTGTTGTGTCTTTTAAAGACAGCTGTAAGGTGTTACAGAGGACAAAACTGTTTTCTGGGCTTGGTGTGAAAGAGATCAGTAGAGTCACTGGGGTATTTTTTAAGATGCGAAGGCCTAATGTATACTTCTGTCATGCAAACAAGCAGCTAGAGGACAATGAGAGGTGAAAGTAGAGAATAATAAGGGGATTAAAGAGGATATGAGGAATACTGTGGAAGGGTGGACTGGTGTAGGGTGAAGGGACCAGGAGGGAAAGTAGCAGAGAAACATCAACATCTATGAGTGAGAGGAAAGAGAGATTCATACCTGGTGATGAGAATTTTATTCACTACAAGAAACAAGACATTCAATCTGATGCACAAAGCATTCATATCTGATGCACAAAGCATTCATATCTGATGCACAAAGCATTCATATCTGATGCACAAATCTGAATACTCAGTAGGGGATTCCTTCCTCTTACTATTGCTCTTCGTTACCTCAAGTTAGGTCCGGACCCTTAAATAATGTCCACAATCTACAAAATGTGTATTTTCTCCCAGTGCTATTAATAATACTACATGAGGTTTTGTGATGAGCTGCGGCATTTGTATCCTTGGACCTCGGCTCCCAGCTAATCTATTTGTCAAGTATCTCAATTATTTTAAAAGCAATCACTCTTTTCTGTCAGCGTGTGCTTTTGTCCCCTACTGTGCAACCCAGCACAGCACATCTATGTCCTGGTAAAGGCCACACAGAGAAATTCCTTTTCAATTGCAATAGCATTCTCTGATCTAGCAGACACTGTTCTTAATGATTTATTAAGTGTAGGCGCTAATAATTTGTGATTTTCCATTGCAGCTCTGCAAAATTAATACTTGTGTCATTTTTCTTGTATAAATTCAATCTCTAATTCCATTTCTACCTGCAGAGTTCTGGCCAGCAGAAGTCAGAGAGCTTGTTATAAGATGTCATGGTTTAATCCCAGTCGGCAACCAAGCCCCACACAGCCGCTCGCTCACCCTCCCCTCCCGGTGGGATGGGGGAGAGAATCAGAAGAGTAAAAGTGAGAAAAACTCGTGGGTTGAGATAAAGACAGTTTAATACTTGAAATAATAAAATAATAATAATAACAACAACAACAACAGTAATGAATTGTAATGGAAAGTAAAACAACGAGAGAGAGAGAGAGAAACAAAACCCAGGAAGGGAAAAAAAAACAAAACTAGAGGTGATGTAACTGCTCACCACCCGCTGACCGATGCCCAGCCAGTCCCCGAGCAGTGATCGCTGCCCCCCGGCCAACTCCCCCCAGTTTTTTTGTTCAGCATGACGTCATATGGTATGGAATGTCCCTTTGGCCAGTTTGGGGTCAGCTGTCCTGGCTGTGCCCCCTCCCAGCTTCTTGTGCACCTCCTCGCTGGCAGAGCATGGGAAGCTGAAAAGTCCTTGACTCAGTATAAACACTGCTTAGCAATGACTAAAACATCGGTGTGTTATCAACTTTATTCCCATGCTAAATCCAAAACACAGCGCTATACCAGCTACTAGGAAGAAAATTAACTCTATCCCAGCCGAAACCAGGACATAGGAGCTCTGAAGAACTTCACTGCAATAGATATCTTTCGTTTGCATCGTGTCATGCCTGAGCTTGAATCATTATTGTCAGTAGCTCAAGGCCTCAGAGATTGCTAGTTTTAAACATTTTAGTCCTATTTTGCAGTAACTCTCTTCTAAAACCGTGCAGTGCCTGTACACAGAGCGGTGCACACCAAGTAGAAAATGTCATAATTCCCAGTAAGCAGTAAAATACTTTTTTACCTACAAAAGCAGAGCACTGGTATAGCAGTCATGCTTTTTTATTGATCGGAACCACGAAATCTCGCTGTATCCCATGTTTTCAATCTTGCCACTTTGTACCATATTCTGCTTTGCTGCATTGGATGTTCAGATCTCTTTCGTTTGTCAGCATAGCACATCTAGTCCTGCTAGCAGGCAGCAATCTGCCAGGAGCTCCTGGCCACGGTGAGGGGCTCAGCTGCTGTCTGGGGGCAGGATGCCCTGGGACCAACCACACTCCTTGCCCAAAGCACAGTCATCATCTCCCGCCTTATCTCCTGCCACCATCACTGGACAACCTGAGGGTACTCTTAGCAGGAGGGTGGGTAATAGCAGGGTGGGTGAAGATTTTAGATGGTACTCAGCACACCATAAAACACATTCCTTTCAAGGAATGAGTAATTGCACTTCGCCATGACCAGCTTGTCTAGTCACTGCCTGGAAGAGTGGAATGTATTTACAATTACAGCCTGGCTGAATTGTAAATACAGGTTTACAAAACCAATATATATTTTAAATAGCCCAAAGGCAGCACCAGGCATGCTGCTGCAGTTCACTGAATTAGCATTACTCATGCGTGTAGCACTCCTTACCTTGAGAATGTACTTTTAGTTTGGTTTCACGATGATATTTTTCTACTATGTTTCTTTGTACAGCAGCTTCAGTCTCCACTGGCATTCATGCTGAGCACTGACTCTCTCCTCTCTAACAACCATTTTGCTTTTTGGGAACACACTGATCACTTAGCTTTGCTCTCCACATGGACTCCCGCTGTTCTGCCCCAAGGGCAGCTCTAAACTGGGATACCTTTTCAAATCCATAGGACAGCATCAGACTTCTGCAGCAGTGCCTGTTTCAGTAACCCCTCCTATCTCCTGCTATTACAGTTCTCTTTATTTCTGTCTCCATCACAGCACTGGCAAATGGCTTGTTTATACCCATTTATTTTTGTTCTGCTGATGTTTGTTCCTCCTCACTGCAGTTCCCAGTAAGGATTGCTGGTAGGGAATAAACTCGTGGCTTTCCTCTCTCTACTGCAAACTGTGCACTTGAGCTGACGAAGTAAAACCGGTGGTGAAGTGTTATGCATCCATGCGAACCGCTAGCGGAGGAGCGTGGAAAATTTTCTTGCTTTGTCATGAAGCAATGTGTCCTCCCCAAATGGAATGGCTCCTGCAGGTGGGAGGCAGAAGGTCTCCCACCTGCAACGGGCAGTGCCTTTCTCTGCGCAATGGGACAGCCACGGTGGCTTCTCACATTACTGTGTCATCTGCATGTGCCACTGCTTGCCACGGAGCTCCCAGTAATTGCTTCAGCTTTATGCACCTTATGGCCTTACAGCGCACTCAGTGCATGCTCCGTACCGTAAACACAAATAGGTTTCTCTGAGCAGAGTTAAATGAATCGTTGGAGCAAACTGACCCTGCAACTGGTCAGTGCTACTTGAGAAAATCGCATACCCAAATGTTAGGAAAAAGTGCCAATATTTAGAACTACTCGCATCAGAAATCCTCCTGTTAAAGATGAAACAGACATAAATTGGCCTAGTGGTTTTATAGTAGCAAATTGCAACAATAAAAAAAATCATTAAAAACTTATTGGATATGTCTAGGGCCACTGGTGGGCGATTGCTTGTCTTATTAACCACATTAATATCCTTTAGGTAACAAATTTTAATTTCAGCGACTGTAATTCATGTACGGCATACCAAGAAGTTGATTAAACACTAAAAGCAAAGTGTGGTTATTCAGAACTACTTCACCACATTTCCAACTGTGGGAATGAATTAATCCCTTGGTCTCCCAGCCCTGCTGCCCCGGGAGCCTTGTCAGAAGCAGCACAGCCTCAGCAAATGACAGGCTCTGTTCTCAGGTCCCATCTAAAACACAGCCTTGGTTTCTACTGCAGTATGGATCTTTTTCACTATGGTGTAACACTGGCATAGGGAGAGGTTTCCTTGTAGAGGAAAGTCAGCACAGAGAAAATATAAATATATATCTAGCTG
>NW_008824538.1:2084460-2091176 GCF_000699105.1 Pygoscelis adeliae | reverse complement strand
AAATAATTTAAAATAAAATCCTATTAATTTCTCCTTCTTTGACCTTCTTGTTTTATTATTTATCTAGTTATAATATTTCTTCCCTCTGTTTGCTGTCTTGTTTCAGAAGTCTGCCTCATCTTGCACAGTGAATTCATCATTTTGGTTTGGGTCATTAATCTCTGCTTTTCCTTCAAAAGATAATACATGTTTAATGGCTGGGTAACGTAACAGGCAGTAAGACAGAAGTATTTGACACATTTTTGAAGAACGTTAGAATAATGGTCCTCCAAATTTATTTAGACCTCTATATTTCATTTGTAAGATGTTCAATGGTCTTTCAATGATTTAATGGGTTTATATGGTCCATGATTATTTTGGGAAGGGATATAAACCCACCTTCCTTAGGAAATAAGTCAACAGCTTGCAGAGAGGAATGAGAAAATGTATTTTTCTTATTATATTCCCTATTTATTTATTGCAGGACTTCCAATATTTTCTTCAGTACCACTGTGCAGTAGATCTTCTCAAAGCTGGTGGAGTCGGGGTTCCCCCTGTGCAGCCCTTGCAGTGCGGAGGACGCAGCTGGCATCTCACAGGCTACGGACAAGTGAGATGGGCAACATCAACATAGGAGGGACGTAGGAAGCTGGTGACGTGAGCCACAATTTGTACATACATTCTGAATATATATATATACACACGCATATATGTGTATATATATACACAGTGTACTGTTATGGAGTATTAGCTCTGCTCTGCACCTAGATTTGAATTCAGCAGCACAGGTTCTCCTGTAGTGTAACCTACAGGCCACTGGAAGGGATGGTGAAGACCCGCTTTAAACCAGACCAGGGAAAAACTTCTGGATGGGTGTGCTCTGCCCTCAGGGTGGTGGGTTGGAAGGTGGAAGCCGTAGTTCCTCCTGTCATCCCCCCAGCAGATCGCCCATGCTCTGAGCATGCCACTGCTCCCCAGACAAAGTCACCTGTGCAAGGCTGAGTGGGACATTTGCATAGACCAGGAGACATCTGCCTTTACTGACCACCTCAGCTGGATGCTAGAGGGAATGCCATGACCTCCAAGATTCAGGCTGTTCTGGGAAAAAGTAGGAGCACTGCTTGTTCCTTTCATTGAAGCTGTGGCAGCGCAAAAAACACAAAAAATGAGAATTCACTGGGACAGAAATATTCCTATCGGACCACTGGCTGGCTGTCACTAGGAGAAGGAGGGAGGGGTGCTTCCTTTTCAGGGCCTTCTTATATTTTACCCAAACACTACCTAAATTTCACAAAAGAGACCTGTTGCCTCAATAAATTATTCAGGCTATGTCTGGGGTTAATAGCTAATGTGTAACTATTAATAAGCTTTCATGTTAATGTGCAGTTAAGCAGCATTTGGGTTTTTTTCCCTTTCAATTAAGGTCCATAAAGTTGTAGAATAGCCCTATGGTTCAGGAACATGATAATGGTGAATCTGAGTCTTCTCTCACAGAGTAGGATCTAGTTCTTATCTGCATTAAAAAAAAAAAAAAAAAACCAAAAAGAAAATGACAATAATTATTGTGAAATAGGTTACATTTTCTATCTTTTATCTTGGAGAGAAGAAAACGGTTTTCCAGTTCTGCAAATGTACCTTGCTCCCAGATGGGGTGGTAGCAGGGGACACCAATGTCCATGTCAAATGTACAGAACGGAAGGCCAAAGGGTAATCAGAAATATCATAAAAGTAATTTGGATGCTGAACTTGCTGTAAGACCTGGGCATCTTAAGGAGCAAATATTACCATGGTTATTTCTCCTAAGGAACACCACAGTAAAGGGACGACAGTTCATCTAGGCAAGGTCTCCACTGCTACTTTGGAAAAAGCCTGTAGCTAAATCTTTGAATCTGCTGCAGTTTTGTAAGCTGAAAAGCAAAACACAGCCCCTATTATTGTCACTGTCCAAACAGTTCATAGCTTAGGGAAAACAGAAAACTGTAGCACTTGTTTGTTTGTGGGGAGGTCTGAGAAACAACTGACCACGGCCACATTCGTGTCCCTTGGAGGGACCCACTCCTGCTCCTTGATCCCTGCCGTCCTTCTGTGTCGTACAAGGCAGCGTGGTGTCATGATTCTTGGCATGGCCCTGGAGTTTAAATGTGTACAAGCTCTGTGGCTGAGTGCAGGACTGGCCCGTCAGTGCTCTCTGGCTCCATGTTATCGAACAAGGTGATGCCAACAGCTCTGCTCTTTTCCCAGCCCTTGTTTAGGAATGGTCCCCAGTGACCTCCCCAGGGCTGGTGCTGAGCAGTCCTCCTTCTCTACCACCCTTTCCCACCTCTTCATTAATTACATTTGAAATCGTACAGATTTGGGGCTGGAACAGGTCTCGGGAGTTTACCTTTGCACTTTGGCAACTGATCAGATCTTGAGGGAACTTTGGGATAGTGACTGGTCACTCGCCTTACGCAAAACCTGGTCCTTGACCAGCCTGGATGAGGGCACATTCTGCACCACCGCGCCTTGGAAAGGAGCATCATCCTAATTCATCCTCTCACTGCTGAAATTTTACTCGAGTAATGTCTGTCTGCCTTTGTGTTGATAAATAAGTAACAAATTTGACTAGCCAGCACAGTTTTTTTACCATAAAAAATACCTAGTGAAGAAATATTTTTTCCCGAGTTTCTCCAGCACTATCAAATTTTCACTTAGAGCTGAAAAACTGCAAGAACAGCAGCAAAAATATCATTTAGTTTTCCATAATGGAAACCAAAACAAGTGCCTGACTTGGCAACCTACCACAGCCCTAACATTTTTCTGAATTTAGTTACCCAAGACATAGTCCTCCCATACTTTTGATTTCTTTTCTTAACAAAACACACTTCTTTGTTGAATTGGGCATTTTTGAAGAAGTTTTAAATGTGAAACCAGCCATTTAACCTTTAAATTATTAGATGGAAAGATATTCTAATAATAATTGATACCTTAATGGTGTTATCCTGTTAACATTTTATTAAAACAAAAAAGACAGATATTACTTACCTGATCTGATGAGTGGTTTTGCACATCACTGGGAAAACAGAGCCATATCACTGCACTTATTTACAAAGGCAAAGTGACCCAGCAAACTAGTGATGATATGAGAATTATCATACTTAATTTCTGGCCGCTTCCTGAATTCTCCTTCCTATATAATACATTGTGTTTATTTATCTGCTTGCTGTAAGAGAGTTTGCAACCTTTTAATGATCAAAAAAGCATTTTGCCTTCATCCTTTCATTGACTGAGAGCGGATGACCATGGCTGAGGGTTTGGGCACCCTCGTTCCCTGCCAGCCGATGGGCAGGTTTGTGTAACTGCACCTCTGAGCAACCACAGTGGAATTAGAAGTGATCTGAAGTTTTTGGTTATGCTGCTTTATATATGTGTCATTTAGAACTTGTATTTAATCATCCCGTTTTTTTTTTCTCAGCGATGCTTTAGCTCAAAAATATTCTACTAATAACATGCCCTGCCCATCTGCTCAGTAGGACTCCTTGGTTGATTTTTATGTGTATGTGTGTGTATATATATATATATATAAAAAAGGCATTTGACTTTTGAGATAGGAACAGGTACAACAGACCTCGAGTAAAAGATATGGCACAGCAGGGCCTGAGACAAATTACAGGGTGTGGAAATAATGCTGCTGACATGAGGCAGGACTCTGACAGCGAATCCCACCTCAACAGCTCCTCACTGGGAGCAGCTTTTACTCTCAAGAATGGTTTAAACCTCACAAAAGTGAGCAATAAGAACAAAAAGATCAAATATATGGGGAGGAAGAAGAGCGATGTTACAATATTAGACAGCAGTGTACAAGCCAGCAACGTGTCTTTGTGGTAAGGGTGGCCACCAGCCTCCTGGGCTGCATCAGGCAGAGCGGGGCCAGCAGGTCGAGGGAAGGGATCCTGCCCCTCCGCTCAGCACTGGTGAGACACAGCTGGGGTGCCGGGTCCAGTGCTGGGGTCCCCAGGACAAGAGAGACATGGGCTTACTGGAGAGAGTCCAGCAAGGGCCCACAAAGCTGATGAAGGGACTGGAGCAGAGAGGCTGAGAGAGCTGGGACTGCTCAGCCTGGAGCAGAGAAGGCTCGGGGGGATCTTATCCACTGTATAAATGGGGGCAGTAAAGGAGACGGAGCCAGGCTCTTCTTAGTGGTGCCCAGTGACAGGAGAAATGGACATTGTTGTGGTTTAACCTCAGTTGGCAACTGAGCACCACACAGTTCCTCGCTCATTCCTCCCCCCCCCAGTGGGATGGGGGAGAGAATTGGAAGAGTAGAAGTGAGAAAAACTTGTGGGTTGAGATAAAAACAGTTTAATAATTGAAATAATAATAACAGTAACAATAATAATGTAATAATAATAATAATACACAAAGCAAGTGATGCACAGTGCATACTGAGCATGACGTCCCATGGTATGGAATGTCCCTCTGGCCAGTTTGGGTCAGCTGTCCTGGCTGTGCCCCCTCCCAGCTTCTTGTGCACCCCCAGCCTGCTCAGTCGGTAGAGCATGGGAAGCTGAAAAGCCCTTGACTAGTGTAAGCACTGCTCAGCAACGACTAAAACATCGGTGTGTTATCAACATTGTTCTCATCCTAAATCCAAAGCACAGCACTGTACCAGCTACTAGGAAGGAGATTAACTCTATCCCTGCCAAAACCAGGACAGACACGAACTAAAAACCACAGGAAACTCCACTTAAACATAAGAAAAAACTTTTTTATCATGAGGGCCTTTGAACAGGTTGCCCAGAGAGGCGGTGGAGTGTCCATCCCTGGAGACAGCCAAAACCTGGTTGGACACAGCACTGAACAACCTGCTCTCACTGCCCCTTGGATGAGACAATCTCCAGAGCTGCCTCCAACCTCAGCAATTCTGTGTGATTCTCTGATTATTTTTTTTTTCCCTAAAACAAATTTAGCCTAACTTTTAAATTTGATAGCAAATTACTTTCTGTAGCTCCATTTTAGTCCACAGAAAGGATATCCATGTAGATGAAAAAGACTGTGGCTCTTCCTGGATTTATTAATCTGTCCATTTTACATTAGCTATCTGTGCAAGATGATGGGCATTTCTTATTGCAAACTTCTTATGGTGAAACATATGGTCTTGTACGTGATGTGAGAATACTTCCAAGTTTCTAATTTCTATCTAGACACAGACGTGAATACCCAATAGGAGCAAAGGAAATTTGAAAGCAGTTTAGACTAAGCCTTGGGTACAATAATCTGCAAATGAAATGCAAATTCCTCTCAGCAGGAGCGCAATATACTGTTGTCTTAACAGGGGTACTATTTACTGTTGCTTTAGAAACGCTTATGAGGGGAAGCATGGACCATCGCTTAGGCAGAGGATAAAAGGCAGCTCATCCCATCGTTTTGCTTGACTTCCAAACCTGTTTTTTGGAAGTGGGGTGTTCACCCTTAAAGGCTGGCTTGTGCATTTATTAATAGTAATTCTATTTGTACAGAGCCCTGTGGAAGCCTCTGCCCGCTCCTGGATCCGTAGCAAGAATCACAACCGCCTTTCACATCCCCGGGTTAAAATGCTCTTAGAGATACCCTCACAGCACGTGTGGACTGCACAGCTGATGAGTGATACATAAACACCACAACATTTATTATAGCCAAACTATTGACTTATATTTCCATCATTATATTGCTGCTGGATTGCTGGTAAGCGACCTGGTAGCTATTGGATCCACAAACTTTCAGCGCTTTGGCCTTTGGTACCCAGTGCTCTGCCTAGGAACTTTTCACCCTGCCATCTTTATGCCTGTATGTAGGGATGATATATACAAATTTCCTGCTTCAAAATCTGCAGCCTGCAACGGAGACAGAGCAAAAAACGTAACTAGAACTGCAATCTGCAGCTTTTAGCCAATAAAAGCTCCATTTAATTAATATTTGTACCAAGAGAATTGTTAAAATCTGGGCATCTGTTATTGTCCATAGTTTCATTACTTTAAATGTTGATAATGTTTGTCCCAGATACTGCAAATACTTCAGACACCAAAGCAGCTATAAAGATTCTATCACTGCTAACATTCACTTTTATCGTTGCTCAAGTTAATGTTGAAATCTAAGCTTTGTGTTGCGCACATTGGCAGGATGTGTTTCACCACTGATTTCCATGACCCCAGAAATTCGTCTGCTAATCAGAAGACTTTTTAATTTTTTTTCAGCTATTTGGTCAGCAGAATCACATTTTCTCAGTAAACGATCTTGACTCAGAAGACGACAGAACTGAGGATATGCAGAGTATGTGGGGTTTTCCCCTTTATTCAGCCATTCAGTGCTAGATTTTAGCTAAGTCATTGGGTCAGGCATAATGGTGGAGCGCAAACACTCCTGGTTTAAGGGCGTTTGACTCCTTTCCCTTAACCTGCTTCAGTAATGTGAAGAGATACATTGACCTCCCTGGAACTGCTAAGTCATGTTTGTGAAGTGCTTTGAGATGTGATGAGCGAAACTGAGAGGGATTATTATTTATTATGGCAGTGAAGTGACAAGCACTGTGAATGCGGATGGGACTGACGTCTACCATCTCGTGAAAGAGAATCAATACACCGTGTTCAATGTTCCAATATTTTCATAAATAATCGGTTCAAGCATTCAGGGCAATCAAGCTCATTTCTTAAGTGTCATTAATCATCATTTCTTAACTGATCAGGCAGTAATGTCAAAAGAATAGTAACAACATAAGACTG
>NW_008824538.1:2075070-2084347 GCF_000699105.1 Pygoscelis adeliae | reverse complement strand
TATACTGTTTTAAGCATGTGGAAGGTCTTCTGAAATTAATTTCAATTCAATTTAATTGCTTTAATGAATGTGACTGCCAGAATGGAAATAGAGTGCGGTTTTCTACATTTTCTTTCTGAATTTCCTAGGTACCATAAAAAATGACATTTTTCATTGTGCAGTGCTTTGTATGGCAGAGATTTTAAAATAAATAAGTGTGTTATGCCATCAAGTGTCATTAAATGTCATAAATCATGAGGATTGTTGGTTGAGACTGAAAGAAGTGGGTAATATTCCATAACACAAATTTATAAAAGGCCAAGAACTCTACTACTCCCCTGTAAATGACTCTATTGGCACAAAATACTTTGTGTATAAGATAAAAAAAATCAGAAAAATAAATGGTGAAGCAAGTCCCAAGGAGTTACAAAATGGCAATGGAGTTCAACATCATGAGCTTAAATTTTATGCTTCAGAATTTATTTTCTTTTATGCTAAAGAGCAATTTTATATATTTAATATCAATAATTATTATTGCAATTCTACAGATGCCTTAACCAAAACAACCAACTCATCACAGCGGCGAGTGGAGCTACACCTGGCAACACAGCCTCTGTTCTGAAGCATTGATAGCCTCGGTGCACCAGTCAGCCAAGGGGTGTGAGGAAGAAAACACTGCAGTTCTCATTATGTGGGTAGGACATTCATCCGAGATCAGAGAAAGGACCATGTTTCCAGTATTCAGGCTAGTATCAAAATCCAAGACCATCATTTCACATCTGATTTCAGAAACGTTAAATATATAAAAGTTCACGTTAACTAATAAACTAATGTACACCACATGAAAGGAAAAGAGAGGCTACTTGGGTGAATTAGAAATGAGCACACAAAGAAATCCTTTTACGCAACTGGTGTATATATTTCAAAAAGTTCCCTCCAGTGCTTTTAACCAGACCTGAGACCTTGTTAGCACTATATCTTAATGGATGAGCAGGAGAGGGAGAGAGGAAGAGCAAAATGAAACTGCTGCACACAGAGGAAGCCAGAAACTCAGAGCTGGGTGTAGGTTGCCCTCTCTGTGTGTACGGTGGAAAAGGTGGAAGAAGGTACATGGTGATGACAGGTATTTCTCAAAGCCAGAGGCGATAGGGGAAAGCTGGCTTTTTGTGGAGCTGTAGACTGAAGGAGAGATGCAGCGCTTTTAGGATGGACTTTGAAACACGAAGAGTTTAGTGCGAGTCAGATATATCTTTTTACTAAATTGGGCAGATTGCTGAGGTGAAAGCCTGGAGCTGGGGTACAACAATCCCAATAGCGCAGTGGGGAAATAACAACAGCTCCTAGTGAGGGTCCCGCTTGCAGGGAATGGTCCTTCCTAGTTAAGCATTTTGTTCCCTTTTTGAGTGATAATCCTGATGCCGTTTTACCTTCACTTGGAACAAACAATAGCCCATTCCTTGTGACAAACACTGAGGAGCTCCCATGACCTGGTAGCAGTGCCTCTCCCTAGGGAGGCTCAAAATATTTGAAGCAGAGCATCCAGTACATTTCTCACCGTATGAAAATCAAGGTTGAGCACTTGCTTGTCTACATGTTCATACTGTGTTATAATGTGACAGGTTCTCTGCATTTTTTGCTGCACAGTGGGACGCACACTTAAGCCAGGATAGGAAACAGGGAGCCGCGACTCTGCGGCTGTGCGGGGCAGGGGGACCCCAGCGTGGGCTCTGCCCTCCCCGGACCGGCAGCGCCCTGTCTGCTGAAAGCTGTGCTGAAGATAAGCTAGCAGGCACGTATGAAGTGTCCCGGTCCTCTGTAGCAATGAAATGCCTGGAAAAGCCAAAGGGAAGGAGTAGAGGCTGCATTTAATTCAAGTAAAAATGCCTAGTGACATAGTCCGAGGACAGTTTCTTTAAAAAAAAAAAAAAAAAAAAAAGGGGGGACCAAAATTTGCATGTGAGTAGGATCTATTTCTTGAGTAAAATAACAGAGCTATTCTGGCTGTTATCCCTCTCTCATATGGGAGAGACTTTGGTATGGGAGTAAGGAAAGTAACCAAATAACTGAAGGAGAATCCCTTTGGAGAGGCTGTCAAAGAGTTTGCTTTTCATTTATTCACTTGTAAATCACAGCCACCTCACCACTCGTACGCTGCGGCAGCACCCTTCCAGAAGCAGCACATTTCTCTCTGTCCTTCCAGTATTTCTCCCATTTTTTTTCCTGTGTTTTTCCTCTTCCCTGGGCTTTTCTGGTCATGCTGTTGGTGAACTAAGACCCACCTCAATCCTTCCTCCCCAGGAGAAGGATGCTGATGGAGAGGGACCACCCAGACTTACGAATATCATGGAGCAGGAAGGGAGCTGGCGTTTTGATTGGCATGTGCCTGGGTCCTTTGGCCACTCCGAAAACTCATCCATGAGCAGAGAGATGCTATGTTTCCCCCTTGGTATGACCATTTCTTCACATCCTTTAAGTCTGCTCTATTAAAGCCAGATAACAGTGACAGCTACAATCACTGACAGCTCAGAATGAAGTCAGAAACTCTCTCCATTTGACTAACAAGTGGCATGAGAAAACAGAAAACTTTAGTTAATATTCTTGATATAAAGCCTTTGAGCAATGCTAATTGTTCCTCTGTATAACCACTCGATTTTTACTTTAACTACCCCTATGTCTTGCCCTGATTTGTTTTCCCTTATATTTATTAGTCAATAATTTCCAGTTTGTTGTGCATTTCTTACCATGTCTATCCAGGTAATCACACAAACTGGTGGCTCTGTACTTATAACCCTGTTCCCCCTTTACAGCGGTAGTGTTATTGGAATGTATCTGTCTCCTTAATATCATCATTTTTATAAATACGAACAGCAATCTTCCCAAAAGGAGATAATCCCCATCAGTGTAATGACAAGAGAGTTTTTTCCAACCACTTTAATAAATTATCAAAGTTCGAGGATAATATGGTCATTGGAAAATACATCTCAAAGGGTCCTCGGGAGGTCATCTTTTCCATCTCCCTGCTATGAAACAGGATCACAAGTTTCTAAGCAATTCTCAGGATATTTTTGTCAAACATAAAAAAATTCTTTAGTATCACCACTAACAATGGTGTCACAGAATATGTCCCAGATTCTCTGTTTCATCATCTGCATGCTAAGGAAAATATTTAAAAGTACTAAATCCAGGACAGCCCTCGGCAAGACACACTTCACATGCCCTAAAATAGACCACTGATAACTAATGTCAGAGTGTTTCAGCCGATGGCCCATCAATACTCTGATGATTTCACCTTCATCATATTTCATTCATGGGAATGTCAGGTACAACAATGTAAAAAGAGCTGCTAGAGCAAAAATAGTGACTCTTTTCCAATTGCTCTTTTGATAACAGAAAATTTGTTGGCTTGACACTACCTCCTTTGAGAAAATCACATTGGATGTTTTATCATCTTACTCTTCGTCTAGCACTTATAAATAGATTGCTAAACAATGTTTCAGTGTCCTTCTTTACAGAGGTTATGCTGATAAGTCTATAGTTCTGTCTCCTTATTTTTTCTCTTTTTAAAGAGAGGTCCTGTATTTGCTCTTTCCTGTAGCTTGGGGATCTTACCAGCCCTTTCTGAGTTTTCCAAGGTAATCACTAATGGTTCAGAAATTGCTATGTTTAGTTCCCTAAGTGCTCAGATGGATTTCACCAGGTCTTGATGAGTTGAATATTTATAACTCAGATAAATAATGTTGCACTGATTCTGCATTGTGTTGTTAGCTACATTAATATTAATTCTCAGAAACTAATTAGTATTCATATATTTTTTTTCCATGAAGGCTGAGAAAAATGGGCTTTAAGCATTCAAGCCACCTTCTTGTTCCTTGTTTCTTCCTGCCCACAAAATAACAAAATGACATTTTTCTGTCTCTCATTACTTCTAGTCTCCTGCTGTTACTTTGTCTTATGTTCTTTCCAGCTGTAACTCCTTTTCTCCTAATTCCTCTCCGTTCTCTGCCTTTTTGTTTTTGCTCTTCCTTTATTCTTGTCCCAGTGCTGTGAGGTGGTGAATGACTGCTTGCACAGCTGAGCATTTTCCAGACATCCCACGGCAGCACAGAAATCAGACCTAGGAGCACGGCCAGGGACCTCATAGTCCCTCGGGGTGCAGAAGCTGTATAGGTCCAGCATGGGCCTCCATCTCCACCGTCTCACAGAGGATGTCCCTAGGGCAGGATCAGCCTTCCACATGGGAGCAAGCTCTTTTAAAACGGGCATTTGGGTGAAGTAATTGTGGTTTTTCTGGACATTCATTTCCTTGGGAAATTTTACTTAGTAAGATTGTGTAAATCCATCTAAATGAAAAGGACTTCGTATAATGTTCTCAGCACCTTTCTTTCCCCCTTTCTCTTGTTTCTTTCTGTGATTAATTAATTAGAATGGATAACTCCATTATACAAATCCAATAATAAATATTTCCATAGGACATCGTTGCTCCATTCCCACAAAGTCATTGAATTTGGCTTTCGAACCTCATTTGGCTTCTTACAGCCGCATCCAGACTGAACTCCAGCAGCAGATGCTTTTCCACTAGAATGAGTCTGGCTACCGACACTGCTCAACAAGCATTTTTATTTGACTGTGAAAGGTTTCTCCAGCCAAACATACGTGAAATTCATACGAAGGACTCATAGTTACCAAGCATCCGTTATGTAAGTTAACTGAAGAAATAGTCTTCCCCTGGGCAGGTTTTGAAAGCCAGGCCTCCTAAGACCCAAGCTTGGGAGAGAGTTGTCATGCCCCTTGTATCAAGTCTATATGATATTAAAATATAATTTAACCAAGAATCTGAGTGTTACTTACTAGTCTCAGTAATATTAGTAGTGCCGTTTTTTGCATAAATCTTGTCTACGTTTTAATGCTCAGGAGATGGTGGAGGAGTTATTGTGTATAATATACCTTGTTTTGTACGTTTTAACATTCAAAGGATGAATATGCTTCATACCCTGCAGGCATTCATCTATTAAAATGCCAGTGTAATGGATCTGAAAGCTTTGGCAGGGAGAAGAATAGGAATTTTTTCCTTTTTTTGAGCAAGATTGGCCTGTCCTGAAGATGATGGATCATCCAGAACAGAGAATGAGAATTGATACCTAAGATATGGCTTTGTTATGGTTAAGTGAAATTTATCATGCTCTGCAGAAGGAGAAATTGTTGTATTTTTTCTCACAATGCATTTAATGCAGCTGGTAATTTAGGAAAGTAGATATGAATTCTCCTGGAACATGGAGACAAAAAGCTTCCCCTCTGCAGGTGACTGAAAACTGTGGTTTCCCTCAAGCTGAAAGCAGGCTGAAATGCTCGCTGCAGTGAAACCATAGGCCTTCTTAGGCAAAGAAAACATACAACCAGAAAGCTTAGATGGATTTTCATATTATTTAAGTTTAAATTTTGTCTGTATGTGATCATATTTGGAACTCTGTCTAATTTAATTCTGTGTATTTCATGTTAATTTGGTGCAGCAATAATCTAGCTGGTAAATGGAGATTACATCAGTCATGTTTCTGTCATGACAGGGGAACCACTCCTAATATAGGTAGAGATCATGCATTCAATCTCAGAAGAAAAGACCGGCATAGGTAATACGTGTTCCTTCTCTCCAAACCACGGAGGTATTTTTAACTGTTAATAGAAAATTTACTCAGAGATGTAAAACTGGATAAACGTGGGAAGTTTTCAAATCATCTTTCCTTGAAAATTATGGAAAACTGTAGTGTATTCTCTATGCCACTCCTTCCTTCTCACTGTTTTCTTCTTCTGCTCCTTCCTTCTTACGCCTTTCCTCTGCACTGGCGTGGGTTATCCCTGGGCCACATTCCGTTTGGGTTGTACCTGCTCTGCCACGGAGCACCTCCTGTTGCTCTGACCTTGTTCAGTGTGTCCACTCCAGACACCTTTCACTGCACTTTCTTTTTTTTTTTTTCCCCCACAGAAGCACCACAGACGTTGCTGATGGTCCCCAGAGAAAGAAGCATTTGTCCTTCTGAAGCTGAGGGAGATCGGGAAGAACCCATCCTGTCTGCTTTATCTAGAAACACAAAATATGAACAGTGACTGTCCCTGAGAATCAATACTCTCATGTGAAATAGGATACATCAACAGGAAAAGACAGTAAGAAGGGCAAAAATAGAGAGTCCTAATTTATCACGTGAAAGATCTCACGTCCTAAAGTGAGGGATGAGAAAGTGTCTACCCATACTAGAAACAGATGTTTGTGGTCCAAATGAATCATAAGAAGGAGATGTTTCTGTTCAGATACCTCCTGAAAAGATATCTGAACAGAGATATCTTCAGGAAAAGATGAACAAAAAAGTCTACATGAAAAGCCTCTATTTGCCACACCTAAAATTTCCCTCTTTGAGGTCAAGCTTCCCATATCTCACATACATTTCCCCGAAGTTGAAGCTGACACTACTATTCCTAAAACAGAGAGAGATGATGATGATAATTTTAATGGACAATTGAATTTCATTTAACATGGAGCATTAGCGATAGAGTTTGACTGGTGGTAAAGCAGTGGGTACATCATTGCAAACATAATCATAGCACTAGTTCAGACAACAAATTTGAGTATTTCCCAGGCTTTGGCTACATAACAAGGTGTCCAATGCAGTTCCTTTTCTTCAACAGGAAACAAGACAACAAGAGATAAAATCCTTCATATAATGAGAACTGTGAGACCACAAATCCATAAAAAGCAATTACTACTTGATGTCATTCTATGCAAACTGATGGTTCCTTATAACTAACAATCCAGTCCTAGTTTATCCTAACTCAGACCTTTAAATTTTACTCTAAAATGTTTGTAATTGTCTATTTTGTCCCATTGATGTAAAGATTGTTTGTCAATAAAATAGCAGATATTTGTTCGGAGCTTTCATGTTTGGAATATACTGCATAATTCAAGGATTTGAGAAAATGTAATTTTTAAAAGCACTGTTTAAGAAAATACACGATTACTTACAACTCAGGTTTAATATATTGTTCTATTTCTTTTTACCCTTAGGATAATTTCACTCTTTGTACTGTGATTTGGTACTGAGGAATAGAATGAGCAAAGATGCAAGATATTTAGCTGTTCAGAATTGCTAAATGCAAAATAATCACTTCCAAAAAAGAAGGGTCATTATTAGCTACTCATAACATATGTTTTTACAGATTTTTATCATTCCAGGAAGCTTTCTGTTAATTTGTTTCACTGACTATCTGGACAGAAAGCAATCTCTGATTTTCTCCAAATTCATCAAGGTGCTCCTGGAGTAATCATTTCTCATGTACAGTTTGAGTGCCCCACTCAGCTAGCACATTTGTCATGACTGACACCAGGCTATGAAACCTTACAGCTCTCCATGAGGTGTCTAAAAACAAGGAGAACTGTGCACCGTGAGACGCTCAAGGAGCTACAAGTCTATAAAAGTGCATTAACTCTTGCACTGTCATAGTGAGAGAGACATTGTAGACCTCAACAGTGTTTTATTGCCTGTGGGCTTGGGTGTTCACTCTGATACTTGGAGAGCGTTTGACAAAACAGACACCAGAGAGTATGGATAATCAAAACTTCTCTTCCAAAGCTCGGAGCAATCTTTGGCATGATTAGCCCTGCCAGTGTAATGCAGGGAATATTTATAAAACTTAGGAAATGTTCAAGGACATGTGCTCACACACAATAAAATCCCACAGATGCAATAAAAGCGATGCAGGGCAAACTGCCCTCATAGTTAAAAGGGAGTATGGGAATGACTGATAAGGGAAGCCAAATGGAGCAAGGATGAGGCAGTTCCCAGTGGGCAGTGGTAGCATTTCTTAAAAATGAAATATGAGGCCTTTGTGGGAGGTAGATCACATCAAAGATGCAGATGCATCCAGCAGGTGTCTTTTTGCTGTCGTAGGTGGAATGAGAGTTTTATCTTTGTCAGCAAGACAGACATGAGATTGTATCTGCTAAAATCAAACATTTCAGATGAAAGGATACAAGCATCCCAAAGGAAAATATTGAGGCGGTTTGCGAACCACTACTTTACTTTGAAGCAAAGCTGGGTTGGGTTAATACTTAATGGTTAACTGTTTTCCAGTATTGTCCTAATTCTTTAAAAAAGATGGAGAGATGATCCAAAGGACAATAGAGAAGCCAGCATGGTTAATAATATGAAAGGGTTTGTGTGTTTTTTTCCGAGACCAGCAAAGTAGGTTTAAAAAGAAAGAATTAATATGTGTTTAGACAAAACAGTCTGGTTTCATGGGAAGCAGCTTTGGTCATATTCTTCTGTTGTTTTCTTATGCGTGTGTGTTAATGATAACCAGCATGCAAACAAAGCAGCATTGGATTTTCGAAGGAGAGCATTCCCTGCTTTGGTGTCTCCAGTGTCAGTAACACGAGAACCATTTGTGGACACGCAGCAGCTAATGTATCTCCTGTTCCTCAGATAAAATGGAGAATTGCTGGTTCACACAGTAAGTCTTGCCCAAAGAGCTGATAGTCTTCTCCAGGAGACCTGCTGAATTTCTTGCTCTGGGATCAAGTATTCTTTTTTCTTTGCAGTCATATGTAGCTAAAATTGAATAACCCCATTAGTAAAGAATGTGAGAAAGGTATACTGTGATGTGTTTATCATAGGTTGGTTATTAGAATAATTAATTCTATATTATCATTAATATCAAAAGAATATGCAATGCCCATGTAAACTAGAAGGGGGACAGTTTGTTGACTGCAATGGACTGTCATAGCTTGGGAATCTGAATTGCTTGCTACATTCATTTCTTTCTTTGGAAAGTCTGCAGATAAAGAAGAGATGTGTCTGTATTCCTGAAAAAAACCCTTGTTTCCATTCTATGTTACAAATTATTGTAACAACCCTCCTTTCAGGCAATGATCATGATCAAATGTCAAACCCAGGGTTTAGCCATTTGCCAGTCTGTACTGGAAAACAATGTTTGTCCTCAGTGATTGTTGCCAGATTATCTGCCCTGCAGACGGGCAGTAGAGAATAGTTATAGGCTAGTAAAGAGGTGGGCATTCCTTACTAGACACAGGTACCGCTTGTATGGTGGTACACATAGTCCTACCGGGTGCCAGATTTGGGACCACGATGGAATATTACCTGCTGAGACACTGAAGAACTTGGTGCTCTGACTCATCACAAAAGCTTTTCTCTTCATTAAAGGGCATCTATAGACTCCAGCCAGCTACCTTAGCTCTCTGCATGCCCAAAACTGGTTCAAATTCGGATCTTACCTACATGAAGGAGAGCAGACT
>NW_008824538.1:2058982-2075011 GCF_000699105.1 Pygoscelis adeliae | reverse complement strand
CAGACCAGCTCTGTAGCAGGTAGCACCCACATTAGCACAGTTGTTTTATGATCACTGTTTCAAGGCAAAACATATCCATAGGTACTACGTTTGGGTTTGGTTTGTGTGGGTTTTTTTTCCAGAAAGAAAAAAAAAAATTATTTGCACATTCATGCAAAACTTACTTGCAGATGTGGGATTTAAAGAATAGTGCAAAATGTAGGGGAGGTCTTAAAGAAATGCCTCCCCAAATAGGTATATCTAAAAGTGCTTAGGAGAGCTGAAGAGGAGCTTTCAGTGGATGTGATGCCATAGAGGTTGGCATCAAGGAGTTCGTCAATTCCTCTTCACAAAGAAGCAGAGAGTGTTCAGAGCTTTTCGTTTTCCATCTAGCAAATCCATGGAGCTATACTCAATAAATAGATCAGTGAGCTAAAGGTTAATACTTTCAAAGGCCTTATATGGAGCTAATGATTGTGTGCTTGAGGTATTTCAACACCTTTCCTTGCCTACTTCTAATTCCCTAATGAAATCGCTAAAAGACGATTTTTAGACAACTTTCAGTGGGACTCAGCAAAACTGTTTTAATGACCAGCTCCTGCTTATGTATGTACTGAAGAGACTAACTGTGGCTGAGGCTGGAGACACATATATGCACGTGGATCAGCAGAAATTGCATAGCTCATAAATAAAACAGGAGTGAATGTGATTTTTTTTAAAAAAATATCTTTTTTACTTGCTTTAGATTTATGTTTTAAATCAAAAGGAAGTGGATAAAATCATCCAGTTAAGTCAGACAGATGATGACTTCAGCAGAGATACTTCAAAGGAGCACCAAGAAGCCAACCAGAAGAAATGTGTTTTTTCCTCTGTATACTTGTGACTTTTCTCATTCTATTTTAGGCTTCTTAAGGCTAGGCTTCTGTGTTCAGTTCATTACACTCTGAATTCATAGCCTTGCCTTATCAATCCACCCTACCCATATTAGACTTTGAACAAATAAACAGATGGCAAATAGCAAATAGATGGATAATTCTTCCTATTTCATGTTGCTGCCTGAAGTAACACAAATTTCTCCGTCCAGCACATCAATGACCAAAGTATCCCATAAATAAAAGACCAAGCAGTCTCTCAGTATTAGACAGTTTGCAATATTTCTGCCTTCTGGCTTTGTGTGGTATGTAAATCACTCCCTCAGCAACAAAATACCCAAGAAATGATTTTGCCTTCGTGGCCCAGGACCATGACTAGGTACCAAGCTTCTCATAAAACAAAAATAAAAGAGCAAGGCAAAAGAATATAAGGGATGATCAGAAGAGAAATAAGAGAAGCTAAAAAGCACAGGCAAAAGGCAGAACAGAAGTCCTTTCTAGTCTCAATTCAACCATGTGTCAGCAGGTAGTATGCGAGGACAGGAGGAGATTCCTATATATATATTCATCTTCTTTGATCAAGGGAGCAAAAGAGACAGTTTATGCCCTGCTGTGAGACACGGTTCACATTTCTCCTTGGCTCTGCAGTTGATGATCTCAGAGATGCCACAGTGGCCCTAGGCATGCGCCAGGATGCGGGGAAATGAAGTTGGCTTCAAAATTGTCCATGTTTCCCAGCAGGCTGCTTGGCCACCGTCAAGATGTCCGGGAGGAGCAGGAGCCACAAATGCATGCTCCATCTCTTCCTCCTGGGCTGCAGTGAGCCCCCTTCATCATCTGATTTCGGATGCTTGATCAACACGACAACATCCTCTGCAGAAAGCAACTCTCCCATTAAGTGGTGGAAGCTGTGGCTAGATGGTTAGGTCTGCTCTACACCTAGGTCTTCATACAGTTGAACTCTTCTTTCAACTAGGTTACACTCAACCTCCGCATCATTTTACCTCTTCCTAGTAAAATTAAAGAACAGGAAGTTGTGCTTTAAAAAAATATTCAATAGCCTTTTAAAAAATCATAAAGCCATTAAGGAGACGGCAATAATGTAACATACTGAAGTGATTTATAAAAATCGTAAAAATAAGTCCAAGAAATCTTTGTGTCAGTCAAACATAGGCAGCATATATATTTCCATAAAAATACCATCATAATTCAGCCTGAAAAGTAAATGGTTGCAATATTCTCACTTTGTGTTTTAAATACCTTATGCAATCAGAAATCAACCTTGTTGATTGATTTAGCTAACTGATTATGTCTAAAATATAGCTTAAAAAATCCTTCTAACTCTACAATTTCAGTCACTTCTGATTCAAACAGCTGAGTTATTTTTCTTTCAAAGAAAAAAAACCTCACATTTTCTCCTGCTACTTAAAGTGATAATTTAGTCGTATCATTTTTGAAAAAAAAAACCCCACAAACAAACAAGACCAAAACGCCAAAAAAACCCTACAATTCCAATAATGTTTCTCTATTTTGGGCTGAAAAGTAAGCAACAGACATTCACATTTTACACTAGTTGCCAAACATTTATTTACCAACTGGAGTAATATAATGATACAAGGATATATTTTTCTCCATCCTAAACTATGTGTTAAAATTAAATGAAAATCTAAAAATTCTGAACTGAAAAATTAGGATTGGCTAGAAGGATATATTTGGTTTTTGCATGCATTTGCAATAACCACCCAAGCCAATTAGTGACTTTACTAAGTCAGTCAGATGCTTGGAGGGTTGGTGAATACAGAGCTGGATTCAGGTTAGTCATACGGGTGTAATACCCCGAAGCTGGGGACACAGTACTGTCAGTTGAAAGCCTATAGCCATTTACCCCAGCAACTGCAGCTCCGTGAATCCACCAGCCCTTCCTAGCAGGGCCGAGGAAGGGCACAAGATGAGGACCAAGGCCACATAAATTAAACGTTGTTTCACCTCATTGCAAAGGAATGAAAAATTAGCAATCATATGATGGGGCAAAATCAGAAGGTACAAAGCACAAGATGAGATACTGCAGACAGAGAAACATCAAGAAATCACTCTGTTGAATACGTTAGTAGTTAAATAATAAACTGGTCCTCCAGCAATGGCAGTATGAAAACTTATAATCTGATAATGCAGGGAAGGTCAAGATGTGGAATGCTTTTTTATAGTTCGACCCCCACCGACTTCAATTCCTGCAAAAATACTGGAATATATCCTGAAACAAGGCATTGATAAAGACTTAGGAGGTGTCAAGGCAGGAATTAAAAGCCAACATGGATTTGTCAGATCATGTCACGCTGATCTAATTTCTTTCTATGACATTGTAATGGGCTCAACGGATGGAGGAAAGGTAGGAACTTCTATTTTGGTTTAGCAAGGCTTTTGACCCTGACTTTTATGATACCAGTGTAAGTAAAATGGAGGAATATGGTCCAGGGGGAAACTACTGCATGAGAAATGAAAAAATATTGGCAAAACATACATGGCTTTTCAGAGGTTCACCTCTAAAATGGAAAAAATAGTTTCCAGTGGGATTTTGTCTGGTGGCACAGAAGAAAACATAAGTAACAGCACTACTTCAGTTTATCTATGAAGTACCCAAGTCTAATTTAACAGTTCCTGGAATTGGCCCATTTCAAGTTCCAGAATGTCAGACCAGGTGTCCTATATGATAGATTACATACTGTTTAATGTCTACTGAGATTTCCGCAGCTATGACACGGCTCTGACATAATGACTGCTCAGTAATGCATTGCTAGAGCCTTGTTAGGTGTAGCTAAGAAAAAATAGATGACAATGATACAGCCAGTAGAGATTAGATTAAAAAAATAGGCTGGTGGATTGTCTCCTGGGGAAAGTATAGTACCTTCTGCCCTGAATTATGAATGCTTTAAGGATAAAGTGGGCACGCTTCACAAAGTAGCAATATGTCTTTTTCTGTATTTCCAAATTCTCATTGCAATAGGAGAGGATGAAATTGCGTATGGTGACTCTTCTCTTTGTAACACTTCAGCCAACCCAGAGCACTACGGCAGTTTAGTTAAGGTGCTTCTCCAGACCAGCCTTCTTGCACCTTTGGAGACATTTCCCCATGAAAAGCAAAAAGCATGAAAAAAGGCAAACATCTGATTATTCTGGAGTAGATCCATCTGCCCAGCTATTCTGGATCCTGGTGATAAAATATCGTAAAGGTGATTGATTCCAGCTTTCACCAGAAAGGAAATTAGCTGTAAATGCTGGCCAAAGGAGCAGCTTTGGTTTTATTTCTGGAAGCTAAATGCTTCCAGGCACTGTGTCTTGCAGCTGGAAATGCTAAACTATTTGTCTCATCTTATCAACATCACCGAGGTGTGAAAGGAAACAACAGTGAGTTGTGACTATAAACTCAGGTCCTCACAAATGACAGAAAGTAAATAATACAATTTTATAGCCTGCAATATCACTGCACCAGATATTCCTGAGAAATATGTCTGAATAAAGTAGGAACTAACCAAAATACAGCCTACTTTCAAAATCGGGGCGGGGGGGGGAGAAGAGTTAGTTTCTCTCCTGAATGTTTCTTTACAATTTTCTGGTGATTTTTATGACATTTGCATGTCGTGAGAAAATGAAAATACCAGAATACTTTATTTGTTCTTCTTGTGTTGCATATGTTTACCTTTTTGATCCATTATTAGACCTGCTTAAAAAAAAGTATTTTTGGAAGAGATCACCATTGGTTTGGTTTTGCAGGATTGGGTTAGAACAATTCTTTTAATTTAACACATTCCTAACAGCATACTCAATCCATGTGTTTAGGAAAACCATTGCAGTAGTCAGTATAGTATTTATGGAATTGTTTTTTGGATAATTAAAAATATTAGTAACCATTTCAGTAGCATTTTAAGTAAAAGTGTGCATTCAAATCAAGCAAAAAAGAGCAAAAAGGTGATAATTTTTTATCTATATTATAAAAGGTAGCATTTTTATTCTCTTTTTATTACAGCAGCACTTGCAAATCACAGCAGAATATGAAACCCACTTGTATTAGGCTTTGTACAAGCATGCACTGAAACGTAATATGGTGCCATATGAATTTAAAGAATTTTTGCTAAAAACATCAGCATTTATTCCCTCTTATCCTCAGCTGAAAGTTTTTTTTCTACCAGATAATGCCATCTCTCATAAAAGCTAAAAACGTACACAATGACAGTTCTTAAAGGGCATCTGCATGTGTGTTCACAAAAAGCTTTTACCGTAAAACCTGATAGCAAATTTCAGGAGTTCAAAATTGTTCTTCTTATTTTATTTCAATAGCAAGGGACTGTTTTCATTTATAACAGGTTTTGAAAAATATTTACTATTGCCATCAAATAGTCCTGTGCTCCCTGTGCTCTTCATTTATGAGAAACTCCTTTGGTTTTGTTTCTAAGGACACATGACAGTTGGCTTCTTTGGGCAGTCATTGGAACAACTTTATTAACTTCCTAATTATGCCGTATTTTTGAAAGTAAATGGTGATATTTAAAACCAATAAGAAGAAAGTAAAAAACCCACCATTTTTGCAGATTAGTTTTAATTCTGCTTTTTGCTACAGCTTTTTGGTGGATGCACATGCAGTCTTGTAAGACATTCTTCAAAATCTGCAGTAGCTCATCAGGTGAGGAGTTATGATCCGTCGAAACACAGGAGGAAATGATGTGCCCAGGAGTTCATGAGCTTCCAGGACAGATAAACTGATGAGGCATCCAAACTAAATCTCATTTTCTGCAGGTGACATACACTAGATCAAAAAAACCCAGAGTATTTCACTGGCTTGATATGAAAGGGGCCAAAATGAGCCAAAGCTCAGAGCAATTGCAAAGGTGATGCAGTGGTAGGAGCCTTTTGGCGACTGCTCACAGCCTCTCCTAGTTGAAAAGTTCACCAGCAATAATGGAAATACTGTGACTGTGTTTAACTTCATCCATGCTCCCATGGGCTTGGCAGTGATGTATCTGTGTGAGTCTCTGCCTTCTGTTACTGATTTGTTTCCTCCACTGACATCACAGGGGCCCTGGGAAGAACATGGCCTAAACCTTGAACAAGCAAGAAATGCCGGTGCAAAGCAAAATGTATTCCGCTGCCTGACACTTGCTAGAAAGAGCTAATGTGGAGAGCCATGAACACCAGGCAAGGCCACCAGGCAAGGCAAGGGGAAACCCTTCGCCTCCGGACACGAGGAGGGATGGCAGGTTGGGATGTTCCCATATAGACTCCTATTGAGGGGTCTGAAGCTCATTGTCTACCAGGGGCTCAGCAATCTTTCTAAATGGTGAGGCATGCTCCTGTTTACCATTTGAAGATCTACAGGAATATAAAAAGCAAAAGGGCCGAGGGACACCCTGATGAGGTTATAGGCTTAGGCTCATAAACCCTTGCAATTCACTGGGGAGATCATAAGGCTTTTGGGACACTGTGTAAGGCATGCCACCTTCTGGGTGTGCAACTGGCTTCCTTCCTTCCTCCTCTCCCGTATGGCACATCTCGATGTTTTGTCCATGGAAACCTGTCAGAGGTGGCATGCATGGCTGGGCTGACGTCTGCAAGAGGGTACTGCACGGGAGACTCCAACTCGGAGAAGGGTGATGGCAGGGGCAAACATGAAGCATTCTGCGCTATTCCTCAATATTTCTGCTCTTAATGCAAATTCCTAGACAGGTCTATATTTTCTTTCATGAAATTGCCTAATCGATTCTTAAACCCATGTCAATTTTTA
This sequence comes from Pygoscelis adeliae, assembly GCF_000699105.1. Classification (NCBI taxonomy): domain Eukaryota; kingdom Metazoa; phylum Chordata; class Aves; order Sphenisciformes; family Spheniscidae; genus Pygoscelis; species Pygoscelis adeliae. The sequence goes on along the minus strand of NW_008824538.1, from coordinate 2,068,387 downwards.
TCATCTACAGTGTCCTAAGACCGAGTTGTGCAAGAGCTGCGCGCTGTGTGAGAAAGTACTGCTTTTTCTCTGTCCTGAACGGAGCACCTGCTGGCTTCATGCTGCTACGGATTTCGTGGCAAGATTAGGCCGGGCTGGTAGAACCACAGCACACAAAAGTGAAGAAACCACTCCGTAACCTGCATTTCTGGTGCAGCATCACCCCGGGAGATGATTTGCCACCGAGTCTGTCCTTCCAGCCCAGGAGCTGCCTGTGTCACCTTCATACTCCCTCTAAATGCAGATTTGCCCTTAACCTTTTGGCAGGAGACGATCTTGCTAATGTTTACCTGCTTTATCTCCAACCCTTGTCTTGGTCTGCTAACAGGACAACATTTGCAGCTTTTCATGGCGGTGTTGATTTTGTGGGTTGTTACCCTGGGGCGCGGGGAAGTGACTGAGCCCGAGAGACCTCCAGCCTCCCCAACATGCCTCAGCACAATGAAAACACTTGCTTTAAACAAAACAAATCCAGCACCCCGCTGCAATCACACAAGAGCACACAGGGTTCATTCGTTATCATCATCATGTTCGTGACACACAGGTAGGACTCCTCTATTTTCTTTCAATCCCACAGAAATTGAATACAAAGCAAAACACAGGCTCTCCACTGTGCATAGTATTCTGTTATAAATGACATGGAAAAAAAATCTTCCCCTCCAGCTATGCCAATTTTAAGGATGTCTAGAATGGAATGAGAATGATTTTTAACATTTCCCATTTTGCATCAGCTAGCAACAGTGTGTGCCCAGCACATGAGAGGTGTATGCAGCAGCCTGACTGTCTGCCACGGGAGCTGAGCTCGACCCTGCCAAAGGTGGCTGGAGTCTTTTTACTTACTGCTGGGCATTAAGTGTTTTTCCAGCTTATATTAAACCTCTGTATTTAAAGGAAGAGAAATATATTCAAGAGGAAAAATTAATGGCTTGAAATGTATTGCAAACAGCAATGAAAAAAATACACAAAAAAGAGAGTGTGTGTGTTTCTATGTGTGTGCATGTTTAGATCAATGTCATGTTTCATTTACTGCCAATTAAAACAAAACCTTCAATTTTTACATTTTTGAACATGTTAAATAGTTGTTTCTTTTTGATGCAGTTGTGGGTTATTGGTTGAAACCATTTTTTTCCCATTAGCTTTTTCATTTTCAGGAATTTGGTATTTTCTGGTCAAAAATATTTGGTTAAAAAGCAATGAATCTGCTGCAGTCTCCACAGGCATTAACAGGACTCAGTATCTCCAGGTGACACTGATAGCTTCCCAGGCCTCTAACACTTTTCCTGCTGTTTCTAAACCTGAAAAAGCAAAGCTTTAACAAAAATTCATTCCTTTTCTTTTATTAGGAAACTGGGAAGGAGTCTGCAGTGTGGATGCAAGGAGAGGCTCCTTCATAAAGATGGATTACAGGAACTAAGACTCAGAGTTTCTGAGCTATTTTTTATTATTTTACTTACAGTGGAAAGAATAAACTTTGCTTTGTAACTTAAATGAATATTTAGAAATTTCTATTTGAAGCTTGTAGAAATGAGATTCTTAATTGTTCTCCGAATTCAGTTTTAAGCAATTCTGTTTTTAACATAACTACAAAATCTAAAACTAAAATTAAAATGGTTTTCCTTGGAATAGCCAGGTTCTCTCTTTCTCAATGTTGGTATAAAAAGCTGTGGAATTAGCATGAAAAATATAAAGCAAGGGTTTCTAAATGTGAAGTTTTACATTTTTTCACTAACAAAATATAGCAAGGTAATGTCAAAATTATAAAAAAGGGAGTTTCTCAAGGACTTCAATGGAAAATTAAATTAGAGTTTAGCATCAGTCTATAGGAACATGTGCTGTAAGAAACCGATGGGAAAACACCCATAATTAACACTTCTGATCACAAAAAAAAAAAAAAAAGGTATTAACTTTCTACAAAATTAAGTCTGAAACCTCTCAGGAAATTGATTTTTTTATTTGGCAGTTCAACAACAACAAAAACCAAGTAATAATAATAAAAAAAACAGAAAAAAACTTAATTCATTTTTTAACCATTTAGCACAAGTAGTGGCTTACCGACAGACCCTTAGAGTGCCTTCAGACAGTCAGTTGTGCTTCATTTATATTTCACACTTCCCTGTTTGAAGTACATTTTCCAAGTCATGCAGCAGATAAGCAGCACTATACTGGCCAACAGTAGAATAAACGCTATACCATATGGGCATCTAAATGTAAAATCTTGGCAGGATTTTTCCATTTTTTCAAGATAAATGGAATTGGATCAAAAGTAACAAAATATCTATTCAAATGGTTGCAAGAGCATTCCTACAGAGTACTTTCTAAACAGCACAAGAGAAAACCCAGTAACAACAGAAGTCACATCATCAGCTGAGGAATAGCAGGAGAGGAGGAAGAACTGATTTTTTGGTAGTGAATGAGAGGTGGAAGGTGAGAATGACAGTTTTAGAAAAACCTGGGGCAGAAGAGCATATCCAGGAGAACTGCATGGTTATGTTGTAACAGGGGAAGCATGAAAGTCTTATCCCTACAACAAGTATGTGACCAGCAGAATTATTTTCCAATTTTCACCCAGAATAATATAATTCTGCCTGCCTCTGCCTTTATCGTTCTGTGTATCTTCTAAATTGATCATAATCATTGTGGAAAGCTCGTTGTGTTACAGAGAACAGAAAGGCAAAGAAACCAGAAACAGAGTATAAGGTCTTGGTCATCACCAATCAGGCACCAGTTGAATGTATTGCATGTTGTCATACTTTCCTGTTAGGGGTCCTAATGTGTTTATGGGCAATGTATCTGCCGCCCGTTGAAAAAGATCGTTCCCCCTTGGTTGCCTAATATTGTGGTGGGTAACAGCACCGCCATACGATCTGTTAATGAGAACTATATAGAAATTTCCATGCTGAATAAGTGTAAAAGAAGTCAGGTCACAAAAATTCAGGACAGCAGATTTTGATGGACTGTACGCTACTGAGAAGACAATCTTGTTCTTGTGCCTACCTCAGTTACGTACACGCTCGCCGGGTCATACCTCTTTCTGTGTAGGTGCTCAGGGGTGGATGTTTCTACATAAATTAAGCTCCTCCAATCATCATCCCCATATCAGTGGTAATTATTCAAAAGGCATGTAGCTCTTCTGTACTCAGGTATGCTTTGTGCTGCATTTTTTTAGCACCTAAAAGATTCTCTTGTTGCTCGGTCTGGTGGCACTGTATAAATCACTGACAGGCTAATGATATGTGCCAGAGATGGGGGCAATACATCATCAGAAAGTTCCAGACGTCTGTGTTTCTGTGCCTGAGTGCTAGCTCTAGTTAACGGTCCGTGCAGTCCAGCCAATGGTCCCAAACTGGGCAGCGTTTGCCCCTTCTCATCCCACTGGTGCTTGGACACTCGGTGAGCTCGTTGTCTTGCCTCCACCAGACTGACCAGCATTTCCAGGGCTCTTCTGAAGTATTCAAGTTGATCCCCAGTCCGGATGCAACCATGCATCTGCTTGCTTGCTTCAGCCAGTGGTAGGTAATTAATCATTGGAATGATTTAGCAAAGTCACCAGCAAATTCTCCGTTCTGTTATTTTGGTTTTCCAACCCTGCTTTGCTCTATCCTGTGTTCACTCGAGCTCCGGCAGTCTGTGCTATGTGGAAGGACAAATCGTAAGTCTTCAGTGGTCACCTCAGGTTTTATAACCCGTCTGAGCTAGTGCCAGGAGTTTTTGAAACTCTTTTGATTTTGCCCATGAGTCTGTTACAGCTTCTTTTCTGCTTATTCCTGTCAGTCTCTCTCTCTCTAGTGTTTGTCAACAAGACCTTAATCTATAATTCAATTTAACCACTTTGATTTTCTCTCTTAATGGACAGGCTGGTGAGAGGCTGTGATGTATCTGAGACTGGACTAAAATGTAAATTAGCTTAACCAAACCTTTCATTTTAATTAGAATAATTGTTTTGCTGCATTTCTTACATTCATGAGGATGTTCAGCCTTTGGGTAAGTAAATTAAATTTAAGGGTATGTAATTCACATTGTATTTTTATTGGACTCTGAGTCATAACTTGTTTTTAATCTTAATTAGAACTGCAGTTCCTCTAAACAAGCAAAATGTGTCATAAAAATTTAACACATTACGGGGCTGGCCGATAAATCTGGTGCTCAGAAAACAGTGCCATGATTCCGTTCAGTACCGCCTGGGTGAGAAACTATCACCCTCTTAATCAGCAATGAATTTGTGGATCCTGGTGTGCCAGGGAAAAAAAAAGCTGCTGTCCCTGGGTAATGGCAGTAGCTCAACTGCTGGGTGTTGAGTTGCAATGGTGAAGGGTCAATGACTAGAACTGGCGCAACAACATGCCAAGGTAGATCTACATTACCTGGAGATACCTTGTCACATCAAGTCAGTTAACAAACTCAAATAAACCAAAATTAACTTCCTTCTCTTTTGGCTGCTGCCAAAAGGCAGGAGGGCCAACATCCAGGCTGCTCTGAGCGTTCGAACAATGCTCCCCGTGTTGAAGCAGAAGCTAAAGGCTGAGCTGGAACCTGGGTGCTCAGTGAGATGTCACAGTTTGAAAAAATATGTATTCCTTTAGAAGCTGCTGGGTGTCAGTGTTAGGGTTTAACTGGAGACATGACAGTCAGAACAGTGAGGGTCACAATAGCTTAAAGATAGCTGTGAGATTTCTGAGGAGCTTTTTGGTAGGTGGGAGTATACAGGACCAGAATATTGCTTAGGCAACTGGGTGCCCCTCCACAGTCATCACGACTAGACACTGATCATGGGCAAACTAGCTCTAATTATAATAAGTAATCCTCGTGTTATCCTAATGCTCGACTGTCCATTTTAGCATCATTAAGGAGCTCATAAAGTCGTGACGAAGCACAGCGCCAGGTGACAGTGGAGCTGAAACACCAATATTCTTTGGTCTTAATGACATACTTTTGTCCTAAGGCTACATAGGAAGTATTTACCCTGCTGTTAATAAAGACAGATTCACATTTTATTTTGTAGACCAGATGTATTTACAGCTCTGTGTGGACTTGATGAAGGTTGCGGCAAAGTTAGTGGAGCAAAGCTTGAGGAAATCCCTATAAGAGCAAGCTGGAGAAAGGAAGATAGGGTGTAACCCAAGGACCAGGCAGAGGATGGACATGTTGAGACATCTCTGACAGTGTGAGTCCTAAAAGTGGCAAAGAAGAGAAGGAAAAGTGCTGGAATAAGCACTTTAAATGCCAGGTCTTCCAGGAGAGAGGGTTTTTAAATTTATTAAGTTTTTTATAAAAAATGAAATCTTAAAAAAGTTTGGTTTGCTTTTTTTTTTTTGTTTTCATTTCCCATTCTTACTGTATCATTGGAATAAAAAGAAGCAAAAGGGAGAAAAGAGAAAAAAATTGAATAGAAAAAAAACACAGAAAAAGGGAGGAAAATGCCAAATAATAAAAAAATAATGTTAATAAACTATTTATTAAAAGCTTTAAATGAAAATGAGAATGGAACTCTAATTTTCTTTTTTAACACACTAAAGAAAACTTATTTTGAAAATTTTAATTTTCTATGGCAATTCATTACAGGTGGTTTGTTTTTTCTGCAGCTCTTCTCATACCCTAAAGGACATAATGCTGTGCCAGTTAGTAACAAGAGTCAAGAATATTGAATTTCCCACCTGTTGGTACAGAGACGCAATTGGACAATTAGAACAGTAATCTACCTGTATCACTTACTAAACAATTGTGTTCTTTGGTAAAGAAATATAATTTTCCTGTAGTACAAACATAGTCCTTTTCCCAAACTACCTCAGAATAGGCATTTTGTAAGAGAACAGGTGGCTTCAGAAAACAAGGTAGGTGCAGTAAAGAATGGCAGACATTACACTGGATAAACTCAGAATGGTAAAAAAAAAATTAGAAGCATTGATTGAATTTGGTAACAAAATTTCAGATTTCAATTCTGCTGAAGCCTTTCTGCAGATTTTGAGCTTAAATTCAGAATATCCACATGCACACCGACCAATCCCAACAAAAGCCTTGTGAAATGCCTGCTGCAAAACGTAAATTCAAAGGACAGAAACGGCGCGGGTCAGATGTGGTAACTTTTAGATGATGCACAACAGAAAAATGGAGCATTGCCAGCCCTGTTATTTGAGCAGTGCTGCTCTGGGCACCTGTGGGGAACATCTTCTGGCTAAGGTGAGAGATGAGGGAGCTGAGTCCAGGTCAACAATAACGTTATATGTGCAAGTATGACTGCTGGATACCGCCAACATGAAATCTCTTATTGCTCATGACCTTTCAGTGATGGGGAAAAAAAAAAAAAAATAAAATTGTTGCTGTCTTTCAAGTCGAACACAAAGCACAGCAGAGAAATCTATTTTAGGAATACCAAAAAACCCCGCAACATTTTAGGAAGATGATCAGAAGAGGAAAATAGCTGTAAAAGTAACACGTGTTAAGTTTCTATATCACAGCAGTGCAACTGTTGAAGATCACAGTGAATATATCCACAAAGGACCATAGCTGAAATATTGCTAAGCAGCATCACAGTCTTAATCCCTGAAGCGACACTTGAAACCAGGATCGCCTCTACAAATTCCAAGAGAGCTTTCTTCCCTTCCCACCTTCCCAGCTCATTTTCATTTAAGGTGGTGGACGCCGCAAACTTTATGACTTCCTCCTAAATGGAGCTTTTGAGCTGTGTTCCCCAGATTATTGCCAACGTGTTAAAACATCAGCAGAGGTGAGCTGTCGTGCTGGATGATGACCAATGACTGACTGATGGCCTATGCACAGACAGAGCATCCTCCGGCTGGTTTATCCCAGCCAGTGCTCATTAAAGAGAGAACTCAGGCAACAGCAAGTAGACAAAAGACAGATACATTACAAGATTTTGCACAAGTTTTTTTAATTCGGAACTGAATTTGCATGCGAATGGTATGAACACCTGAGTGATTTTAATATGCAGATCCTTTTGGGAGTTTGGCAGAAGAGCTTTTAGGCAGAGCTGGAAATTAATGTTTTAATACACTTAGAAGCTAATGCAAAAAATACACACTGGACACATTACACTGGTAGCTCTCAAACGTCTTCACTTGTGGTCCCAATCCTGGCACAATTCCCCTCCTGTTACCATCTCCAGGCTCATGACACCGAGCTCCTGCAATAATACTGGAAACCCCTGCAATAATACTTTTTTGTTTTCTTTGGCTCCTTTGTTTTTCCTTTTGTGGTGTTCCTTGTAAAACTTATCTTGGGAAGTGAGTAACCCTGCAAAGGCTATGTCCTTCTGCCAGTAGCTCCAGCAAGGACCATGGGTCAAGGGTGTCCAGACAGTAGCCACTATGGCATCATGTACCTGTTGCCACACATCTTCTCCCCAGATAGATCTGCACCTGTTCAGCTGTTTTAATCTCATTGTTAAATCCCCTAACACAACAGGCTGTACAACATGCACACTTCACACAATAACTGAGCGTGCTGGAGGGATGCTCCTCATTGCTCCTCTCCCCTGGGGCGTTGTGCCACATTGCCATGTGCCACGTGTATGTCTCCACACTGTGCCAGCTCTATCCCTTCTACAGAAACAAGGGTCATTCTGTACATGCCCTCATATTCTTTCCCTGTTGGTTGTATAGGAGACAAAATACAGGGCTAGATGATTATTTGATCTGACTCACTATGGCAGATCTTACTTTTAATGAATGGGTGAGTGGTCTCACAAATTCATAGCACAGCATTAAGCACCTAAAATGTCGGGGGCTAGGAGAAAGGGTATCTGAAAGTATCTCGAAGGGACCGTAAATAAACTAGTGAATACTTCCCAGTGATCTCAAGCCTTGGAAGTCCTCCTGCAATTGGTGTTTGGATGACCAAGGAGAGGATCCAACCTTGCCAGTGTGCAGTACTCTTCTGACATTTGGTAGGTCTCTCGTCCTGACAGGGCGATATAGCTCCCACAAAACATAGTGTAAGCTTCTTCTGAGCTCCCTCTTTCCCATCTGAGTTGACTTGTATGCTGTCCTTCATCACATCTCATTGCATGAAACATTAATCTACTGAAAGGAAAAAGAGATGCAGCAGTTCCAGTAGATAACTACTTTATTCAGGGCATGGATTTTGCTGAGTTTCAGGTTTCTCCAAGAAAATGAAACGCTTTGCAAGGAGCATCTTATGAAAGGCACTGGAAAACTGGTTAAAATGACCAGCAACCTGAGGGATTTGTGCAAGGGCAACTGGGAGTCAGGGCAGTATTTTTTTCATCTGGCAATGAGAACCTTTAATGTTCCTCTTGAATATTGTGCTGCAGTGAAAGAGGTGAAGAAGGAAGGGAATTACAGCATTTCAAACTGTAAGAAAAGCAGACTGAAAAGATTAACTAGGAGTCTATAATCAACCCTACTGATAGCGCTTTCTTGCAGTTAATGCAGCTGTATTTACTTTATAGATCTCAAGCAAGGCCATGGAAGAGCACTCCCAGGAGCTCTGATGGGTGCTTTTGGCCCATGCAGAGCTGCCTCAATGTCACTTCATGCTGAAATCATAATAACTGGTATTCTTCAGCCTTCACAGAATTGTGTAGAAACAGCTTGTCAAAATTTAATTCATTGAATATCATGGCCTTACTGTTGCAGTTTAACTCTCACCCCTGCAATGGCACATCATCAAGCACTTCTAGGCAAAGCACACTATGAAAGAACAATATTTCATGTGCTTGTTTTATTTCTTTATGGACATACTGTCCCTGTGGTCTAGGTGTTGTGAGGATAACATACAGACAAGAAAATTCATGTTCAAACATAACCAATATGCAGCAGTGAAACTCAGGCTAATCCACTACCAGCACACCAGAAAAGAGAATGATTCAATTCCTCTTTCCTTTCTAACTGTTATATGCATACATATGGGACCACAGATGATTTCAAGATGAGCACAGGCAGTACAAAGAAATCATTCAGATATTAGATTTTTTTTTTCCTCTTTTTCCAGAGAAACGCAACCTGACAGATATGAAAGCATGAGCAAAATGTATCAATATTCAGTAAGTTGAATGAATGCTGCTGAGACAGATGGTCAGTCCTGCAAGCTCCCAGCTTCCCGAAGGGATCGCTGGTCTTGGGCACATGCTGGGCCCCTCATCACAGCCAATAGCCAGCCCATCACTGCTCCAGGCACCACTGAGCAGGGAGTGACAAAGCAAACGAGGTCATCGCAGAAATAAGGTTGTTCTGTGGTCCTTTGTGACCTTGCAGAAAGTTAAACTCCAGCTCTGGAGAGTGCATATCTGAACAGTCATGGTACAGGCACAGCTTTAGCTTTAATGCACTCCCCCATCACCACCCCCATGGAAGCCTCCCTGCACCACGACGGTGACCTGAGCAGATGTGG
>NW_008824538.1:2035465-2058937 GCF_000699105.1 Pygoscelis adeliae | reverse complement strand
TAAAATCTGCTCCTCACCTGTATAAGGAAACAGATGAAAACCTATCAGTGGGTATCAACTGCTTTCTACATTAAAAAAAAACCAAAACTGAAGATCCTCCATCCTGGTGTCCTGTCTGCAAGTGGGCAGCAGCAGATGCTGGGGAAGACTGTGTATGAGGGATCACCTCCGCCCCGAGATATTCTCCCCACTGCCAGCAATAAGCAGTTTAAGCTATTTCCAGATCAGCATTTTTAATACGCTCCGAAGGACCTACCTCCTGTGAATATGGCTAATCCTTTCTGAAAACATTTCTGTTTTGGAAAACTCACTTTGACAATAAAGTCATAATTTATTTACTTATTGCACATTTCCCTGCTTTCAGGAGTCTGAGTTTAGCTGAACTCAGCATTTCGAAGGAGAGTCACCAGACGACTTCAGCTTGGGAGCAAGACTGCTTTTCTTTGTATTTGGGGGTTTTTGCTCTGTTTGCCATTTACCATGTCAGAGCTGTGGTAGTTTTCTGTGCTTATCTGTGAGAGCCTGGGCTTGGGGCAAGATTTACCTGGTAAGACGTAAAAGTATTTTGCTCCTAAGTGCTCTTTCCTCATTCTTGGACATGTTGTTATAAAGAAAAAAGTATTATGAGGATCCAGCAGAATTTTTATCTGATGTATGTAATTTGTGCAGCATACAGATCCCTCTGGGGTGACGGGAAAGGGGTTCAGGCAGTCACTAATATTTTGGCATAAGGTACCAAACTGCCCTTGCTCAGTCCTTGGGTGCCAAAATGAGGTAGCTAACTGCGGATCCCCAGCCCAAAGGTCCTCCTGGCCAGTGAACTGGAATAAAGACATTATCCTTTTCCACTGCTGAGGCTCTGGGATCAGCTTTAGAGGGAGCGAGATGGGCAAGGAGCACTGCCCTGGCCTCCTGGATGATGGTCAAGCCACCACAAGGCACTTTTGCATCGCTACTGTCTCCAGCGGGACTCCAAAAACAAGCAAGGATGCAACCAGAAATAACTTCTGCCAGAAGGAGAGCCCTCTCTTCCGCCAGCAGAAACACATTTCAGCCAAGCACTCAGCTTGAAATCCACGCAAGCCTGAAATGTAAGTGCTTGTCCATCAGTCTTCCGCCATGGATTAAATGTGTATCTTTTAAATGAACTGTGTTTAAAGAATGGAGATGAAATGGTACTAACAGCACAACACTTTCTGGCTATGTCTGCCGCTTTTCATTACAAAAATCTAGGTCAAGATTATTTTAAAAGTAGCTTTCCAAGGGACAAGTATCACTCAGACATAGAACATTTGCCTGAAAATAGCTAATATAAAATAGGTACAAAACTGCCAGATAAGCACAGGGTGCAAAAACATTGTTCCTGCTCTCAGTAATATCTCAGTGGCTTCCTAGCACATAAAAACTAGCTGTAATCACACATTCTACTTTACTTCTCTCTATCACACTGATGGCCAATTTATCCACAGCAGCATATTTACAGGCCTGTTTACCGAATTGAAATTCTTCTCCAGAGTGGATGCTACATTGCCTCGGAGCACGATAGGATTTAATTGAAGCAGCATGAGAGAGCTGTTGAATGGGATGCTTGCAACCAGGGGAGTGGAGCTGGGGCAGAATTTCAATGGAGGAATTAAAATCTGCACTAGCCATTCCTAGCAGGTAGCAGAGATGATTCAAGATCATCTTCCAAGTGTGTAGAGCCAAAGCTATTTACTTCAAACTATTGACAGACACCCTATTTCCAACCATGTACCAAAGTTCTCACAGTTTAGTCTGGTGGATGGTGTTATACATGTGCACATGTGATGCAGATGATGCACGTGTAAGACACGTTCAAGATACTGGCAGAGAATACCAAGAGCTTATGTAAATTGTGGAAGATGGGCAACACAATGACTGGTTGGTTTTGTTTTTCTTCTTATATATTCCAGACACGCCAACTTCTGTACTGCAGTTCTTAACTCCGCCCTGTAAATGCCATAAACCATCTGTGCTCATCTTTGGGACCAAATAACATGCGGCGTAAGGGTATGGTCCGTTCAGATACCCTTTGTGGAAGACATACTGGAAAAAGGAGTACTCTGATGATGCTTATCCCTTTGCAGAGTTCTTCTCTTAGGGACCTGCTGTTTCACCAGGTACCAGGTTTCAGAGCAACCCAGGGTGAGCTTGAAAACATCCCTACCCAGTGTGGTTTCTGTGAGGACCACAGGATCTGTGGCCACAGAGGTGCTCTGGTTTGAGACAAAGCCATTAGGTCCTTTCCCATGGCCATGGACATCATGTCACTGTATTCTTTATACTAATCCTGCCTTCTTGAATTTACGCTGTGATCTCCAAATCGACTAGTAATGTGTCACTGCAGTAAATGTTACACTGAAATCCCAACATATGGGCCCTACCATGGTTTTGTTCCTTATAAAATTAGCTGTTACAGGAAAATCTATTGTGTTTTGCTGGCATGAGCTACATTTGGCAATCACCTGTCACATTCATCTCATTTTGCATCTAACTTCATGGTTTTGATCATATTTTCTCGCCGTTCTAAAGCAGTGCTAGTCCTCAGATTAGATTCTTTCTCAGAGCACCTGTTCTTTGTGTGGCCAAGTGATTCAGACAGAGACTTCACCACTATTTCTTCTTGTTTAACCTCCTATATAGGAATATATTTGCTAATCCTGAAGAACCACACACACATATACAGGGCAGCAGTTATTCTTGATAATCAGCTTCTAGATAACCATCCAGGCTGGACCGAAAGGGATTTGCTCTCCTAAACTAGGGACCAGATAAGGACCACATCAGCTTTGTTGAAGCTTTTTCTTCCTGGAGACCTTCTACGCTGGGCACAGGGGGTTGCTAGTTTGAAGGTTCACTTGGGTCATATCTTTCCTGCCAGAAGTTGAGATCAATTCTTGATGAGTTCAAATCTTTGCTTCACTCTCACTACTGAAGTAATTATATTCAATAAAAAAAGATTTTTTTTTACTTATTTCTAGTCTTGAAAGATGTATTTAAAATAAAAATTAAAAGCCACTTAGAGTGTAGAGCCAAGAACAGTTAAAGCTATAAATGGATTGAAAGAGGGAAACTAGTAGTTAAGGAATCTGAATGTCTCAACTCTGTCTACAAATTAATAACATTCATTGCAATTGGGGCATTTCACTTTTTCTGTGAACACAAACTTCTTGCTTTTTTTTAAGATCTATTTTAAAATATCTGCGTATTATTCTATCTACCTTTCTTACCTGAAAGCCTATTCACAGTACACCCATTCTCATCAGACAAATAGCAATCCTACATTATGTGACCATTCTGACTTACAGTATTTATTATTTCCCATTGTGTATTTTTCTATTTAAAACATTTACATGGACATTTAGTACAATTATTTATTCTGGAGTATGTAGTAGAGAAAAAGCTGATCTATTTATCTAAATGTTATTATGTACAGTAGAAAAAATCATTTTCCCAGCCAAAGTCTGGTTTCATAAAAGAAAATCGGTCATTTTATTTATTTAATTTTTCTTCTCAGCAGTTACCAGAAATTTAAAATGACAAAACAATTTACAGTACAATAGACCCATTATTATGCTTCTGTAATAACTTGTGGAAATGGGTAGTTTATGGAAATCTATGCTTTGGAGGTGTTTTTTATAATGGTGGAACATCAGAAATTATTCTGAATTTTGCCCACAATGTTGTCTTGATATATACTGAAAGTATCTGTGGATTGAATCAGAGTTCTCCCAGAAGAGCCAGAAAATGCTAATTAAAATTCAATAGTTTTTTCATTACCTTCACAAATGCAAATAATGTACTCTAAACACTTGCAAATAAGTGTTATTGATCCTTCTGAGTCAAAGCAGCTTCAGTGCTAATAGAACTCTTTGGTAGCCTTCCTACAGCTTAGAGATTAACTGTACTCACTTAGATCCTGGTAGCCCTAAGCTGTCCAAGACTGGTGAGTGTCCGTGCCTCGGAAACCTTGCCAGTCCGAGGATGTGATTTTGCACAAAGTTAAGGCTGGAAATATTTCCTATGTTTTACTGTATTGATTTAGAAATGGATGCACTGCCCTGTGCAGCTCTCCCCTGTAAAAGCAGCTGAACTGCCACAAAGCAGCACTGGGCAGGAGCTCTGGTTCTCAAGAAAGTCTGGAATTTAAAAATTGTCTGGTTTTGAACAGAACACAGACAAAGCTATTGAAAAGAAACCATCACAAGTGTCTTTGGAGTAGACTGAAAATTATATTTCAATAAACCAAAAGTCTTTTTTTTTTTTTTCCCTGTTTAACTACATAGTGGAACAGTCGGTTTGAAACAAAAGATACACAGCCAAACCCACGTCATTCTTGTGCCTTAGCTTGTTTGTCTTCCAACAGAAAGAATAACAAAAATCGGCATATATCCATGAATTACTTTAATTTCTATTAACCAATAGAAGGACAAATGCCTGCTGGAAACTACTGATGTAAGCACACTTTCTCAGTTTTGCCCCATCCACGAGAGAGGTTGGAAACATTTCATATCCACTCCTAAACTACCCAAGCTGAGAAGTTCTCGAGCAAACCCTACACCGGAGTGTGACTGAATACAACAGCATATCCAGTCATGTCCATGGAGTACTTACACTTAACACTATATATTACACAAATGCTTTCGGGCATAAGGCCTGACTTGAGAAAGCTGTAAGCACAGCTTTGGCAACAGAGATGGGAGGTGGGAGGCTGGGAAGAAAACACGGATGAGGTCCTGAAGGCACATTTGGGAATAGGTGGGTGCAGCGGCGCGAGTGCACACTCTCGGATAGCAATTGTACAGTCTGAAGGTTCCTGTTATTCCAAAATGTTTTACTTTTAATTGGCTCCTTATGTCCTTACTGGTAGACAAGCAATGAGCAGCCAGCCAGATTCGTCTTGTTGCAGCAGGGTTGCACCTCAGGCACAGCTCGGGAAAGGCTGCGTTTCACCACGTGTTTCCATGGATCAGGCCAGGCTGCAAAGGACAGACAGACGCGGCTGTGGGACCGGCTGACCCACACGCAGTGCTGATTGAGGGAGCAAAGGTGATGGTAAATGACAAGATCTGCTGGGCCAGTGAGGGCAGGCACACGAAAGGCTTTAAAAGGAGTTATAGGGTGCTTGCTTAGAGGTTGTTTGCAGTCTGTAACCATCTGGAAGAGGATGTCACCACCTGGAAAGGCAGGGCTAATGAGCAGGACTCGACAAAGACAGACCCTCCCAGTCCTTTCCACAGGATTAGCTTTGTTGCAGTGGAAAAATATATGTATTTCTGCCTGAGTTAGTTAGAAGTTGGGGAAGTCAGAACTGACTGCAGAAAATTGCTGCTCGTTGAAGCGGAGCTGTTCATGGGACTTGGAGTGATGCATACACCTTGCTGCAGCTGCAGACGAACCACTGTATGTCAGCAAAGGCATTTATCTATCCCAATGGTATTTTTTCAAACATGCAAAAGAAATACGGAAACCCAGTAAGCTACAAAAGGTTGGGGAAGACCAAAACAAGTGTTTTCTAGTTGCAGGAAAAGTCTCAGTAAGTCCGTGGGAAAAAAAATCACAGAAGTAAAGAAAATAGAGCTTTGAAATATTTGACAATTTAGACACAGTATATAAAAAGGTCTAAATAATGTAAACATTCATAAAAAAGGCCTGACATATGCTGCTGCTTTGAATTAGCTTGCTTTAATTGATTGGTGAATTTTAGATTCCTGGTGGACCTCTGAGGTATTTAACAGTATTGTGCCGTACAGGAGATGTTAGTAAGTCTAAAACATAATGTTTCTCCTCTGCTTCACAATTCAGCTGATGTTCTAGGCTTCCATAAAACCAATTTTTTTTTTTTTTAATTAAAAAGTGTTCTGTCACTCTAAATTGCTTTTCTATGTGTTTTCATCTTGAAAACAGCAGGTAGATGTGAACAAGCCCAAGCCTATTTTTATTTCATAGTAATTCCTGCATGTATGAGGTCTGCAAGCTAACATTCAAGAAACATGCTGATGCTGGTGTGCAGGAGACCTGTGGGCAAAACTAGACAGACTTTGGGAGAATAGGCAGAGTTTTAATTTGAAAATAAAACATTGTTGGCACAAAGACACCACAGTCTAACACCAGTGTAGTTCTCATTACAGTTGGTAATTCTAGTTTCAGTGGACTAAACTTTCTTGTTCAACCTTAGATCAATCAAGTCTAAAATGAAATCATGCAAAAATCAGATTAAATGATCCTTTCCTAATACTGTCTGTCTTGCTGCAACTATTTCCTTGTTGGATAGTGAAGGATAGAAATTGAGCTAATTAAAGAAAAAGAGAAGTTCATTAGACTCTACTCTCCAAACTAAAACAAGTTATTCTAATGATGACTTTCATAGTTTGGGTATCAACTGGTTTTAAGCAGCTTTGTTGTTGTTGTTGTTTTTATTTGTTTGTTTTTAAGAAATAAATATTTTGACCCAACGTATTTAAAATTGAAACACGCTTTCTTGATGAAGTCTGCTCCCAGCCCAGCAGGCTGATAAGCACCCACCATCAGCTAAAGCATCTCGACCCGTGCTAGAAGCTGAGCAGAGCGTTCAAGCCAGCCTAAGCCTCCACCGAGCAGATGGCCAGGGATCAGTAGCTTGGAAGTTTTTGTGAAATAACCAGTTATAAGAGAAGCACCATAATGGGTGATCAGCAACAGTGCTTTGGCTTCAGTGGACATTTGACAAATTATCCCACAAAAAAGAAGAAACTGTCTAGATTTTTTTCATGGGCGTTTTCTATCTAAAATAGAGAGCTCTTCTTGCTATTTTGGGCAATGTTCTGAAGGGCTGAGGTGCTGCAGTGCCTGGGGTCATTCATGTACCGAGCTGTGCCCGCACACCCTGCATCTGGGCAGCTCCAGGGATAAAGCCCAGGGTGCTGCAGGCACGCCGGCGTGCGTCGGTCCTGCACATCCCGCAGAGCCTCTCCGACCATCCCTCAGGTGCCGTGGGTGAGGAGGACGTGGAACTGCAACTCTGCGTAATGCCAGTCGTGGGGTGAGGTCACTTGAATAGGCTGAGAAAATCTGCCAGGCTAGCCATGAAGTGACATAACTACAGGTGTCCTTATTTTTACTTGAGTCAAGTAAAAAAAAAGCATAACTACTGTTATGTGTAAGGATGGAACCAAACCCCTTAACTATTTTCCCCCGGAATTTGTTTTGACTTACACAATAAAGACAGCTAGACCTGCTTTGAAAACAAAAAGCAGATTGATGGATTTTAGACACACTCACAATTTAGTAACAGCTGAACCATTTTCAGAATCACGGTTTTGGACGGGAAGGGCTAAATTTCCTCTGAAAGTTACTTGCGAACTAACGGTTGCTCTGTTGCTAGCCCAGGGGAGATAGGGCACTTGCAGAGGAAGGTATTACTGGGGATGAATGCAGAACACTTCAGGCGTCCAGGCTAACATTACAGTTTCCTATGGCAAGTATTTTACTCACTGAATGCCTGCTCTACCCATCCTCAAAAGGAAGGAATAAACATAAAGAAGTACAAAAAGAGCACTCAGGTAGGGTAAGAAGCTATAATTCTTGACTGACCAGCTAAAAAGAACATTTTTCTCCTGAAGATACTGCATTCAAAGAATACGGGCAGAAAATGAGACTTCTACAAAGACATAAATGCACCTTTTCAGCTCAGTGCTGAATGATGAGTCAGAGCCTCAAGACCTCTTCTCCCCTCCAACACAGCCACATGCTAAGGCACTCAGGGATGATCAGGCAGGCAGAGCGCTGGCCTGGTTGAAAAACTGTAGCTAAAAGTGAAGTCAATAACAAAAGAGGAGCAATTCAGATGAGCCACACTTTGGGCTGTAAGTAAGTTAGGGAAGCAATGCAAAGCGGTTCCAGGAATGATGAATTGCTGAGAAAATCAACTTCAAGGCACAATATGCATTTGTAATAAACAAGCACAGAAAGAAACAATAAATATAATGAGTGAAATATAACAGTACAGAAATTACGGCAGTTTCCTCTTCCCCTGAACAACCTGAAAAATGGCACAACCCGGCATTTAAGAGAGCAGGGCTTTTTGCTGGGTGAAGCGCTGCTCTGTGCAAAGCGTGAGAGCGGGGGCCCTGCCACCGGGCAGCTCCAGCTGATCGACCTTCCTGGCGTGCTGGAGAGCACGGCTGCGTTGCAGGGGAGAGGAGGTTTTGTGACTCTGACCCATCACTCAGTACCGAGCTGAAAAAGCGCTGGTTGTGCCTTTGCAGGCTTCTCATTTTCTGCACATCTTTTTGTTGAGTGCTTTATTCTTAGAAGAAAAGCTTTGTGGCTGAATTGCTTATTCTACAACCAAAGCACGTGCAAAGCATATTCCTCTCCCTTTCCTCAACAGATTTATAGGACTGCATTTCTTCTTTATTTGAAAGTTCATTTTTCACGGCGGATGCAGCACATGGGAGCCAACCCTGGCAATTTACAGCCGAGGAGGCGCCGGGAGGTGGCAGTGGGCTCCCTGCCAGCTCCACAGGACGATGGGCTTGGGTTGAGGGCATGAAAGCAATGCGGTGTCTCACCGTGGAGGCTAAGAGATCCTGTGCAAATCTACAGCAAGTCACTAACCTCCAAGCTAATCAAAGGGCCACGGCAGGTGAGCTTTTGGCCTCCTGCCCTGGCTGGTGTCTATCATCTCCCTCATTAAATCCCAGTTAGTTCCTTGCATAAAGTTGCTTCACCTGAAACATAAGTAGCCAGAGAATGGGGACAAGAGATTGAGTTGTACTTCAAGCACAGAGGTTGGTTAAAAACAAGCCCTTCTAGCACGTAATTTGGAGAGTAGTAAAGTTGGAGTCAATGCTTAGAGTTAAGTACAAGTAGCTGCATGACTTTGGCTGCCTGTACTGGTCAATAGGTAGCAACCCAGAGCCTTTATGCATATAAACCTGCATAGTTTCATCAACTTCAGCTATTTATGCCTTGGTTTTGCCCCAGAGCAGAGCACAAGGAACCTCGGCCAAGCCAGGAGCTGACCCCTGGTTTTGCACACTTGTCTCAGGTGCAGAACGACCATAGGAGGATTTTGGTGTAGCTGACAACTTTAGAAATGGATTTTTTTTTTGCACATAAATGTAAACCCTCCAACCCTGTCCTTACAGAAATGTAAGCCCATCCCTTGCTGGGAGATATACTGCAGCATAGAGTTGGGTCAGAGTCCAGAGGAGTTCCCAATGCTCTCCCTGCTCCACATATTGACAACATGGAAATAGTAGTTTTACTGTTTGAGCATGTCATGGCAGTGTACTGGAATTAACAGGAATGCACTTGTATTTGTTGCTCTCCCTGTCCTGGTTTCGGCAGGGATAGAGTTAATTTCCTTCCTAGTAGCTGGTACAGTGCTGTGTTTTGGATTTAGGATGGGAACAAAATTGATAAGGCACCGATGTTTTAGTTGTTGCTAGGTAGTGCTTACACTAGCCAAGGACTTTTTAGTCTCCCATGCTCTACCAACTGAGCAGGCTGGGGGTGCACAAGAAGCTGGGAGGGGGCACAGCCAGGACAGCGGGGGGGCCGCTGCTCGGGGGCTGGCTGGGCATCGGTCAGCAGGTGGTGAGCAATTGCACTGTGCATCACTTGCTTTGTATATTATTATTATTATCATATTATTATTATCATTTCATTTCAATTATTAAACTGTTTTTATCTCAACCCACGAGTTTTTCTCACTTGTGCTTTTCCAATTCTCTCCCCCATCCCACTGGGTGGGGGGGAGTGAGCGAGCAGCTGCGTGGTGCTCAGTTGCCGACTGAGGTTAAACCATGACACTCCCTCTCCCCTTCCCACTCAATTAACTGTGCTGCAATATACATGCATCCCTGCATAACACCAAAAGTTTAAGAAACGATGTACTGGTTCAGAGCAGTAGTTCACGTAGTGCAGTATCCCATCTCAGACAGAGACCAAAAGGGATACTCACGGAAGAGAATAACTGCTGCACTTCTCCAGGTTACTCATCCCACTTCCAACAGCTCATTGACAGGCAGAGGCTGCCTTTTCGTCAGTAAACTTGTCCAGTTTCCCTTTCCAGATTCACAATGAATTGGAGCTTAGACAAAGAAAACATGAGTAAGTACTTCAAGTTTTCTGCAAATTTGGTGTCCTAATTCTTAATGAGCTCTCTGCTCATTACACACACTGCTGTGTGCTCTTCTTTTCTTGCACTTGTGTGGGATGGGACTGCGGCTCTGACCAAAGAACATCTGTCAGGGACTGACAGGGGTCAGTCAGCTAACAGTCAACAATTCCAGCTTTTTCCTAACTGTGTTACAAGAAATTCTCTCTGTGGAGAGACAGTGCTGATGCCAGCCACATATGCAGGGCAATAACCCTGACTTTAAAATTTATATAGAGTCTGCTTAGTCATTTGCAGGTGAAAATGGCGTTTGAACACACTCAACACAACCAGTGAAGCCATGGCTGTCAGGAGTGAGAGCAGGTGTAGGACGTGCGCTGTTTTCCTCATATCGCACATGGTAGAGACCCCACTCCACCAGAGCCTCTGCAAGTCTGGGATCACAGGACTGTTCAATAAACATGTTTTTTTTTTCCCCCAGAAACTCCAAGAGGCTGTGAAATCACATGAGCAGCAAAGCACATTTCACACTGTCAAGAATGAGATCACATGAAAATGGAAAACTGACGTGTTAACATTAACCGGTTTGCTCTTAGCTCACACGTCCTCAGAGCATCCTCCATGCCAGTGAAGTGATGCATGATCCATTGATCCCTGTATACATGCTGTGTTTTCAGGGGGTATTCTCAAAGGCGGGATTTCTGCCCTAACACGCGAAAACAGCAGCTTCGTGTGCAGATGTGGCACCCTGGTGAATGTTGCAAAATACATCAATGAAGCCCTTTCAGGTCTTTGAGAGGGATATCCTGAATAATTCAAAAGTAGACGGCATTTTCTAACTGCTGCAGCTATGTTAGCATTTAGACAGCTAAAGAGCCATCTGAACCATCAATTCAGCAGTTCTGGATTTGTGTCTTGAATGCGATGGTCGGCACAGCTTGGCGTAGAAACCCTACGTCAAAGGCGGCGGGGCATGTTTCCCTGTCACATACACGCTGCGCGGGCTCAGCAGCATAGTGGAGGGGGCTGGCAAAGGAAAAATGGTAGCAGATCCTGCAGGATTTCAGAGCTCAGACCTTCACAAAAATTTGCAAGCAGGATTGTCAAGCAGTGTAAATATGCATTGCTCCGCTGAAGTCACAAATGCTACGTTGAATTATGTCAGATGAGACTGTGGAGCTGCAGTGAACAGCTGCAGATATAAACTCCTGAAGTCCTACTGCTGATTGTAAAATACAATAAATTGTTACTTAGGAAAGAGGACACAAACAGTGGTTCATTTTTGGAACATTTTTTGTAGCCCTTTAAAGAAATGCTGGTTATAGACACCAGAGGTAAAACTGCAAACAGCAGATCTGTCAGAACTTGATTAATAATTACTTACTAGATTATTTTTAATCTCTATTCTTTATCCATTTATTACTCTCTTCTCAAATGTACAGCTCAAATTGAATAATTATATAAGTCACAATATGCACTAACTTCAATGGACAATTGGATTTGGGCTTTTCCGCCACATCTTTCCTTTCCTGTGTCACAGTGACTCATATTAAGAAAGGAAATTGTGTGGACAAGCTGACTTTTCCTTTCAGGCAGAGAGACATTTAATTTTCTGCATTGTATAAAACAAAGCAAACTTATGAATCTCTGGCATTTTCATGCTGAATGTCCCAGTGCCGTCTGCTGAGATGGTCTGTCTTGGTTTAGAGCAGAACTACTCAGTTCATTTTAATTGCAGTTCACTGGATAAATTTATCGAGGTCATCTGGGTGGAAAGCAGTCTGCTGGCTCCAGGTCTGCCGTGAGGACAGGCTCTGCATACCAATCTGGCAGCAGGCAGGAATCGCTCCCCAGCTGCCCGCAGAGGGGCTGGGAGACGGGCAGAGAAGTAAGGGCTCTCCTGGAAGGAATGCGGGAAAAATCATGTGCCTGGGAATTTGGTGAGACTTTGGGGACTTTGTGTGGTAGAAGTGCTGCAGAGACCACGACTGGGCTGAAAAAATAAAAATATTCTATTTCAGTTCTCAATGACCTGAAAGTAAATATCTCAATAAGATCACCTTTTTTATTAGGAGGAGGGTAAAATTCCCAGAGACAATTTCAGTTCTGGAGAAATGCTTTTTCATTCAACTGAAATGAAATACCTGAAAAAAAGCATTCAGTCAAAGAAAATTATTCTTTGTAGCTCCCATGAGCAGAGTATAAAAAGGGAGTTAAACTTTAAGGTGTTGTTGTAGTGGATCAAATGTACAGCCTGGTCTCCTCAGCGTTCAGCTTAATTTTAATAATCCTATTGTTTTGGAGTTCCCTATACATTTTTCCAAAATATATTCATGCGTTCAAAGGAAGAAGGATGTAGTGATGGAAATGGTATTTTGTGTGTTCACACAACCAATGTCAAAAGCTTGAATTTTGCTGGTTTACCCCAATATTAGATTGCAGTTCCAGGCAGCCCCCCGGGCTGTAATGAGAAAGAGCAAGAGCTGTGCAAACCTCCTCTCAGTCCTCTTTTCGTCAGAGGTGTAACAGGGCCAAAGCTGGTTTGGCTTTGTCAGGTCCCCTAAGTTGGCATAGTAAAGTGTATTTTCCCGTATGAAATCTGTTAACCAGCACAAAAAGGAATCATTATAATTAGCTTTTCTTTAGACCGTATTCTGATTGTTTAAGTTGTGAGGAATTTTCCCTTGCATATTATTTGTTTTTACCCCCATACAGCTAATATTCTACTTAACAAAGCTGGTACATAAACTACTTTGAATGGCTTTTCAGCTGTTAATGTTGAGAACAACTTAATTAGGCATGGTGAATTGAAAATGACCTTGTGGATCTTATAATGCCTTCTGTAAGGCTACTGCCATCCTGCAGCAGCCACGTGTTCCTCAATACCGCTTTTTCCTTCACCTTTAATAGCCATGAATATATTTTAATATGGAATAGCTATGTAATAATCTCAGTGCAGGCTGTGACTTGTTCAGTGCAGTGAGGTGATTATGCATTGGACTGCAAGACTTTTTATGCAAATGCATGATTTAATTAAAAGATGAAGTAAAAAAAACCAAAAACCAGGAAAATGGTACAACAATGTATGCACAGCTTCTCCTTCAAACAAGGATGATTTATAAGCATGTTCTGGCTAGACATGTCTTAGCAGTCTCTGGTCTGAGCAACCAAAAAAAGCACTGAAGAGTTGAAAACCTGTGTTTTGGGAGGAGAGGGAAGGAGGCTTAGAGGTCAGGGACATAGAGCCTCACAGGGAGAAAACTCCCAGCACACCTGGGACTCCCCCATAGCAGTGATGCGCCTTAGGACCAAGGTTCGCAAACTAGGTGACATACTGCCATCGGAGGGATGGAAGAAGAACTTCCTAAAGCTATCTCAGAGGTCCCGAAACATAACAGGTAAATATTAGTTACTTCTGATTTCATTAGATTCATATACTATGAGTTTTAAGGGGGGGGAAGAAAGGAGGAGGAATAAATTACACGATGAGACTGTGAAAATCTGCATTAATGAGTAGTCTCACATCTCCAGATCAGCTTGCCCTGCTTTTGGGAAGTGGAGCAGTCTTCCTGATCCCTTGGGATCCTTTCCCAACTCCCCAGGTCCTACATATGGAATTGTACTGCTCACTGTGTGTGTGCTCTGCAACATCCCTCTTGCTAACCATGCTATTCATCCTAACCCCACACTGCTCTGCATCAAGAAATTCCAGTTTTCTACATGGCACTCTGACTTTTCCTTCCTAAAAGCACACCGCAGCCCTTGTCTTGACTGGGTTGCTTCACTGTGATTCCTGTGCCATTTGTCCGGTTCAAACTTTTGATCCTAACTTCAAAGCTCTCGCAGTCCTTCATAGCTGTCATCCACAAATTGTGTGGGCGTGTTTTTTACTCCATCATGCAAGCTATTAAGAAACTATTGACTAGAAGTGAGCCCAAGACTAAATCCTGAGGGAATTCTTTTGAAATGTCCTCTGAACTTGACAAAAAAAAAAAAAAAAGATTATGCTTACCGTATGGTGGTTTCACATAAACCCCCACTTTTCAGCTTCTGAAAGTGTCATGTGAGACAGCATCAGAGAGATGCCTTATTACATATGTCTCATTATGTAAGAAACATTATTCTATGATTCTATAATGGCCTCAAGTTGCGCCAGGGGAGGTTTAGATTGGATGTAAGGAAAAATTTCTTTACTGAAAGAGTGGTTAAACATTGGAAGAGGCTGGCCAGGGAAGTGGTTGAGTCACCATCCCTGGAAGTATTTAGAAGACGGGTAGATGAGGCGCTTAGGGACATGGTTTAGTGGGCATGGTGTTGTTGGTTGACGGTTGGACTCGATGATCTTGGAGGTCTCAGCAAACCTTAATGATTCTATGATTCTATGATTCACGGTACCACAGCAAAAGTTCAACACAGACACCCTTTCAGTATTCAGAAATGACCTTCTTACAATGTCTCTGAGTCAAGATTTCACAGGGAGCAATGCACAGTGAGGTCTCCTTTGGCAGAGCCGTGGGAGCAAGCGAGCTTTTGGCAAGACGGTGATGTCTCTGTGCACACACTTCTCAGACATTTCCTTGCGGGCTGTGTCTCAGGCTGAGGGCTCCTACGTGTCTTATCCATAGATCCTTGTCTGGTGGTTGATGGGAACCTGTGTGATGACCTCACCAGATTTGACACAAATTCAGACCATGTGAATGAAGGCACAGACTTGTGCCTTCCAAAAACAATGGTCCAAAGCTTATGGAGCTGCTGACAGCATAGGCTGGGGGCATATATTTAAAGTGAGAAGTACAAAACCAGCAATTTTTAAAAAATATCCTATTAGATATTAATGATTTCAAAATTGGCTGAAAAACTGTCCTAGTTAAAAGAATACAGAGGGTTATGATAATATGACAAAAGAAATAAATTAAAAGTTTGAAAAGAGAAGTGACTGGCTGGGGAAGCTAAGTTAGTGATGAAATGGAAATCCCTAACAGGATTAAAGATAATAAACAGTCATTAAAAATATTAGGAAAAAAACCCTCCAGGCCAGGTTTTGCATATAGATCATTGCTACATACACACTGTAACCCTTTAAGTGGCAATGTAGAAGAGGAAGAATTGTTCAGTAGATACTTCCATTTTCTGTTTTAGCATCGATAAGGTAGCAGTTAGCAAAGGAAAAGTGAACATTTTCATAGCACATGTGAGTCTTACAGGAACTAGCTGAAGATCACTTTCAAATTTCTCCATTTTTCAGACACAGCACCAGCAGGTGTGGGCTGCGCTTGGGTGGCTGACATAGACAAAAGATCAAAGTGATGTTCCTAGTGAGAATTTTACCTCTGTCAGTTGTGTTGATGGTGGGTTTTGCCTTCCTTTAAGTGTAGTTCCTAGATCTCCTCATATCTCAGTTAATCATATCTCCTCCAGAGTCTTCAATACTGGTACACCTCAGTGGCTCTTGTTTAGTCTCATGAGAACAAAAAAATGGTATATTTTACAAGACTTTTTGCTGTGCTCTGCATAAAGGTATCTGGGTGAAATCTAAAGGTCTATAGTGTACAGGAGGTGAAAGGAGATCTGAGCATGGACAGGGACCATGTAAAACACAGAGTGCCTCTATGCGGCAATCCTTTTGGAATATTCATTCCATACTGAGTGTGTCTGATTTCAGGTACTCTAAGACTATAAATTGAAAACAGAACATAGGAGATAGGGCAAAAAAGAAGCCTGAAAGGACACACATTTACCAAAAATATTATTTCCTTTTCTATTCAAAAATTACTTCTATTGCTGTCCTGTGTCCTTGGCCAGGCGGTGATTTTCTCTCTTACAGGCTATTGAAGGAAAGTCACTGTCCTACAGTTTGGCACCCATGGAGGAGCGACTCCCAGGTTGTTACCTTGAACTCACACCCAGCCCCACGCAAGTACTGACAGCAGATCGCAGACACTGAGGGACAGGGGCTGTTCGAGAGTGTTGTTGGTGTTTACTTGGCTACGTCTATCTGGAAAAAAGATGGACGCAATTGGGTGTCTGCCTTTCATAATTGCTTAATAGCACTTTCTTGTCTGTGTATCTAGCATGGCGTTACTTCTGCGGTCTTTGCTACTATCAGAATAATTTTATGTACTCCCTGGGGATCCCTGCACTGGAAGCTGGTACAGCTTTTTGAAATAAACCTTTTATTCCAATATAACTCCTATCTATGTTATGTTGAATGCAGAAATGGAGGCTAAACTAAAGATTCAGGAGATATCATTGAAGCCAAAAAAAATCAAGAAACGTCATTTGAACAACTCTCAGGCTGATGTGCATAGGAGATAGCTATTTGGCAAGATAAAATCTGAAATTCTGGATTGTAATACATAAAATAGTACCAGAATATAAATCTTGACAAAACAATTAGTCTTGTTTCTAGTATGAAATGCAGTTTGCAGCATATTAAAATTCTGACAAGATCCATCTGCTTAAACTATGCTCCCTTGTAATTTAATTACACAAGGTATCCGTGGCCTGAGACATATTAACAGCATTATGAATAATGTGATTCATTAGCAGTGGCCTACATGTGCTGTTTGTTTCTTTTTTCACTGAGATATATATCAGTTACTTACAAATATTTATATTTTGACAATCTCCATCTGGGCTATTCTAATGCAATATCCAGGACATATTTGTTCTATTTCAGTGAGTGAGGCATGTTGCAGTTTTTCTCTGACGTATGGGAACAGCTTTATAAATGCTTAGACAGATGTGTAGTTCCACAGTGTTAGCAGGGTTGCATTTTCTCAAAACTACTTTTTTGCAATCACAAGCAATATTCTCTGTGTTTCTTTGGTACTGTTTCAGTCAATATTTTGACTCTTTCATTTCCTGAGTTGGGATTGTATCTTTGCAGACAGGCAGCAAAACAAACAAACAAACAAACTAACAAACAAATAAATAAATAAATTGATTGCATTTTTGTGGACAGGCGGTGTTGAAAAATAGGAAACATTAGAAATTTCCTAAAAATGTTTAATGCCAGACATCTGAATAAAACAGGTAAACAAGTTAATGGTTTCAAGAAAATTTTACATAGTTCAAAACATGACCTGTCCCAGTGGCATTAAGTTTGCGTGTTTGTTTCTTTTTAGAAATATCTTTTCAATAATATAAATGCAATCACATTAAAATCTCAAGGGCTTTTACAGGAGAGCAGGGCATCACTTAACTGAATGTCATTGAGGAATGATTGCTAACTAAAATCTTGTCATCATATTAGGGTCTGTTCTCACACACGTTTCCTAATCCGTTCAGCATTCTGTATATGCCAAACCTCATTCAAGAAGACAGGTTTAGTCACTGGAAATAAGAAAAAAGATGTTTTCCAGCAAGTCTCACTGCATATTTGCACTGTTACACTTTTACCTAACTATTTCTGTTGGCTGTGGTTGAGGGCAGGATGCTGCAGTAGGTGAAATTTCCATCTGAAATGATTCAGCCAAGAAGAGTTTTACACAGCTAATCTGATTTTCTTTTCCATTGCTGATGAGAGATAAGATAGCCAGCAATTAATACATTTTCTAGTGCCATGACTGAATCATTGTAAGCGTAGGTCATCCCTCCCACACCGAGCAGGGATGACCTCTGGCATTCCCTTCCAGGTCTGTTCATGATGCCATGACGCAGAGCATAATTCTGTCCGTACAGCAGGTATGCATCTAACAAACTGTGTGTTGCTGCCCATAGTTCTCATTTTTTAAATACCAACACCATCACATACAGAACATCCCCCAGGATATGAACTATCTGGGTATGGGAAACCTTCCCGTTGACAAAGCCAACAGCAGGTGGCACAGAGAGGAATAAGTTGCATGAAGATTGGGGTTTTGGTCTAGCCCTGTAAACCAGGGTGAAAAAGGAAGACAAATAGTATTATTTGACAAAAAAGGTGCCAGACTTGAAGTTAGAGAGAATTTCTTCTCACAGGTAGAACCTATTTTTGTTCCTGCAGCTGGTGGGGAGCAGTATCCCTCATCCCTTAGGGCGTAAAGGCATCTTAAACACAACTTTAGCCTGAGTAGATGCAGCATATTTTGCTCCTCACAAGGTAAATTTTTCAAGAATGGTGACAAATATCTTGTCAGAAGGGCTAAAGTAGCTGGCAGTCGAGCCAGACTGATGCTCTCATAGTGTCTACTGCAAACATGCCCCGTACTCTTGACAAGGTTGAAAGCTGCTCTCTGTGGAGACAGCAGAACACATGGACAGCCCCATAATTTGTCCCTGAAGTCCCCTGTTTCAAGGAGAGATATCGGCATTGCAAAAGCAGAGTGGATCTCTCAGATCCTCATCAGTCTATGGTCTCAAGCAGTTTCATGCCTACTAATCTCTGGATATACTTATTAACTTCCAGGGGAGGTCCCAAGCAGTCACACGGTCAGTCTGGGGATCCTTGCAAGAGGCAACGATGCTGTAGGTGGTTTCAGACAGAAAGTTTTTCCTTTCTGGAAAAACCTACACATTGGAATTGCTGAGGAATTAAGGGGTGACAAATTGGGTCTGAATCATCACAAATAATGTATTTGTTATGTAACCGCAGCACTTGTTTCTTGCTAAAATTTAGGCAGTTTTCTGGTTATTGTTTGAAACAGTAGGGCCCTTTCTGGAAAAAAGGAGCAAGTAACTGAGCTTTCCAGGAGCTGTCACATGATGGACAGCAATGACTTGAACCCACAACCTCTCAAATACTCTGTCAAATGTCTTGGCTGATTAGATGGTTTTGTTACATTTACCTGATGAACACAACATCTGTACAGATATTATTCCAAGAACATTTCATGTGTACGTGCTTTGAGAAGCAATGGAGAGAATGCAATAAATATGGTAAGTAGCAGGTGATGAGGAATCCGATGAAAATAAATTCAATACAGCTACGAAGACTAAATTAATGTCTTAGTACATATATAAATCTTCTGCTCTTTATTAAGCCCTTCAAAGATTTATTAAATTTTGTATGGCTTAAGAAATACAAAAGAACTGTAATAATAAGAGAGAGGGGATTGCATATAATTCACATTTTAATAATGGTCAAACAGGTTGATTATATCTTTTCTGATATGATGAATATTACAGAGTATTATATAAACTAATATTTGTGGAAAATTTATGCAACTCAAAGATGTTCAGATGGTTCAACCTTAAACAATAAAAATAAATCATATTGTAGCCTTAAATATCTTTGACATCAAGGTTTCTACTTTAAAAGTATATGATTTCAGCATTATTTTTATCAGAATCACTTTTTTTTTTATAGAACATAAATTTAATTTATACAGATGCACTTTTATGAACAGTGTAAAGTTTTGATTTCTTCCCATACAGTGTAAACGTAATTCTGTCATGTTTATTCCCAGAGTGTTAATGCAGGGTTGGGACCAGATGTGGGCAATGAGCATCTGATCATAGATACGTGCATCAAGGGCTTCCCTCAAAGCAAGAAAAGGTAACATCGGCTGCACAGCACCCTGAGGGAGACCAAGGCAGTGCTCAGCAGCCAGTGCCATGAAGACCACATCCAAAGAAATTGCATATGAAGAGGCAGAAAGGGGAAACAGCAACATAAATAACTAGCCACAGCCAGTTAAGGTGTAAGGTAATGAGTGTACAAACGGCGGTGGAAATATGTGGATGAATAATGGTTAGATCTTGCAGGTGTTTTGCTTGGAAACATCTCCTGGAGTCCTATGGTAGAGCAAGATGCCATGCACTCTGAAAAGACACCACTCAACTAGAATGTGCACTAGAGCTGCAAAAAAATAATGCTGAAAAGACAATATAGAACTGTAAGGAAAAATGACTACTTGAAAATATCCCATCAAATTGAAAGAGAGCAGCTATCAAGCTGATTTCCCTGTGTCCTAATTGTTTTATCTGAAAAAATTGAGAAGAGCCAGATTCTGCCCTCAGACACACAAGTACAGGGACACATTGCTTCAGCTGGTCCCTTCCCGCTGCTTGTGTGTGCAGGCTTAGCCAGGACTTTTGAGGAAACTCAGTTGAGCTTGCAGAGGGAGAGCAGGTCACCTTGCAAGCGTTTCTTTGCTGGAGAGTAGGAACTTGCCAACCAACATGCCAGGCCATTTGATACACGGTGACAGTCTTGTCACCAAAAGAAGCTGACCGTTTCAAACCTTCACTTACATCACAAACAGCTTTGGATAAAAAAATAACAGTTATCAAAAATTCCTAGTAACAAGAAAGTTTACTGGATGACTGTGGGACCTCTTGATAAGGAAGAGGAAATGAATTGATTGAAAGATGGTGAAATAGCTGGAAAGTGAAATCATGGGTTTTCGATTTGCCTTTCTATTTAAAATACAATGCAAAATTTCTTTATCCAAGGGCTCTTGTCATGGGAGCTTAGAAAGAGGCCTTGACAGAGACTGGAGTCTCTGAGGAAGCTATGAAAAAAACCCACAAGAAATTCAAGAACAGTAAACCCTCAGGAGTAAAAATTTCTGAGGTTTCTGAAAGAAATAAATTGTAAAATAATAGGGATAATAGGAAATAAAGTCATATTTCTTTGCTCTGGTGAGATATGATACACATGAGGACTGCAATGCTAACTTCTTTAAAGAGAAGACGTATAACATAAGTTATGGATATTAGCATCCTACACTGATATCACTGAATGCATATTGCAGAATTATCTCTGTCCAGCACAGATAACTCTACATACCCTTGTTGTTTAAACATTTGAGAAAAGTGTTTTTCCCTGTAAGAGCTTGAAGGTCATTCGTATTCCTTTCTTCCTCAGAAAAGCGTGAAAAATACAAAATCCAAGAGTAGGTTGCTGCTTCTCTGCGATATTGATAGACGGATTTTCCAAATGTGATTTCTAGATTTGTGTATATTTAAATGTGTGATTTTGGCAACTTGTATACTTAAACAATAAAATGCATCCAGTAATGTCTGTGTATGTACCATGCTAATGGTATGTTCCTGTAATGTATATTATGTATGAATAAATTGAAGAGGTGATTCCATAAACTCTTGAAAAATTACATTATTTTTGTCATATAAAGAGATTTTGAATGCATGAGTTCCCAGAAAAGAAGCCAACAACACCGAAAATTTTAGTAAGGCCAGCTTCTCTGTACAGATACAAGATTATGGACCACTCCAGTGGGAACAAGCACATGAGTTAATTTAATCATGTGAACTGTTAGCAGAGTTGGAAATATTTTCTCTGAATTTACCATGAAAGACATCTGCAAAAGATTGCACACTCACAGATGGAGACAGGGATGAAGCTCCACTGACTATTCGGCCAGGTGGCCTAATCCAGGAAAGAAGGTGCAAACCTTGCCTGAATAGCTACTGAAGTTTGTGGGGCTAGCCAAGAAAAATGCTTGTGAGGAGATGATTTGGCTTATTGCAAAATCTTCTAAAAAGTTTATGGAATAACGAGGATCATGGCAGTGGTGTCAGGGACCTGATGGACAGTTTTGCACTGGTACTTGCAAAAAAGCTGGAGGTGGTTTTTCTACAACCTCCTCATCTCCAGGAGGGGAGACGGCAGGGAGGCTCAGCTCCTGTGTTCACCCTGCTTGCTCACACAAGGCACATACTGGCACTGTGTTGTATTTGTTGCAGTGATGGTACGAACTGTGCTTACTCTGTGTTGAATAAATTTATAGAAGGGATTTCACAATGAAGTGCTAAAGTAGCAGGACTTTGAACTCAATGATGCAGGAGTTCATGTAACACCTGTGTTCTTAGTATTAATGCCAACTGATAATGAAATGCAGAGAAGACATAATTCCGTTGTGCTGTTAGTGCTTATCCCACATGAGCCTCGAAAGTTGTTTTTGCTCCATTGTTTTATGCCTTGACATAATTGTGTTTTATAATTGTTGATATTAATGTTTTTCTGTCCTCCCTGGCCTCTACCATCCCCAACAGACATTATCTGGAGCTTGGCATGACAGCCAAATATATTAGTTATGTGGTTTATTCTGCCTACCTTCTTGATTAAAATCTGTTGATTAAAAGTCTTTACCCTAATAGAGCTGGAAAATGTGGTTGTTCTCTCCCTTCCCTATGGGAGTAAGGACGTTTACTAAATGCACTGTTAGAAACACCAGCTTTCCATGGCTTGACAGCCAAAAACCACTAGCTTTTTGTAAATGTTTGCCCATGAGAATGAATTAAAGGCTCTGTGGAATGAACTAGTTGCCTTATTTCATAACAAGAAATTAAGAGAAAGTGCTGAATGGGAGCAAAGAGGCTGGTTGGGCAGCAGCAGGGAGGGGGATGCATTTGTGCATCAAATAAGCCAGCAGACTGGCCTTTTTTGCTGCTATGAAAATCTTTAAACCCCAGTGATCACCATATCTTCAGCAAAGCTGGGAGTGACAGCTGGCAGGGAGGAAAAAGAAGCTTACAGCTTTCCACTGCATTTGAACCAGACTCTGAACCCAACATTAAAAAGCCTTGCGGACGAGCTGCTTAGCCCTCTCTTTAATGCCAGCTCTGGCTCTGACTCATGGAGGTGTGTCGTCTACCCACACCGCCAGGAGCGATTGACACCAGGCTCTTCAGCTGATGCAGCCGAACATGTTCGTGACACAGGTTATATTGCAAACAAGTCTCCCCACACCCAGTCTTTTCCCCGGGCGTGCATACGGATGTAGGAAGAACTGCAAAGCCCATGAGCATCACCGAGGCCGCGGTCTGCGATGCAGCCCCCTGACCCACTGGCCTGTTCTGGATGCTGAAGACTTTGGAAGAACTGCTCTAAAAAACAGGTCTAGACCACTCCAGGAACAATAAGCGTCACTGCCTGTAGGGATCTGACAGCTTTGCTACATCATCAACCAGCAGCCAAGGTTCATTATATCCTGTAGACAGACAGAGTAGAAATCTGGTCATAATAAAACTCTTCTACTAAGGTAAGAAGCTATTTTAGCCTGAGGCACCTACTTGGTTTCTTTTCACTTCATCAAGTAATAAAAAAAATGATCCATCAGTATTAAGTATTTAAAAATCAAATGTGGAAAGGAAAATATTTTTGTTCGTGGTTCATTTTCAGGTTTATATTTCTCTTCACAAGATTTTGGAAACAGATGCTGGTTAAATGTTATTCTTGTAATGAAAATTCATCCTTTAAAACGAAGTTCTGATCAGCAGCTATTTTTCTCCAAGGCAGACAGCAGCCTCATGAAGATTCATCTTGGCCTAATGCGCAGAAACAGTGCAGGACCCGAGTAGAGTTTTCAAACTGTAATGATGAGAATTTTCTCATTTATTATCTGCCATGCATTTTTTTCCATTGTTATTAATGTTGATTGCAAAGATTTTTAATGCCT
>NW_008824538.1:2010892-2035439 GCF_000699105.1 Pygoscelis adeliae | reverse complement strand
CTCCTTATTTATTCATTAATGCCACAGCCCATATTTGTGATCTCAAAACTGTTCCCATGGTGACAAATGGGTAATATCACAAAAACCTGCTTGTAGCATTACTGCATGGACAGGGCAGGAACTCTGGCTAAGTGCAAATGGAATAGCTGCTTGTTTACCCACAAATATCCTGATAACCAGTAATGAAGGCAAAGGAAATGCAGGCAATTCAATAGGTATCTTGAATAATGAATTATATTTTTTAATCTTCCAATGTGGCAATGCTTTCTCTTCATGTGGAGAAAATGATGATATGCCATCTAAGCTGTAGTTCCGGCACAAAAATGTTACTGAGAGGCTGCGAGATGCAAAGTTCTTTCTTGTTTGTGGGTACATGAGCCAAGGCCATTATCTCCTCAGCTGGTGAAGCTGTAGGAGGTAACTGTTTAGTGGAGTTTTACTCCATATCATCAAAATACAACTTACTTCCTCCTTTATTACCACTCACTTATTGATTGCGGGCCTCCCCAGAGCTCTCCAGACACAAATCAGACAAAGCCCTTTCAAGCAGGTACAGTCTCCAACTTGGTGGACCTCCCTGTGTTGCAGTTACAAATTTTACAAATTTTTCTACACGACTGAAATGGAAACTACAAGGTGAGCTGAAGCTAATTAAAAACATTGATCTGCTCGAAAAATCCTGTGGATGAAAATTGTAAAATTTTAAATGAAAATTGATTTTATGGTTTTTTTTTGCTTTGTCACAGAAAAAGCAGTAAAAGAAGAGGATTTTAAATAGCTTTACGAGTGCATAGGCAAAGGAATTGTTTTTACAGAAAACAAAAAACCATAAAAAAACCCTAGAAAGATCTTTGTGTTCAGGACAGCAGAAAAACACAAGCTGTAGCACATGATAATTTTTCACATACTTTGGCTTGTAGCTCTCCTAAGCACCAGTTTTCAAAACCCACTTCTGCTCCCAAGTCTGCAGCATGTCAAAGTGGTCAGTATGCATATCCTTTTATTTCTCTAAAAAAAAAAAAAAAAAATACAGTCAGTATGTTTCAATATATTCGTGCTTGGGTATTATAAACTGCTTTTGCAATAGCTTTTTTTCTCCTTTCCCACTTCCCAGGAGGACATGCTCTCAACTACATGGTGGTGAAACAATGGGTTTCCTTCCCATTTAAAGATGCAGGATCTAACCCTTTGCTATGACTGTTCTGACTTGCCCAGGGGTTCAGCTCAGTTGCATCAAGCTCCAAAAGGGATGTTACAAACACACCTACGTAACCAAAGGGTGGTATTCTACGGGTACTTTGTACAAAGAAGCGTGACTCAATGGGCACAGAAAAATGAGCTATCAAGGGCCAAAGCAGCACCTGTGGATGGTGCTTTTTAAGTAGCAAGGGCAAGCTTCATGCCTTTTCCTTAAGAACTGAACTATTAATTCATTGCTACTGAGGAAAGATGTTGAGTTACCCTTAGCAGAAAAATTTAACCTGGAGTGTTCTGCATGGAGAAATGACTCATGGGTGGGGTGTTTTGTTTTTAAATGTCTTCTCCTTTTATTCCCACCCCCCCCATGCATTAATGTCAGCTTCCAGTGATTAATTCTGGAGCATTCACTGTGTATCCTTCAGAAATCAGCAGCTATTGATCAGCAAAGTGCTGACTGTTGACACCCTACCTTACAGTTCGCACTTTCTCTCAGCTGTGTTTGAACAGTTGATATCCCGTGTCCTGGCAGCAGGTCTTCTGATGCTGCTCCACCAAAGTCAGCAAAGGGAACAGCTGGGGAGACTCCAGGAAAGCCTGAGACCTTTTTAAGGTGAATGCAATGCCAAAATAATTGTAATGCAGGAACGCAGCATCTGGACACAGTTACATCCCCAGTCTTCTGTATCGAACCCTTGTGATCTAATAGGTGCTTAATTACCTTATAGAGTATTCCTGAATAATTCGTTCTAATCAGAGAGAAATTACTTTCAAAAACCATATATATTTCTATTTCCTCATTTAATATTCAAGATTACTCAGTATAAATTACCATGCATTTTAACTGGAACTCTTCCTTTCACAGTGGAAATTCCAGCATCCTCCTTGTGGGCCACAATTTCCACTCAGCAGCAACACAGATGTAAATCTATTAATTTCCATGAAAGGAACGGAGCTTCTAAAATTTTATACTGGTACAACTTTCCCTAATATCTTCTTTTGTAGGAGGTGCTTTGTGTTTATGAAGCATCAGATAAAGTGTCTAAATATCAAATTCAATGAGTCCTGCATAATGAAGTGCTACAAATGGGAACTGAACGCAATGCCTCCAGTGTTCTTCATGTTACACTTAGGAAAGCCCAAAGAGACCATCCGTGCAAACACCTAGGAGCACAGCGCGAGCTGTGCACCTTTCACATGTGATGGAGATAGCCAAGCTGGGCTGAATTCCTCTGAAGGAAGCCTGAGAATTAAATACTGGCCCTGCTTCAGAGAGCAGTTATACTCACAAAGACCATGCAAAACTTGCAAAGTTATGGTTCTTTAATAGAAATAGCCTTTCCACAACCCCCACTGTCCCCAATATGCACATCTGTAACATGGGGAGGCAGCCTGGGAATCTGGCATTAGATTTCTTTGTCCTTTCTCCAACACTGTCAATCAGCTGGTGGAACATTTAATAGTGGACAATTAATTACCTTTTTGGTAATGATTTTTCATCTGAAGCTGTATTCCCCTTGTGAGTCATGCTTCTCAGACTACCGGGATTGCCCCTGCTTCAGGCTCCTTCCCTCTCCCCCAGTGCCCTAGAGCAAATATTGATCTTTCCTATCCCATTAACTGAGGCCACTGATATTATTATGCATGGTTTACACTATGTTTGTGCATTAGATCAGCAGAGGAAAAGGCTCCTGCTAGGCTTTTGTCCCACTGTAGGTGTCCCTAGCCTGTTCAGCATCTGGGAGAGGACTGGCTCTGTCTAAAATTGCAGAGGCATATTTTAAGAATAAGACTCCTGATTCACCCACAATATTACCAGAGACCTTTCTGGCTCTTGTAAAAGAGCCCATAGTGTGTGGTCTCTTCTTCAGTTCAGCTTGACTGTTCCACTCTTACCCAGGCGTGTCCTGTGCCAGTTCCCAAGGACAAGTCATCCATTTGGTTCATTTGCTCCCCAGCACCTCCCACAATTGAGGAGCAGCCCTGCCCTCCCTCCCTCCTCCAGTAATTGCTCCCTCCCCTGAAGTTTCTCCATCGCATTAATTTCTCTCAGAAAAACACCCCCAAAAAAATTTAGGCAATTTTATTTCCTTAGTAATTTTCAGTTCATCATTCCGCTGTTGTGCCCTGACCTAGCAGAAAGCCTTCATTAGTCTGCCTTGCTTCTCTTCTCTCCCTTGTCTTGGGACCAGATGGCTGGCACTGTCTTTGTAAATGACGGCCTTTGCATGCTAATTTCCAGAACATGAGACAGTTAATTATTCATGTTGCAATTACAATAACTGTGTCTTTCTAAATGATCAGTAAGTTGAAGTAAACTTTATTTTGGTACATGTAGTTGCTTGACACCTGAAGAGTAGCTGGTAATTAATGTCTTGAAGGAGCTAGTGTCTTGCCAGTGTCACTCCTCAGTTTTGGATGGGACCATTTTGTGACGCAGTCCACAAGGATGCAGTTCTGCACCTTTTAAACTAATAGTTGTTAAAATATTTTTTCTGCAACAATAGTCACTGCCACTGGCCAACTGTCAATAAAGACCATTTGCTCTCTGAATTACTTTAAGAAAGATATCAGTATGCTTCATCTATTGTCCAACAGCTACGTTGCAAGATTTTTGTGGTGTATAAAGCGTAGAAATATCCATTTGTTCCATGGTAAAAAAAAGAAATTAAGAAATAAATATAGTTGCTAAATTCTGACATGGATTTAGAAGAAACCTCTTCTTCACAATACCATTTCTGTGTTCTCTCAGCAAAGCATTGGACAACACCAATCTACACAGGACTACATCATAGGACACATTAGAGATGGAGAAGAAACCCATGCGCTAAAGAGGACCTCATGGCTTTGGGCAGCTATTGAAGTTTGTGAATTAATGCTGTAATTCTGCAGAGGCTGTCAGTGCATGCAAACAAGAAAGTTTGGCTTTAAGTGGCTTCCCATTTTCTCTTGTCACATCCTTCATTCCTTACTCAAGATTTTTTGCAATATCCCTGACAATTTACATGAGTAAAATTGTGGAAGGTAATCAAGATCTGGTTTTAATTTTCATTGTCCTAACAGACTCTTTAACTCCTATCCGATAAGAACATATGCACTCACACACTGTTATGGGAAAAATGTGGGAAATGGAAAAAACTGCTAAAGCATTACCAACAGAGCAAATCTGACACTTGCAGATGAGGAAAAGAGATTGGTCCTGATTCTGTCACAGTTGACCTTGTTATTGTCCAACTTCCCCACTTTCCATACTGTTCTGCTTGCCATTTTTCAGATGAGTTTATTTGGGCTTTGGCAGGCAACAAACTGGAAGTCGAACAAAATTGCAAAATCAGCGACAGCTGAAGCCGTGACCAGAACTGTATGAATCCATCTGCTAAAAACTTTGAGGCCACCAAATACTGTGATCATTTGGAGGAGACCTTCTTTCCACATCTATGCTGCACCTGGGTTCCTTTCTTCAATCTACTTATTAAAATAACGCCTCGGAGGATTAACTGGCATATGTACCCACCAGCTTAAGGCAGCTTGTGCTAGTTCTCAGTATACGATAGACAAATAAGCCAAGTTCTATATTGTCCAGAATTTGTTTTATGTCCAGTTTCTGAATCCCTTAACATTGCCTCTGACTGTAGGAAATAATTGACCAGCTGTTCTTCCGTCAGATGCAACAGTATAGGCTGCAACAACAACAAAACTATTTAGGAATACAAGATGGCAGTTAGCATAGAGAAATCATTAAACCCCTCACTTTCTGTTATGACTTGCATCCCAGTGTTTATACCAGATTATTAAGTGTTCATGGTAATAGCACTATTGGTTCTAGAAGCTCTTTGAGCGCTGATGGAGATTATAAACTGAAAACTGTTTGAGAAACTGGTAGGTTAGAAAAAGGGGAACAGGAAATGCACATCATTATACCACATCATTTTGTCTTTAATGTACATCTTGGGGATGAGTCAGTGAAAGAAGACACCATCTAATGAGTAAGTCCTGAACACTGAGAGAGAGGTGCATGTCATGCCGTGTGACTTTGTTTTCTTCACCCTTTTAATTTTTTTTGTTGTTTCTAAAATGATAGCTTTTGTAGAAGAAATAAAATGGACAAAACTAAAATTTTGAATTACTTATTAATACTTTTGCATAAAGCAGTTTTAAAACTCAGCAGAGTTTTGGTTTATGGGCGGGCGGGGGGGATTTAGAAGTGCTGCTTGTCTCTAAATGGCAAATTTGACACCCTTCTAGATGGGTGGCACCACAAACACAAGTCCTTGCCTCAATTCCTGCCCCGATACCTTTCTCAAACACCCCCATGGAGCCCACCTGAAAGCAGGAGCTCAGGTTTCTGCTGCCTGCAGGCAGCATCTGGCAGTGAAACAATGGCATGAGTCTTGGAAAGGCCTCCTGCCCCCACACTATTCTTAAAATCCAGGAGAGAATCACAGATCAAAGGAAAGCAAACACAGCTCTGTCTAATCTTGATGTTTTTGTAACTCTATCAGCTTCTGCCAAGCCCCTTAGGACTCCCGTTTGCCATGGGAGTTAGAGGTCTAAATATATCTTTGAGGAGCAGGGCTTAATCTTTCTGTTCTATGGGAAGGATTGTGCTCATCACCGTCACTTTCTCCCAAACTTTTTTGCTGCCTAAGCTGTGAAGTCTCCAGGGTAAGAATCCTTCTCAGGGTGGATGTGGGGCTGCTCTCTGAAACAACTGCAGAGCAGGCTGTCCTTCTGTGTGATTCATCCCCTCCTAAGGGACGTGTCTAAGATAGATGGAAGGACATCTTCCCTAGAAGCATCTTTCTTGTTGAGTGTAGTGGGGAACTACTTTTAAACTATGTGCCTTAAATAAAGCTCAGTGATATGAATCCCACTATTTGCTTTCAAAAACATTAGGATATGTGAATACTTACACCCTGGCCTTTCCAGAGCTGCAGAGGGACGCAGGCCCCCACTGCCTTTTGAGGAAATAGGACGTAGGTGCAGAGGGTGTCGGTTACAGCCAGGACACGCTGTGCAGAGGCACAGTCCCACCTGCACCACACAAAGCCCTTGTAGGTAAGTGAGCATGAATGGCTCTGAGCAACAAAGAGGAGGTGAATGTTGTACCTTCTCATTTGTCCAGGATCTGCTGCCACCACCACCAGCGACATCCTCACGTGCACGGGAATGGGGAAGTCAGAGAAGTCCTTGCAATCTTCAAGGGTGACCAATTTCATAAAGGGGATGCTGTATAATGTACCCAAAGTGTCTGCTGCACAGTCTTGAAAGTCGCCATGGAGAGCAGGTAGTGGAAAGTGGGGACGCAGATGTATGACACGAACCTGTGGACTCATTTGCTTTGTGCCAGTCAGTGATCCAAACAAACCCCCCCGACGTCCTGGGAGACCCCAAGGCTCTCTTTGCCAGCTGTCCTCAGTGAGGTCGGCATTTCCATTACCACGTCCTGACGGACAGCCCTGCTAACATGCTTAGGGCAATTGACTGCAGCAGCTATGGCAAAATAAGTTGCTCTGCAGTAATTCTCTGGAAGCAGCTTCCTGTGTCCTGCTGTATGGACACTCCTGGCTGGAATAAATTTGCTTCACTATGAGCAATTAGTGCACTTGCTACCTGAATGAACAGAGCACTGCCAGGGGATCTACCCCAGAAAGCTGCACGCCAGAGCCTCCGTTGTCAGGTTGCATGCCAATGAGCTCTGTGCAATGCTGGCAGTGATACAGGACTATATACGTCACTCTATACTGACTTTACATTAATAGTCAAGCAAGTAAAAACACACCTGTCAATGACCTTGTACATGAGACAAATAACACAGTATTTCTGCAGGGTCTCCACACGCCATGTGCCCAGTACAAGTATATTTATAGCAAAAAAAAGGTTATTCCTGCACTGAAGTGCTTTCAAGCCCAATAGATACAACAGAAGCTGGGAGAAAAGAAGAATTATTACACCCATTTTTCCCTTTTAGAATTGAGGACTATATAGACTAAATAACATGCTAGGCGGTCAGCAACAAAGCGCAAATCCTTCTGTCATTTACAGGCCCAAAATGGGACACTGCCAGGATCCTCCTTTGAAACCAGTCCACTTACAGACTGTGAATCGCTGCTTATTCCAAGCACACGTTTTTGCCCGATATTTCTTTCTCTGAGAAGTTGGAAAGCAGACCTTGGAAAGTGCCCAGTCAGCGCTTCAATAATGAAGGTCACTTCTTGTGTTGACTCCTGTTAAAGGGGTCCCCGAGTACCATTTCAGTTACAGGCAGTTCAGCGAGCAGACATGCTTTCCTTTTTCCCTTTTCATTTGGTTTCTTTTTTTTTTTTTTTGCAGCGTTTCATAGTCCAAAGCACCTGATTAATTCGATATTCTCTGTATAGCTTTCAGGCAGCTGTATGATTAGCCTCTGAATGTATTTTAAGCTGATATGTGCTGAACTGCCGTGGTCTTCCATAAATTCTTTTATTACTATGAGAAGCAACTACCCATTTAATAAGAACAGTCTCCATTAATTCTATGATCTCACAATGCCCCAACACATTTTTCAGGAAAAAAAAGGCGCACCTTTCACCTTGGAATTTTAATAATCAAATTATTTTTGCTTTTCCCACCCTTAGCTTTGTGTAGACCCTGTTTCATTTTCATAAACTAGACATGATATTGTTTATTTCACACATCTCAGCCCTGCTTCTGTCATTGTGTGTCAGGCAAATAGATTTCAGTCAGTCCAGAGAAGTGGATGATCAACCTATTAAAGAGGGAAAAACACAACTACTGACCCATCAGCAGATGGTTCAAGAAAGGAGATGCTCCTTCATGTCAGAGTGGACACCTAAACCAGGAAGAAGAGGGAACTGAGCAAGAAGAGAGCAAGAGTGCAGCCAGGTTAACGTGTTCCAGAAAGACCCAAATCAACGAGAGGAGACAATGAGGAGGCAGTTACTTTAACCTCCTCCCCTCTCCTCTCCAAAACATTGCTGCTGCTGGAGCTCCCTGCTTTGCAGAGGAGTCTGCAAGCTGGACCTCTCCAACTGTCTTTGAACGTCTTCGTGGTGGGGCTTAGCTACAGCCCAGCTCCCAGCAAACTACTGGCCACGCTTGCAGCTCAGTGCAATGTGATGATCCAGGCCCAGAGCTCGGCGAATCACTCATGTCCCGGCTGAAAGAAAAGCACATGATAAAGAATGTGAAAACTCCCAGAAGTCCTGAAAAGCAGTGCACCTTAAATCCCGTAAACGTTGCAAGAAATCCTTGAGGGAGCTGATGACTCAGCTGAAACCTGGCTTTGGACTGCAGCATCTCCCAGGAGAGGGGTGTTTGCTGAGAGACCATTAGGAAAGACGAGAAAAGAACACAGCTTACAACAAAGCTTTCAAATGAGGATGAATGTGTTTATCAGTGGTCAATGGTGAACCTTTGATGTGCCTTGGAGGAGCAGAGATCTCATGCATAAAACATCATTGCTGTACAGGGCCCTGATCTGGAGTTGCCCTTAATGTGATACATTTTGCCTTTGCATCAAGGCATGAGAAACCTGTTAGTGTTTATTCCAAAATACAAAAATAATCTTGCATCTAGTTTCCAGGACTACTCTGCTCACAGCCTCCCTCATACAGAAACCATTTGATTAGAGTAAATAAAGTGATTCGAGAAAGATATAAAGTATTCATAAAGTGCATGTGCAAAAACAAGGAGTAAAGATATGACAGGTTTCGTATCTGGGAGAGGTACAGTTTTAGATTTTAAAAAGGCTTACGCATAATTTGTAACATGCTAGTGTTGCTAGACCTAAGTCACATTTGCATTGTGCTGGGCTCATACACACACTGGTGAAGGCAGAGATGACCTGAGAAGCTTATGTTATAAAACAGTAAATAATACAAATAAATAAAGCAAAGTAAACCCTAAACAGTCCAGAATTAATCTGCAAATTGAAACTCTATTCTCCAGAAATAGTCTTTCCATGATTTGAGGGTTCCTTGCTTTTGAGCCTGATTGTCTTTCTTGATCTTTTCTGGAGACCTGGATATACCGTTGCTTCAACATTAATCTGAAGCAGCAGTCTACCACCCAACCAGCACAGATTATGCCTAATCATCACTGTCCTAGATGATTTTTTTCTCTCTTTTAGACAGGGGGCTTTAGTAAAAACAACCCCTAAGCTCTGGAGTTGCATTAACAAGCTGGCCAGGCAGTGGGTCACGTTTTGGATGAGGTGTCACTGCAGACTCCTCTCTGCACTCTTGGCTAGTTGGCCTGGGTGGCTGTTTGTGTTGCATGCCGTTAACATGGCCGATTGATAGCTTTTCTGCTTTGCTGTCTTCCTGCTTTTGCTCTCCTCTCGTGGACAGTTTTTTGTCCCAAATAATGCTTCACCAGCCCTCCAGCTGGCAACTGGGAACAGGAGAAGACCGGGGAGCGGATCCCTTCTTCAATAATTTCTCATAGGACTTTGCACTTGAAGCTTCTGTAGGATCCAATACTCCCAAGTGTTTGACCCAAGAGTTCAAAGTGCACATCTGTAGATAATACAGGTTATCATCAGTATTCTTGAAGGATAAATAGCGTGCACACACTCCAGGTCTGCAGTGGCTTTCCAGCTCCCTTCCAGATGCAGTTGGAATTCGCCCTTTTGATCTTTCTCTTGCAGCTACAGTTAACTTGGCCATGGTCTTATGACATGCGGGTCACTGCCATGGTTGAGTATCCTATGTTAATGCTCCTCTAATTTAGTAAAGCTGAGGCAAGAGGCTAAATGAAGAGGATTTGCCTACTGGAATTGCCAAAGGCTCTCACTGAGTCACATGCTGTTAGCTGTAATAATCTTCTCAGGTTTGTTGGCATTTACGGATTTTTTTTTTTATTAGAAGTTTATTTCAAAAGTATGGACAGTGTGACAGATTTCTTGATTCCTGTAGATTTATGAAGGAAGGAGAGGGATGGAAATGTGATGGGATAGAATTATAGCAGATGTAAGAGGAAGACTGAGGACATACATGTTGCTCTGTTCATTTGCTTTTTATAAGTGGTTTTATTGCCTCTTTCTATGCATAACAAGTGAAGAGGTGTTAGATATAAAAAAAGCAGAAAGACAGCCATAACAGGTGTGCTGAGATGCTGCAGAATATGAGAAAGAAGCAAGACACAAGCACATCCATCAAGAAATTAGAACTGTTTATAATGAATAAGGTAAAATCCT
Source organism: Pygoscelis adeliae (assembly GCF_000699105.1). Taxonomy (NCBI): domain Eukaryota; kingdom Metazoa; phylum Chordata; class Aves; order Sphenisciformes; family Spheniscidae; genus Pygoscelis; species Pygoscelis adeliae. The sequence goes on along the minus strand of NW_008824538.1, from coordinate 2,025,043 downwards.
GGCATTGTCTTTGGCTTGTCCAAGGCCCATCTTGTGGGTGTGCAGTTACCTGTTGCCTAGAAGCTCAGCAATCAGAATGAGAGTCATTGTTGGAAATCTTCAGCTTTTCCACAAGTAAGTTCCCTCTTGCTTTAATAAAAATCATCTATTTTGTCCTAGATAACGTTACTCTGATTTAAGTGAATATCCAGCAAAGGATGCTCTCCAAAAAAAAACTACAGTAGAGGTGGGTTTTTTTAATTTAAAATCACTCATAATGGAACTGAATCAAGTGAAAGAAAAATGGCCCTAAATTTCCCTGTTTCTTTAAGAAAGTTGTCAATCCTACTAAAACATATCATTTAGCCCTTCAAGAAATGTCTGTGCCCTTTCCAATAAAATGGTAAAGTGCTGAAACTTCTGCTTATTTCAGGATAGTCCCCTAAAAATACTGTTTGAGCAGTTTAGAATGTTCCACCAGAATCTCATATTTCCTAAAACGATATTTACAATATAGTGATTTCTTTGTGCTTGGAAGAATTACTCTTGGTTTATTCCGATTGATTCTGATTCTGCTTTACATCTCATAATGTTAGAAATTGGTCTTTATTATTGGTAATTCTCCTGACAGTGTTGAGCTGATTCTTATTGCTGTTAACAGCCCAATGTGTAACACATTAATGGTCCACGGCTTTGCCTTAGGAAGGCCGACTAATGAACCAGTTGTTTATGGCTGGTAATGATTGATTTGTCAGTGATTATATTGGTTAATTCAGCAGTGGCATGAATCAAAGATGACACTTCTTTCTTTTTAGGCTGTCACTTAGGCTTTAGCGCTCTTCATAGTAATGGGTGTTGAAGGGTGTTTATTGTGATGGCCTTTCTCCATGTTTCCTTCTTACAGCACTGCCATAAACTATTTTTTAGTGCATGTGGCTATGAACATAAACAGCTGATGATTGAATTGCGCAGAGAAGGAAAAGGTCCCAGATATTAACCTCGCCATGATAGCCAGCTTGGACGCGGCCCTACTCGTTCTTGGAGCTCAGCCATGGGGTCGGGTTCAACATGATGCCATATGGCATCTGAGCCAGAATAGCTGTCCATATGGGTGCGCATCTAGGCAGCAACAAATGGACTAATTCAATCTCGTTCAGGCTGCAGCAAAGCGGGTTTAAACAAGTCAAGTTACTCCATGGTGAAAGGCACACCCATGAGCAGCTCTTGAGGCTCAGCTGATGTGTGCTGATCCATTTAGCCTCAACAATTCAAACAGGTTTCTTAGCAGCCAGTTATGTCAAAGGTGCTTTACACAACTTTGGCAGCATGAAGGAACCATAAAAGAGGCTTAAATTATGGATGTATGCAGTTTCAGTCACTTTAAGGATCATTTCAACTCTCATGGAGGTGTAAAGGGATCCCAGCGTAGCATCAGGTCAGGGAGCCTTACAGTAACCTGTTACTGTGTATTAACCAGTGAAAGTCATTCCTCAAAAATGCCTCTAGTGACCACACGTAGACACCTCCACAGCGAGAGAGCTCCTGCAGAGCACGGCTTCGCAGCCCCGATCTGGTGGGGATGCTGGCATGCTCTTCCCCAGCTACACCCACCTCCAGGAGACCAAAGGCCCCTTCCTGTGCAGCTCCCTCTGCACATTCGGGAACAGAGGGGGGTGTGGGGACGGCCCTGCCTGCAAGTTACAGCTGCAGTGCATGCAGCGTTGTGCTCAAGTGATGTGCAATACCTGGTATTAATGCACGCAGCACTGTGCACAACTGATGTGCAATACCGGGTATTAATTCTGGTGGTCTGGGGTTTCCGTCCTCATGCTGCTCTACTTGCTGGGCTGCAAACTGATAGAGCTGATTTCCATAAGAAACTGAGGCTAGTGAAGACACGTTTCTGTTACTTCTTCATTTACAAGCGTCTGGACTCATGGAAGAATAAGGACGTGTGAAGAGTAACAGCCCTTCAGTCTTCATCCCCTCCCAAATCTTCTTCTCAGACACATCTCCCCATGCACGAGCAGAGTGCTGCTATACGGGGACTGTGCTGCAGAGCAGCCTTGACCCCTCGCTCCGGAGAGAGGGACTGTCAGGAGCCTTTTGGAACGCTAGATCTGTTCACATCTCACCGTCAGCCCCACGGAGGGTATGCACAAGATTAAAAGAAGAGGACAGACCCCGAGTTGGAAAACTGTGCTTCACTGCTTTCAAAGGGCTTTGCCTTCTGGACAGTATTACCCGTGTCTCATGACCAAACGTCATTAATTTTCCTCCACGTGACTGTAGGCAAAGTGAAATGGCTTATTCACCTCTGACACACAAAAAAAAGCCATTTATCTCTGATGCAGGCATATAAAAGACATTGCCACCTACCCATCATCAAAATCTGATGTTCAGGTGCTTCTAGAAAATTTTTTTGCTAAAGTTTACAAAAAAGCTTTTTTCCAGTTCTGTACAAACCCAGATATATAGCTGGAAATTCTCTTCACCAAAATAGAGACCATAATACTTCCATTTCAGCTAGCCAGATTCAGTGATTCTGTTCTCGGCTGTCTCTAGACGTATAATCGCAGGATGATTAATAGCACATTAAAAAAGACAGATTCTTCATTCCCAGGGTAGCGTAACCACTTGTACTTCAAATACACAAAAACTACAGAAAATAAAAATCCTTTGGCTACTATTACTTCACAGACCAATTTAACTGAAATGTTCATGAATTAACCAGGACAGAACTGCCTTGGAGACAGCCTGTTTGTGGACAGCAAAAAATTTTTGCTTTTTTTGGCAAAAATCCTCTTGTGCTTACTTCACAAACTTTTTTTAAAACAAACTTTCAGCAACGATACCACATTGACCAGTGCTAACCATCTGATAATATGACATCACTAGTGAAATCACTATTTTCAAACAGATACATATATAGGAGTGAATTAGTACATTTTCCCACCTGTTGCTTTGTTCTTGTTTCAACAACACATGCCTTAGAAAACAAGGTTACACATTTACAAGCCTCAGAGGCATCTGATGAGTTCACACTTCTCTCGGACCTGTTTCCGAAAGGACTATAACTGTAGACAACATGAAAGCTCAGCATAGTCTTAAACTTGGAGACACGTCAGTCAGTCTGGTGAATATGTATCTCTCTGTTTTAAAGAGGAATAAGATAGCTTACAGGTCTGTGCATATTTACTGGTATAGCAAAATCAACTAGTTTTTTAAAAAAAAGGTGTAATTATAGTGGAAATGCTGGGAATTACTTGATACAAACTGATGAAATACTGTGGTCAAACCACAGATTAGCGATTTTTCTTTCCTGAACATAATTAAGACCGCTTAAATTCAGAGAATTGCAGTAGGAACCCAATTTCAAATTGCTTATTAAAACTTATTAGAAGGAAGGAGGGAAACAAACACCTCTCTTGCAGCTGTGCATTTTGGATTGGTACATAAGAGGATTTGGACAGGGATAGTGTTCAGGTGGTTCTTTAATGAGCTATAAGCAAGCACGTACGATGTGCAGGCTGGGAATGCCAGGAGAAAAAAATGATACCAGGCGTGTGCAGTGGCAAAGTCCCATCTTGTTTTCTGCTTCACTTTCAGCTACATTTACTTCACAGTGACATTGCCTAGAGCAACTTTTAAAATTCTCTGCTGTTCTCTCCCCCACCCAAACCCAAACTCATGCAGTACGGCAGCTCAGCTCAGTTTTGCAGTGAAATGGATAATTAACCCTGCTATACACAGCAGTACCAAATGAAAAAGGGTTTTCAAGGCCAGCCCTGACCTGGCACTTACCAAAGTTAGCATCCTGCCTTGGATTACTTTGAATTACTTATGGCTGCGTTTGTAACAACTTCAGTCTGAGGCAGCAGTAAGACCCTGTGTCCAATTTTAGCCATTTTAGCTTCAGAGAAGCCCACCTGACCTGCCTACAGCAAATCCCACCTTTCTGTTTACGCTTGAAAAGCAAAGGGGGAAGGCTGGAGGGTGCTGAAAGTCAATGGAGTGAGGCTGCATGAAAGCAGAAGCAAAAAGCGAGAAAACAATATACAGCGTATTAGAGATGTGTGAAGCAGAGGGACCAGCAAAGAAAGAAGGAAAGCTGGGGAGCTAGAGGGAGAGACAAGAGGCGCAATCCAGGGAGAGCATAACCAGGAACATACCAGATCTGTTCTGGCAGTGACAGCACACCGTGTTATCCAAGGCATGAAAATAGTCCAGGCAAAAATACATGGCAAACCCAAAGGAGAGAAATGAGGAAAGACTGAAGGATCTGCCCTGCTGCTATTTTAAAGCAGAATAAGACAAAAGGATGAAGTCCAGATCACGTGGCAATGGTAGATTTGATCCGTGATGCATTTCATTATTGTCAGGGCCCTGGGAGCGCTAATATGCTTTAATAGCCCCTGATCAGCTACCGTCATGCCCATACCCAACCATGGACCACGGTGCTCCAGACCCTGGCCTGCTGATTGACTTCCCAGCTTGACCTTGGACCTGCCCCATCACCACAAACTTGTCTGATGGTTTGAACTCTTGGTTAAACCTCACTCGTCACCTTGTCTTTGCCTAACAATCACCAGTCTGTCAATAGGAGCTGTCGCTGTCACCACTCTGCTCACCTGCCCCATACCATGGTGGAACGGGCTCTGGCTGCCGAGCTCCCCACCCTGCCTGCCATACTGCACTTGACTCCCCATCCTTTAGGCAGCAGCCGGCCCATGCTGCTCCCTGAACACTGATGTAGGAAAGGTCTGAAAGCTGCTCACCTCACCCCCGTTGGACTTGGCTTTGAAACTGTGAGTGTCCGTTTGCTCTGGTGGGTGTATCATTTCTCTTTGCCTTCCTCACAAGCTAATAGGAGCTTATAAGCCTGGATGCAAGAAAACAGTAGAAAACATAACGTCAAAGCACCTCTCCTGGAATTAAGTACCAAAACCAGCCCTCACTCAAAAAATCACAGCAGATGGCATACACTTCTGTAACCCACAATCACATAGACATAGCATTTACCTTGGATCTGAAGACTGTTGGGCATTTTAAACCTTTTGGCTACAAGTCTCTTCATCCTTCCACTTAAATCTCCTCTAATTTACAGTTCAAGGTTCTCTAAAAGAAGTCTTCTAGCTAAATCAGTTAATGTGCGTGCAGTAGAAATCTCTGGGTGCTGCAGGAGGCCAAGACCGATGAGCATGGGCAACCTGTGTTAAGAAACATCCTTCCAAGCTATGGCTTTGCTTCAGAGCAGCTCTGCAGAACTGGTTTCTATTAAGTTGAAGTAGTCTCTGCTCCCTGCATCTGGAAGCTTGCCTGGATGGAAACTCTCCTCTGCATCTCAGTGAGCAACAACACAAAATAGTGAAACTGAAATAAACTTTTGCAGCTATTCATTTCACCCTCTACTTCTCCAGCAGAACCTGCAAAAAGACTGCAACACAGAAATCATAAATTTGTGAAGTCCAAGGAAGGTGGGAAAGCTCCATTCAAACCTCTACAGAGTTCGAGGAACCAGACTAAACTAGGAAGTGATTAATCATTGCCTATAGGTATAAAACTCCCACTTAACAACTAAATGAGCTCTCTCTCCAAGCACGTAGTTTCTTCATTGCTGAGATAGACACCATGGCTTTTGGCCGTCAGTCCACACGCTTAAAATTAATTGACTTCTGCTGTGGGAATAGGACAGATAAAATACAGCCTTTGATTTTCAGGCTGTTTCCTTATTTTCCTAGGTCCCTGGAGCCCTCTGCCTTTCTCTAAAGCTTTTTGTTGTTGTTGTTTGGGTTGGGTTTTTTTGCATTACTGTTTCTCCAAAAGTCATGCTTTAATTATAGAGGACTAAAACAAAAAATTGGAACCAATGTGGAAATAAATATTGAAAGGGTCACAGAGAGAAACAGCATGTGCTCCATGCTAATCAGTAGGGGTACCATTCCTTTGTTTCTCCTATTTTATAAAAATACCTCTTTCATCTCTTTGACCACAGTCACTGAACTGAAACTTGTAAAATGTCACAGGAGTTTGCTTGGGTTTCGGCCCCCAACACTGTAATGCTTAATCTCTAGAAATAATTTGTTTGTGTCATGAAAGATAACGTCATCCGGGAAAAGCAAGAGCAAAGACATGGGTGAAGAGGGAGGGTGTGGGGTGCGAGGAAGCCGGGGTATCGGCTTGGAGGCAGGAACGTGTAAAGCACCCCCATCCTGTTCAAACCCTGAGCAGCCCGGGCTGCCAGGGATGCTCATGCTGCAGAGCAGAGCCAGCTGTTTCTGGCTGTAGGAACCAAAGGCGGTGGGGAAAGCAAGCTGGACTCCTCTTGTCCAAAAACCAAAGGGACTTTTCCACTGTACCCTGTACAACCCTGGGAAGGATGCAGGCCTGCAGTCTTTCTTGGCTCTGTCTGAGCACTGGTGGTGTGAGACACCACAGATTCATCCGGCCTGGCACACGGCAATGGGAGCTTACCAGAACTGGATAACTTAAAGTAAAGCTCAAAGAAGCAACACGGCCTCACTTTGTGAAAACTCGGTGACCATCTACACAAAAGATCAGGACTGCACTCTCATACGGCAGCACTAGCAAGCATCCATTTACATGGGTCCTCAGCTGGCATTATAAAGACCAATATTTATTTTCCATCTACTAACCACATGGGTGGCTTGGTGGCAGGGGTGACACAGTCCTGGAGACATGAGAGCCATGGGGTACGTGTGCTCCCAGGTCTGGGAAGTGCTTCTTACCGCAGGACAAAAGTCCATCGCTAAACCCAGCTGGGACGGTTTTGGGTAAGAGCTCTCTCAAGTCCCCTGGCTCCCCTCTGGCTTCCTCCAGCATCGTCTCCCAGCAAAAGTCTTCTGGATAATTCAAGTACTCCACAGGGGAAAAGTCACGTTATATCTCACTTTTTAACCGAATCTTCACCAGAAAAGGTGCCCTCCATCCATGCTCAGATCAGATCCAACCCCTAATCCATTTTGAGTCTGTATATAGGGTCAGTGGCATCCAAAGCACACTTAGTGAACATTGGCTGTAGTTGAAGGAGCTCTAAAATCATGAGACTGTGCTTTTTGCTCTTCATTGGCAGGCAGGAGCTGCAAGTTTTCTGTGATGTAAAGCATTGGACTCCGGGTTAATTAACAGCTTTAATTCATGTCTCTGTACCACTGCATCAGCCCATTTGCTCATACAGGTAGCATTTGTTATTACTCTGAAGGCTCCATCTTCCCAAGAGCATGCCTAGGAGAAGTTCAGATACTGGACAATGAGTGAAAAATCCAGAGTAATGCCTGAATTGTGAAAATTCTGTGGAATTTTTCTTACCATCAAAGGGAGAGGGATAAAATCTGAGAGTAGGCTTATAGAGCTGTAAAAAAGGACAGTATTTGGTTATTAAAATACAAATTACTGCTAAATCCCATGGAAAAAGGGATAAAGGCAGGAACACTAGAACTAGATCTAATCATCAATATCTAATTAAAACTTATATGTAAGGTTTCAATGGGCATTAGCAATGATTTGAATTCAGTCTGGCATTAACGAGCTTTCATCAGTGTATCCTTGTGCATATGCAGAGGTACATATATATAAAAATTTACTGAATGTGCTATGTGTATTCAGTACAGAGCAAGAACGCAAGGGTGTTAAATAATTCTGATCCATTGGATTAGCTCAGACAAGTAGAGCTTTTGCTTTTGTATCATCCCATCTAAATAAGATGAGCGTGGGGCAGGGGGGGTGCGGGAACAGATTAGATGCATGGTTAAAGTGTCCTCAGAGAGGAATTACTCAGATGACAAGCTCTGGGATCAGGGCACTCGAAGGACGGCTGCATGGTGGGGGTGGTGACAAAGGAACAGCCCCGATGAGGGTGCTTTCAACTTCTGCATGCTGGAAGTACCAGAAGTGTCTCAAAATCTCTGCTTCCTGTCTCACTGACATTAATTTTATATAGCTTCATCTTTTCAGAGCTACGCACTCGTATTCTTAACAAAACTCCCATTGTGTTTTATCATTTAAATCTATTAAGTCAATCTCAAAGCTGTTATCACATTTATGCTCCCACAAGGCAGGCTGGAGATGGCACTAAGCACACAGCAGGATCATTCCGGCGGTGGCCGGGGCAAGCCAGGGGCTGGGGAAAGGGAGGAGAAGGGACCAGCGGGAGCTGTGCTCTAGCAATGGGCACTAAACGCTCTACGAAACCAGGGCCATGGCATCCCAAACACAGCGCCCAAAATTAGGCGATGCTTTTCATTTGATCTCTTTGAGTCTCCATTTTTTTCATGTGCAAAGGACAGAGAGAATGTTTTCTCACCTCAGAGTTTATTCAAAAAACACGTCTACAAAGCACTTCGATCCTGTAGCAAATGCTTGAACCCTTGCACCCCCAAGAAATTGTCACCCTTTTCCCAACTAGAGCCAGGTTGGAATTCTGCCCAGCAGGTGCACGCTGAAGTCATGGACTGTGTAAACAACATAAAGTAAACCAGAGCACAGATGCCAGGTGAGCACTGCCACTTCTCTACCCTTCAAAGGGTCCTCGGTAGAGGAAAAAGGGACCATGTCCTTAAATGCTGTGCCACAATGCATGTCCCTCAAGAGGAATGAATAAAAACACTTAATTCTGCCCCTGCTTCCTGAGGGACTGTCTCTGTAACTTTCACCAATGGTTTTTAAAATCGTTTCTGGGTGGTACACCTGCACACATATTATCAAAGATTCATAGTAACCTAGTCTGTCCTTTGCAAAAATGACATTTCCTTTATTTTCGGTTATTTCTAAGGAGCTTGAACCAGCTAACCTGCTCAAAGACCAAGCCCGGAGTCCCTAGATAGCCAGTGCTTTGTTTCCCTGAGGCACAAAACTCCTGGGCTCCGGCAGGGAGAAGTATAGCCGTTAGCTGCTTCTCCACAAGAACCCAGCACTGAAAGTGTTAGAGCTCCAAGTCCTATTGATTTTACCAAGCAACTTGAAACAACAATTAACCTTTCTAACTATGCGTCTTTCCTTAAAATGCATCTTGGTGGCTTTTCAAAGTTTGCTTTTAAAAATTAATGAATCGATGCAATTTTACATCTATTGACCAATTTAAAATGTCAAGGTTGTAGTAGGAAAGAACACTAAAGAGGTGCAGATCTTGTTATGCAGGCACATGGGCACTGTTTTGTTGAACACAACTCTGAACGCTCAGCGCTCAGCTTTGCTTCCTGTCTTTTTAAGTTTTATCTCCTTTAATTCTCTTTAGTAAATACAGTAGATGTCATATGCATTTATAACACCTTGGAAACCATCCTGGTCTTATTTAGAAATGTGCATGCTTATGTGTATTTCCAGTTACGGAGACGAAATCTGTCACACACAGCATTTATTATTTAAATAGAGGCTCAGCACTTAGCTTTCATTCAGGGATATGAGTACAGCTATTTAGGGCTGAACTCTACAAGCTTCTCAGCAAACTCAAACTCCTACCAGGATTCAGTCCTTACTCAGATCTCCATCTTGAACCAGCTTTTTTATTCCCTAACCACTCATTAACAGTGTACCAGAGGTTTCTTGCACCTTTTCTTCTTCAGTGTCTACAGGATGACAAGCACTTTACAGAGAGAAGACAAAACACTACTCACCCCAAAGACACTGCAATACCTGAGCGTAAGAGAAAGGAAGGAACCAACACAGTATATTCATGTCGGTTTTAACTGTTTTTTTCCCCCATAACAACGTGTAGTTTCTGTCTACAGGAGTCCCCTTTGCTGAGGCTGCCAAACAGCTGGCACAATTACCTGCTGATTAACACAGGGCAATAAATCGGTTTGGGTTTTTAACCACCTAGACAGAATGGCACAACCAAAATACCTAGATTACTCAGGTTAGAAGCATCTATCCATGTAGATTGGCAAAAAGCCATGTTTTAAGACTTCAAATTAGCTAAATTACTGTTCACTTCAGTGGTATTTTGCTTCATTGAAAGTACAGACTGAAATACTCAGTAAAGACTGGAGCTCTCGGCGTCTCAGGACTACCCCACTGTGTTTATGTGGCCTCATGGTTAAAGTCCATAAGGCAAAGGCAAGAAAGAAAAAAAGCCCCCAAACTCCTCTCTTTGTTGTAAGGAACAATATCCTCATTAGTGGTGGTGAAATCACCACTTCAGATACCTATATTCTTTGAATTGAAATAAATAAATAAAAAAAAAATCAGGATCCAGTCAAACTACCAATAAGCTGGTGAAATGATCTCCAGAAATTCAGTGGGATGCAGATGAAGACAAAGCAGCTTCCAAGAGGATTTTGTGATGTAAAGAGCTTCAAGCCTACTCTCGTGCTCTGGTGAGACTCCACATCTTCCTCCTGGAAAGATTTCCTCTCGCCCTCCCATTCCCCTCTGATCTCTGCAAGTTTCATCTTTCCCTCGGCTGCTTCCTCCCCCTCCATAGGAGCTGCAAGGGATGTCCCTGTCCCATGTCACGCCTGCCTGCCGGCCCAGTGAGCCTTGCTGAGGGGGAATGGAGCATCTTCAGTGAGCAAACACCTTTCAGAGACACAGTAAACCGCACACAAAAGAGCATTTTTTTCTTCCAAAGGCACAACACATTAGCCACATGCAAGTGGCTTTTCCTGGAGAACGGGAACCCAAATGTCTTAAGAGAGGGCCTGCCAAACCTGAACTCCCATCTTGAAGGCATGAAATCGTTAGCTTAGTTCAAATTAAATTTCCCCTCAATATAAGCATCACTGTTATTTTAATAGAGACTAAACAAAATATTTTCCTCTAGGCTCATTCCCATGCCCCAGAAATAAGAGAGGGATGTCCAGCTGGCGGAAGCAGCAGCACTAGCCAGAGGCACCCTGCTTCTACCCAGTGGCCTCTGCAAGGTGTGCAGGGTACAGCACAGAGGATACAGCCTCCATACTCTGCTCTGTGTTTCCTAAAGGAACATCTGGTTGCCTTAAAATATAAGGAAATTAAAAACTTAGGCTTCACAATGGGGAAAAAAGTCTGCATGCATCTTAATAACAGGCTAAAGTGGCTTATAATTAGCTCATACTAAGCACTGATGAAGGAAAAATCTTAAAGAAAAAGGACGACTGAATTTTAAATTAATTAAGGTGATAGGAATGATCTACATTTACTTGTTCTATAGATTAGTTTGCTGACTACTTTTTTTTTTCCTGGAGGGCCTTTTAATTATGCATAGAAATCTCATCAAATACAGATGAAGAAGGTCAGAACAATTAGTATAAAACAAACACTCCAGCATAATGCACCATAATGATTATTTTTGCAACAATCAGTTAGCAAGCTCCAAGAACGTTTGATGCATTTTAAACTAAGTCATTATCAGATTTTCCAAATAATCATAACAACAATTCAGCAAATCACCAAGCTAAGCTCCCTGTGTAAGGCCGTATTCTTTTAACTGGCTGTTCCTGGGGTGTCAAATTTGCTTCACATGCTGGCCTCACTGAAGGAGCTGCAACTTGGCACAAACCACGCTCAGAAAGGAGATATATGAAGATAAAGTACAGTGAGGAAAGAACAACATTTGCAAATGTTAAAGCTGGCATTTCTTTGTTCTTATTTTGGGATCATCTTCTACTATCAGATCTAGGTCAAATCCCTGCAAACCCAAATTTCCTCATATGGGAATTTTGGCCTTTCTAGGGCTCTGTTGCCCACCTGCACAGACAATTTTAAATCTTCTCTGCCATCCCTGTCTGCCTTCATCCAATGCACTCTGAAGTGTCAAATGGGGCAGTTAAACAAGTAACAGCAAGAAGGAAAAATAGGAAGCAGGACTGGAAAATAGGTAAAACCTTACGTTTCAAGCTTTAACCTAAGTCTTAACTTCACCAACCTTATGCTCAGCATTGCTGGAGACAGGAGCCCTCAGCCTGCGCTAATGAGAAACTGTGTTCCTAAAAGGTTTGTCAGGTTGTAGGCTGTCAAGTTTTAGTTCATTTTTAAGGAATGATCATGGCTGTTTTGCCGCTAGCTGCCTGATTACTATGCTTTCTAGGACAGCTAACACAACAGCAGTCCTCCCAGTCGCAGCTCCTTTTCCATAGACACACCATTGCTGTCCATGCATCGTACTTGAAGCTCTGTATTTGACACCACCCTGCTGTAGAGGCAGCTTCTTGTCCATGGGAAGCACTCAGCAGATCGGTCGTGACTAGGGCGGAAGCATATGTAGAGATCTCATGCAATAAAATCCCAGACAGAGGATTTCAGAGACAGCAGGTATCAGGGAGACCTTGGAAATGGAGTCAAACCTTCCTAGCTCCAAAGCAAGTCAACATCGACTTTTGTGCCACGCTGAATTCAGGGCATGAAGACTGGGGAATGGCTGTGAAAACTGCCTCAGCTTTTTCTGTCAAAAAAAACGTGGTTTCACTAAACTGAAGAACCACAATACCGCAGCTGGCAGTTCAGTGGCTTTTCCTAATGACACACAAACCCCTCTTGACCTCCCACCACAACTATTACCTCCCCCTGACCCTCACGGTGCTGCAGGTGGTGTGCTCAGTGCTTGGGCATTGTATAAAAATTATTTCCCTGGAGGAACCAGGGTGTGTTTAATGCCTGGACGTCTGAAGTCCTTTGCGTGGGGGACTCAAGTTGTGCATGTGTGGGATCCACCGCCGGTGCTGTGAGGTTGGTGGGTGCACAGGGGTCACTGAACATCAGAAGAAACAAGAAAACTTGTCAGGAAGGCAACATCCCCTTGGCATGATGGCTTTCACTCCCCACCCACCTGGCACATGGACATATTTCAAATATCTAAGAATAACAATGAAAAATGTCTCTGTGATTCAAAGTAAATGGGTATTTGTACGTTATTACTGTTACAGGAATGACCTTTTTGTACAGCAATGTTGAGAGAGAGCTTATGCCTTTAGGGTCTACTCCAGAGCGTACCGGGAGTTAATGGGAGTCTGTCCATTAGCTGTAAGGGATTGCATTGGGCCTTGACAAACAGGGCTCTGCATTGGAAAGGCGAGGAGGACAGGGGATGGAGGGAGGGTGGGAGGGAAGAAGGATGGAGGACACATGTGGATGCTCCCCCAACAGAGCCCTGTACCTGTGTGCACAGTCACACCCCAGCAGTCACCAGAAGACCTGCCACTTCTGTTGCTTGTTTTTGGAAATGGCCAAGGCAATGGCTTATGCAGTCGCTGGATGTCTGGAAAGCTGCAGTTACCATTGGCCATGCGTTTGTCCCTATCACCTGTTTGTGAACTGCCTCCTATGACTTTTTATAGTTCATACAGTCTTGAAACAGTTTGGAATTAATGTCTTATTGATTTATGCTACATTAATAGTAAGTCACCAGAGGAAATGTAAATAATTTTTCAAATGGGTACTGTAAATCTCCTTGATTAAATCCATAGTTAAATTTTAGGAATCAGCTTATACTCTTGCTTATAACTGGTTCATTAGCCTTTATCTTGATTTTCATTAACTGTACACAAACCAAAACACCATGGTGATGGTTTAAACAAAGAGAACAAAGCAGCTGCTTACTCCCCTGCACAGTGCTCGAGAGGGGGCCAGCCACGAATCCTTCCCCAGTGATTCAGGAGGAAGGGCAAAATCTTCTTGGCCAATTTCTAATAAAATATATGACATTCACTGTGAAGGTTCCCTCGCTTCTGAAAATCTGGATCGTCCCTGCAGCCTCCTCTTTCCTTCCGTGCTCCTCAGGTTCCTTCACGAACTCCACCTCTGCGTCAGGCTGCTGCCCCTCACCTTTGCATCTCCTTGACTATGAGCAATAACAGGTAGCAATTCACATATAAAACCTTCTGCATGGTACCCACTCAAAGATAATGTACAGCCTTCAGCTTGAAAGACCTCTGTCCCTTTTCACAAGGCATAGCACAAAGAGTACCTGGGGGATTTAAAGCTGAATCACAATTTCCACAAACAAGCAAAGCATCAAAGAGACATTCGCGCCTCCCTGAGGAATGTGCAGCTCCATCAGACCCCAGTAAAAGCCTTAGCAAGTACCTCTCTTTCCACGAGCACAGCATGCTCCTACTCTCAGAAATGCAGCGTAACACAGACGATTTCTGATCTGCGTTACATGCAGTATGTAGTCAACAGTAAATAATTTAGGACCTCCTTTAATGCTCTTTACTATCAAGGAGAAGAATCCTATGA
>NW_008824538.1:2007557-2010866 GCF_000699105.1 Pygoscelis adeliae | reverse complement strand
GGGTGACACAGCAGCTCACAAACCAGACCACCCTTGTGGAGACTAAGTCATTCCCGAAGTGTGGACACTCTGCATGTTTCATAAACGGTCTTTCCTCTTGCTCTGATTTCCTTCTGACCCAGAACTGACCCCTAAACTTTAATTGGTGGAAGTTTAGTCACCCACGCTAACCCTGCCCGGATGACTTGACACGACCAGCCATGTAACAAACAGATTTTTATTAATACAAATAGTACTTAAAGCACAATCCACCAGCTATGCAGGTTGATACCAATTCTGACCTTCCTGAGAACTCATTACTTTTTCCCCTAAAACATTTGGTGGCAGTAAATCTCACACAGCCAACATCTGGCAGCTAGGAAAAATAAGTTTTTTTTCAAGGGGTTTACTGAAGTTCCTCTGTCTTCATTACGTTTGTCTGAAACAGTCACAGCCTCCTGACTTTACACATAAACATCCACAGAAATGGCATTAGATTCAAGATGCTGATGATACGATGGAGAGGAAAGAGCAATACTAGTGACTTTCTCCCTAGAGAATACACTTCAGTATCAGAATTTACATCCTCAGGTCTGAAACTTCTGTCCCTTCCTCTCCCTCCTTCTGCCTTCTTCCCCACTCCTCCCTTTCCCAAGTAAAAGGCAACTTCTTGCATCTGGATAAGCTGAAATGCAACCACGCAGAAGAGCAAAACAAAATAAACCAAGCCCCTGCTCCCCTACATGGCTTATAATATGCCATATTGGTCTTATCGAATTAGCCATGTAAAAATCAGACTCCTCTATTTGAGGACAGAGTGTGTGATATTCCCTTCCTCGCTGATGCAGAGACAGGTCAGCAGAAGCAAATCTCCAGTGTGAGCTATGCCATTACGAGAGCATGAAGATAGATCCCCAGACCTCTCCATTCATCAGGTGTGGCCCCCACCCATCCCTTCTTTGACCCAAAATCCTTTATATGTTCAGAATCCTCAGCTCAATTTATCATCACAGTCCTCTTTAGTCAGTTTGTTTTTAAGTGGCTTCCTAAAAATATATTATATGTTCATACAATATCTTGCATAGTTAGGGCTTATTCCAAAAGTTCAACTCCCAGGTACCTAATTATTACAAAAGCAACTGCAGGCTTAAAAAATATGAGATAGTATTCTGTACATTTCTGTAGATACATTGTTTTACATAAATCACCCACTGTAATGAAGGCCATTTTCTGTACTAACCACTGTCACTAAGTTCTGTCACACAAGACCTCCGCTACCCTGCCCAGCCATCCACACGCTCATATGTCCTTTATAAGTACACGCACCATTTATTTGGCTCTGGCACCCTACCTCCACATCTTCCCTTACTATTTTTCACTTGGATTGTGTGAATAACCTAGACAAGGGGTGCCCTCAATGTACTTAATATCTCAGATAAAGTATGATCCTTGCTTCAAGGAAAGGGTATGGTTTGTTTTATACGTTCTCTCTAACTACAGACAAACCTCCCCTGCTTTCAAATCTGAGTATTAGCACAGCCCTTCAAACGTAAGTTTGTAGAGGAACAGGCATATTGTTCAGCCTCTAAGCTTGAAACTTACGTTTGTAGAGGTAGTTTATGTGTATTATAAAACACACACATATATTTATATGCACACACACATATATATGCGTATTGTAGATATGTGTATATATAAAACCAAATCAAGAAAAGAACTCCATGCTAATGTACCTGTTACACGGAGAGCCGTCACCAACAGCTATACCTGCAAATGCTGTGCTCACTGCTTCAGAAGATGAATTTTATAGACAAGCTCACTGGATTAATGCCTATATCATGTTCTTTTCTTACATTCTTGGCATGTTTTTTGTCTCCAGATCTCAGCCATTTCATCGCTTTGCTTGTTATTTTTGAAATACAATAATGAGAACGCTGAAAGGAAAGGTAAGCAGAGGACACCGTCAGCTACTGAACTGTGCAATGAGGAAGTGATCAATCCAGGTTTGGTCCACTTAATTTTCAGCCAACATAACGAGTACATTTGTTTTGCTCTTCTTTTAAGCTTTGTTGTCAAGGATACAACAATATCCTCTATGTCAGAAGATGAACCTGTTATGAAGAACTACTTTTCATTGGCATTTACTCAATCAAACTTGACATGAAGGCAGCATCTGTCCAATAATTTTTTACTTAAAGTAAAATCATTATTTATAATACCCAGCTCAACAACAAAACCCATAAATCTTTCTGAAAGCCAGCTAGAGTGACATTGAATGCTACTTATTTTTTGTCTGAGAAATGTCAGAAGGATGGGCTCTGTGGTCATGCACTGATATATTCTCTTTGATTGAGGTGAAGGGTTGAAATGCAGCATAGACAACAAGGGAGAGAATAAGTTTGATGATCTATATGCACGGGACCACCATAAATGTGGTCACTGAAGCTCACAGCGAAGAGGTGGGATGGTTGTACCCAGCCTGTAAGCAGCACCTCCATCATGCAGGCTGCACATCCAAGCCCAAACACTCTTGTTCCATCAGCTGCATCCTATAATGAGGTTCCTTACACAGCGTATCTTCACAAATTGGTGTATGTTATTGCAAGCTGCTTCTGCTTAAAAAACAAACAACCCCGTCTATGAGCTCTGCCCAGCACAACGAACTAAATGTGTCAGCTACACACACGGCAGAGCTATAATCTTTCCATCGTTCACTGACTACTTGTTTGAAAATGAAAATATTAGCTGTTCGCTCCCTGCTCTCTTGGAAGCACCAATTGGGATCTAAGAAGAGGGTTTATGGCAAATATGTGACTTGGGCAGCATTTAACCCTCTTACTCCCACGGGTGACGGCACAGGGAGGCTGATACACCGTCAAGAATTTTTTCCACAAAAACATGTTTTTAGAGGCAGTCTCTCTCCGTATCAGGAATGATTGAGATCTTTTCATTCTTAAGCAGTTCAGAAAAGCACTGACACTAGAATATATCACAAATATATCTTGCTAGCCAAACCTGATTTTTTTTTTCAATAGTGTCATCAAAGCAGATTCAAGGAATCTGTATTATATTTGGAGTGAAATGGCAGATACTGTCTCAGAGAAATTCTACCTTGAAAACTAATTAAATAAGCTTAGATAGAAGCACTTTCATGTGGACTGGAAATTAATCGAAAGGCAGCATACAAAAGGTAATGATGAATATTAATGTCCTGAGTTGGTGGCAATATCTAATAGGGTGAGATTTTTATCTACTGGGGACAGGGAAATATTACAGAAAGACATTAAAACCCATGTGATTTCAATTAAGAAAAGATCAGGTTAATACACA
>NW_008824538.1:2001430-2007510 GCF_000699105.1 Pygoscelis adeliae | reverse complement strand
TAGATATACTTACAGTGACCAGCCAGGGTACAGCAGTAGATGTTCAGGGTGAGCGCTGACCACCCACGGCTCTGGTCTTTCCTTCATTCATGGCCACGTGCTGCCCACACCGCTGGAAACAGACCTGCTGAGATGGACTTTGATGGGTCCTGGGGAGCCCACGGGCACTGTGTCCACACTGCAACCTGGAGGCATGCAAATGCCTGGCAACACTCCAGTCTGCAGATGGGGATGCAACACACTGTGGGGGTTCAGAGACATCACTGCTTTGCCTTTTCCTTCAATGCGATGCACCTGATTATGCATCACATAAATTATTAATATACATATAAACACACATTCTTCATGATAGAAGCTATAGTCAATTATTTCCCCTTCTTCAGAAGCTATTAAAGAAAAACACAAGACTGAAACCACTACTGTTTCACTCAAGGGGTTTTTTTCAGTTACTTGACTCCATATTGTCACACGCAAATACATAAGTTTCTATTAAATGAATTCCAGAACGTTTAAAAATTATGGTAAGAGAAGAAGTTCCATTTTACTATTTTGCATTAAAAGCATACAGGTCAGTGCACACTCGCGTGCAGAAACCTCCATCCCTCAAAGATAACTATTGCAAAACACTTGAAATCTTAACCTGGAAGATCTGGTAACACCGATTGCCCTGGAAGGGCAGATGATTTCTGAGAGAAGTCACAGGTAATGGCAGTCTCAGGTAGCAATTAATTTTGCAGAATGTGGGCAACTCCCACCTATGAATCAGTAGATGGAGAACATGCCTGACCTTGCCAGGACAACAAATCTTGGCCGAGCTCTTCAGTGATGCCTCATATACACAATTGATCAATTTTCTATAAAGCGAATGGCCATAAACTCCCATAGCTGTCACTGAAAGTCTTGGACTTGGTTTGCACGAGTAGGTGAAGCTCAGGAGACTCAGGTCTGCATTCAGCAGCCCATCACCATAGTATCTGCCATGGTGTGGACCATCTCTGGGGAGATGCTTGGACTGGTGACAGAAAGGATGGCCAAAGGAGCACAGCCTGCACAACCTCTTCCATCCAGAAACATCGCCAGATCAACTGAGCCATGCTTGCACTACATTAATAAAAAAATTGGCCAAGCGCTGATCTTTAAGTACGTGCTCGCATATATGCTTGGGCAGAAAGACTGTTTTTTCACTTACTGCAGACGCTGGTGGAATAACTAAACCGTTCTCAAACTTCTTCTGCCCTAAGTCAAGCACACACATTACGGGAAGGTACAAGAAACGCTATTTACAGCCAGAGGTATACGCAACAGAGCCAGCCCAGAGACCCTTGCATTCATTTTGAAGTTGTTCCCGTAAATCAGAAAAGCAGTTTAGGGAATAATTAAAGATCAGAGCCGTCTCTTTGGCAGAAGATGAGGCAAATAAAACAGGACCGCAAGACTCATCAGTTCTCCAAACTGTTGAGACTTTTCTTTGAGGCAAGATTTTTAAAGGGAAAACATTCAGGAGTTCAGAAACGTGCAACTGGGAAATAATAACTTTGCATCTTTTGGGTTATGCTGGTACTACTATGGCTAAAAAGTAGAAGCTTATTCCAATGGCGTGAATCAGACTCAGTGGTCACTTATACATGGTAAAAAATATAAGCTAGCCCTCAGTCAAACACAGAAGGTCAGGCAGTTGGTGGAAGCTTAGAAATCATTTTCTAGAGCTGCCTGAAAACAAGAATGTTATTTCTCAGAAAAAAAGCAAAAAAATTACCACTTGTTTTTGTCTGAGCCCAAAGACGACCTGGGTTTCCTGGAACTCCTCATCCAGCGTGGACAAGGTCCTCAGCTGAGAGGTGGAAATGTGGCAGCACATTCCTTGAATATGCTGGGAAAGAAAAGATTAAGGTGGTGAGGGAGGAGTGAGAGCCTCCAGAGCAGCTCTGTGATGCACGGTCCAAGCAGGTTTGCTGCTGAGTGCTTTTTGCTCGATTGTGCACTTGAAAACCTGGCGTTTTGCATACCTCTGTTTGCTAATTACCCACATGATGGTACTCCAGCCTGCTTTGGCACACCTCTGGCATTTAATATCTTTAAATATTGACAGATGGATCGTTGCCTCCTGTTACTCAGTGAAAGCTGGGAGCATAATGCTAAGCTGATTATTATATTATTAAGAAAGGGGATCACCAGCTAAACCCATTTCTTCCTGACTTCTAAATGTGGAAGTACCTTCTTATTGCTTAAGGGATATATTTTTGTAAATGATCTGGTTCCTGAACTAGCAGTACAAACATTCTGCTCTTGCAAGGAGAAGACTTTCTTATTCTGCTCAAAGAATTTTCCCCCCTTCTTATCCTGCTGTGTAAAAAAAGCATTTTTTTTCTCACCTTACAAAAGAATCAATTGGAAAAAAAAAAGAAAAAAGAATGATAGACAAAGCCTGCTACTTAAAAGGAAAATTGTTTAGCACCTCAAGGTCCAAACTTACAGCAAACCATGTTGTCCAAACCATTGCCTCTGCCCAGACTAGCTATTGATCTAAAGAGACAAAAGGGAAACACAGGCACTGAGAAATAAAAAAGCTGTTTGAGCCTCACCCAGCAGGTAAGTGGCAAAGCCGAGAAGAGCAGCCAGTGCTTCTGCCTCTAAAATGTCGTGCCTCATTCCCCGGGCCAGATCAAAAGGGTATTTAAATCTGGGTTTTTAGAAGCCTTTATTTTTATGTCTCAGAAAATGCTAAACAATTGTGGGGTTGTGAGCCTAGAAGTGCCACTGAAACGACATCATGTCCTCAGAAGGGGAGATGCAAGGGGAAAAATTGGGAACTATTCATTTTCTTTTCTTTTCCTATTCACGTGTCAATATTATACCTACAGCTGATCATAAGATTCTGCTGTAATCAATTGCACTTTGAGTGTAAATACTTCTTAAACTGGAAGTTCACATCTGTTGATCTCTGCGGTGGGCTCTATTAGGCCCAAAGTGCTGAGCTTGGCAAGTGCCTGTGCCCAATCTCATCTCCGCTCTGTGAGCAAATGCCTTTTCACAGACATTAGTATGTTCCTAACTGTTTGCAGGCTTGCTCCACTGTTCATTGACCCAATGAAAATTATCAAACAGAAATTTCCACTTTTTTTAAACTGGAAGCTTACAGTGTGCAGGTAAATGAAGATGGAAAACAAGTCAAGGGAAACCAAAATTAACATCACTCTTTTAAGAACGTACAGGCATGAATATGTATGATATATTATAGATTTGACTGATGAATGACCCATAACTCATCAGAAGTAATGGCTTACACTGAGTAATGGAGGTTCCTCTTTCAAGATGAAACATTAGTCACTTAAATGCCTTCCACATCGCACTGCAAAAACCTTTTGGCTATTTAAGTAGTGTTTTCTTTATAAGAATTTAAAAAAAACTGTTCCTGGTTTAAATATGGCGACCCATTAGTGAAAATAAATATTCCAACCCCTATTTCCTTGCCTCCTCTTTGGCTTTGCTGTCATTGCTTTGTCAGTTATTTGTTCAAAAGGGGGGAGGGGGACCCGCTCCCCGTTAACCAGGAGAGAGATCAGAAATAAAGCAGGCTCCCCCCACGCAGGCAGAGCTGAAGAATGGGCTCAGCCAAAGGAGCTAGGATATTGCTAAGACCCAGTTAATGCTGTGAGCGACATTGTTCTGGTTAGTCAGATGCTCTGGGTGCTTGTGGGTCCACAAAGGACGAACGAACATTGCCCCTTGCACTATGTACATTTAAAGAAGTTGCAGGCTTTTTCACCCATATTGTGGGTGCGTGTGCAGCCACACGCACATTTTGTCTTTCTGCAGTGGATCAGCCAGAACAACAAAACCAGAACTGCCTGGGGCTGTGCAAAACAACAGCTTGGATCAGGTAATCAGTAGAAGAGATGGTTCCTCCAGACTTGTTCAGCATTGGTAATTGGTCAAATCCAGACTTGTTTTTTCTGATCAAGAAGTATATAGGAATTTTGTCCACGCAAAACCTTAATGAAATACAATGCATTTTTCTGTGTTTGCTCTGGAAAGCGATGACTCTGTCCCACACAGTTTCCCTAAACCATTCAAGTTTTGGCATTTTAATGTAACGCTTATATTTCTCTTTCTATTTGCCCATTAACTTTACATAAAGCTACCCGTGTCACCATGTCTACCTGCCATCCACCACTACCAGTGCTTCAAAGCAAGTATCACGCTCCTCTTGAGCTGTCAGAGGAGGAGGAAAACAGGCAGAGAGCTGGGGTGTCTCCT
Source organism: Pygoscelis adeliae (assembly GCF_000699105.1). Lineage (NCBI taxonomy): Eukaryota > Metazoa > Chordata > Aves > Sphenisciformes > Spheniscidae > Pygoscelis > Pygoscelis adeliae. The sequence goes on along the minus strand of NW_008824538.1, from coordinate 2,003,253 downwards.
GCCTTCTCCACGCTCCATACTTCTGAGTTTCTCATGAATCCTTCCCTTCTAAACTATTATGACTAGGCTAGAAGATATAAAAAAGGCCCTGTGTCGTCGCTACCATTCATTAAGTAAAATTGATTTTGTAAAGGTAATTTTGCTAAGGAATTCACCAAAAATTGAAGAAAATGTCATCTGAGGTCAGCTTTTCTACTCAGGTTTACCAAGCAGCACTGGAAAACCAACTGCATAATGGTTTATGCTGCATTGTATTGCATTTGCTATTTGATGGTCTGGTAACACTTTAATAGTCTTGAATGAGCATTTACTTTAGATTTAATAGGGCAGGTTCTCTGTTGTAATTAAATATCAATTGATTGTTAAAAGAGCACTTGCTAGATTTAATATATAAGAGATAAACCTGGTTTGTATATAATTAACTCAGAACACAGCAATAAAAGTGCAATTAAATTTCTAGAACACAGAACTTGTAAAAAAGTTTATCAAGTTGGTGGACATGAGAGGAATTAAATAAAAATTATGTTAAAAATTGTGTTTAATAATGATCCTAAGAGCTATTAATTAGTTTGGTTAACTATTGATGATTTTGACCTTTGATGTAGAGATTTCTTTGAGATGGAAATCAAACAATGAAAGTAACTGTTCCCACTAGGCGTGCATGTTATCGAGAGACAGTTTTCTTCAAACAGGTATAGAAAAAATGTCAGGCATCTAATGTAATTTTAATGGGTTTTTTTCTACATTTATAGCTACTGTTTATCATATCTGCACTTTAAAAATTCAGCCTTTCAAATATTTAACTTTACCATAATTTACAAATTGGTAATCAATTACCATTCTATTTTTCTTTTGTTTTTGCCATTACTCCTGCAGATTTTTTGTAATAGGGTCAGTCACTTAAAAATGGAACAACCAAAAAAAACAGGCAGAGAAATGGTTTTGACTGTTAACCATGAAAAGCCATCCATGTGCAGAGCATTAATCGTACATCAAAATCAGCCTCCACCAAACTAGCTAGAGAAAAACAAAAACATAAATGATGCAAGCACCTTAGAAATTCATCTGAAAGCATGTTTACATGGCTGGCATTGCTCTGAACTTCCATTACATACGTAAGGCTCCTCGGTACTAAATTAAGATATTTTCTCATTACGAGACATCACCAAGACTCTCTTCGCAGCCATGCCGCCCACACGCCTCTCGCAATATGCCTGTAGAGCAGTGACCATGCCTGCAACATGCTTTCCTCCCCCCAACATATGCTGCACACCGAAAACAAACAGCACCACAGCAGAATATTAATAACTTCTGTTCTGCCCAGGGTCCCTGGCACAGACAGCCCAGCCCACTGCCTACCAGGCATCTTCAATCATTTTTCTTCCATTCAAATTTAAGGAGGCAAAGTTTTTTTCAGTAAATGCCGTTTAAAATAAAGCAGCTGTGATTCCATTCTGGGATGCCCCCCAACGAATTCCGTTGGTGTGTAGCACACCAACGCATCAGCCGTGCCATGACCAGACCCCATGGCTATGGCAGAGCAGGGATACGAATCAGCTGAGTGTTTGGCAGGACACGGGGAGCAGAGCAAAGCAATGCCTGTGTCCACTCTCCATGACCTTCGCAGATGGGACTTGCTTGTCCCAGCCACAGCTGAGCTGCATGCAAAAGCTACCTGGTTTCATGACGACAAATCCCACACATGCAGGCTCGAGTGCACTGAAATTCTTTTTTTTTTTTTTTTTGGTGGGAATTCTTTTTCATTTTCCCTGAAATTACCTGTTAAAACCATTCCAGCTGTTTGCCAAAATAAGTAAAACCAA
>NW_008824538.1:1979150-2001403 GCF_000699105.1 Pygoscelis adeliae | reverse complement strand
CCCGAGAACGGTATGTTTTATGCAGTGAAAATAGAGTTGCTAATAGCTGGAAAGTCTTTTTGGGGTGCTGGTGCATTGTGCAAAAGATGGCAGAAGCAGGAAGAAAAGAGAGATGGATGCTCAGGCCAATGTGATGGGCAAACAGAAGGACATTAATGACAGCTTTTGTCACACAGCCCCTTCGGGTGCTGTGACTTTGGGAAGAAGGGTGGGACTTCCTTTTAATTCACATTTTTTCCATGGAACGCGAGAGAAATGCAGGTTAAAAAACAACTCCAGCAACAGGACCGCTGAGCAGTGGTAAGTGCAGAGAGGACAGCCTCTTCAATCACGCTGTTTGTTTTTGTCCAGATAGTGCTTTCAGATGAGTCTGGGTAGAAATGAAGTGGAACATGATAAGTTTTCTCGCAGCCGCCATACCCAGGCCAGAGAGCTCTTCTTTTATTTACGTATTAGGGGTATAACAAGCCCGCATTTACAGCACACTGGAGCCAGCTTGGAGGACGTGGACAGAAGTAGGCTTACCCGCCGGCTGACTTTTATTAGAGCTTGAAAAGCCAGCGAGCAGGGAGCCAGGAAGCAAATATTACTGCCTAAGAGGCGATGGCACATTTCAGACCACAGTGAAAATAATGGAGCAAATTCATCACCGCTCAAGCTCTGCCGGCACTGGCAGCTCTTGCTCCTCTGTACCCATCTGTTCCCAGCGGAAATTCGCCTTTAGGAGTATTTGCATGGCTGGGACATTTGAGAGGAATCGAGCACAGCAGAAAACACGGTAAATGTTGGTAAATCAGAGGGCTGGCTGCAGGCAGACATTGCAGTGCCTGTCTGCCTGATTTACAGTGCAGCACATTTCAGTGTCTGTGTGCCCGTGCATGCACACCCACCCCCGGTGCACCTCTCCATTTGCTGGCCTCCCCTGTGGCTGTGCTGGCGAGGGGCAAACCGTCAACCACTTCTGTTCATTACTGTTAACCGGTCATCAGGAAGGCAAGATTTATAGAGATCACTTTTATTTGGCCAAAATACCCAGGAGTAAAGAGACAGTTTTTGGACCTCCTGCTACAGACACAGCTAAAGCATCCCTGTATCTTTATTTCCTATGAAAAATGTGCTTGTCCAACCAATCCCTAAAAGCCTGGTCTTTTAGCACACACGCTCTTAGGGCAAGGAGTGGATCTCGCTAGAGACTTGCACATCTCCTGCCAATGGTGGAGCCCTAAACTAGATAAAGACTCTAAGCTCTACCCTAATATACACACTGAATAATAAAGCAAAAATCTTCATTAAGGGCAAAAATGTCCTATAATTACTCAATACAGACAAAGGCAGAACTGAGAAATGTCCCTTTCAATGGCTGGAGAGAAAAATCTGACAACTCATTCCTAAAACTCAAGAACAGCAGCCACTAAATAACACAGGGGATAACTGCTGTGGCAGGCAACTCGTTCTGCTTACATGGACAAGCTTTTTGTCCTAAATCACTTCCCAGTCTCAACTATGCGATGTAAAAACTGAAATGAAACAAAGCACTTAGCTGGCATTACTTTTAGCACAACAGCAAGGATACGCTTGGACATTTATGTTTGATTTCTAGGTCTTACTTGCATATCTTATTTCTCCCCAAAATGCTTGTGGAAAATTAGCACCAACCTTCTGTTACTCACAGGTTACAATCTACCAATACGTAAATCTTATTTTCACATAGCTCAAAAATAGCAAAGCTTAAAGGCTTTGCAGCTGAGAACCAAACTGATCCAGCTCTCTGGAGAGTTAATGCAAAATCTCCCATTGACTTTTATAGGCATTAGAGCAGACCCTCGGCTGACTTTATAATCTACAAAGGGAAAATAATTGAGATTTCCAGAAAATTGGCTCAGCATTATTTTAACACTATAAATGTTTCTGCTCGGAAACAGTAGACTTTGCATGTTTTTCTCCCAATCCAAAGATAAAACTGTTCCCATAAAAAATACTTTGTTAAAATGCTTTTTGGAGAAGGTCCCATCCTTGAAAGATGCATTTGCTAAGGATACCTCAGAAGCAACTTTCTCATTTGAGATCCCCTCATTTCCACCAGAGCGGTAATTGCTCATATCATTACTTTCTAAGTAGGCAGTAACTTTCTTTCTCCTTCCTTTCCTCCTGCCAAAAACCTTCCCACTCCTGTCTTTATAGCTACTTCCCCCCCCCACCTTTTATTAGAGCAAGGAAGTAATTAAACCCCAAACATTTCTAGCATTAGCACAACAGGAAGCATACAGAACAAGAATAGAGCATCAAAATAATGTAAAAATTAAGGTTGTTCTTGTAACTTATCCAGTGCTCCTTTTTCCCAGGAACCTACCATGGATAAAACCAGAAGCTTTAGCCCTCTCCTCCAGGGGTGCAGGACGAGATGTCCTGCTATTCGGGCTCATCTGTGGGCAAGCACAAGGTGACGGGCCTTTCCTCCTAATGAAAGGGAGCATACAGTAATTTGTTAAGATGTAGCAACTGCATTGTCAAGCTGAAATTTTAGTGAGAGAAGACAGATAAAATCTTAATTTTCAGAATACATGCAGCTATGCAAGTCCTCAGCCTTCACAGTGGGTTTGTGCTAATTTAGTAATTTTTTTTGCATTAGCTTTTGCCTATTTTATTTATTTTTCGAGATAGAAACATCGCAATAACTAGGAGAACTTTTGCTGACCAAACTCTAGGAAAACCCTCTCCTTCTCCACCCCCCAAAAAATAATTTACTGTGAAAATGAGTTATTTATTTCTTTGAATACCTTCATTTTAGGAACGTGGTTTGGTGGTGGACTTGGCAGTGTTAGGTTAAAGGTTGGACTCGATGATCTTTAAGGTCTTTTCCAACCTAAACGATTGATTCTATGATTCGATGATTTTGATATGGTAACACATCCTCACTGAAACATTACCCCAAACCTGTTGCGTTTTCCCTTTCCGGTGAGGTTCTGAAAATGCACACGCACAGAAAATTAGAGCCGTACAAATCAATCAGTGGCAGGATGCTCCCGCTACCGCTCAGATTTCCTCCCTCACCTTCTTCTCTATTTAGAGCTCTGGAAAATTTTTGTAAGTGGAAAGCTTGGCTGCAGCCTCTCCACTAACAAGCACCTTCATTAGCATTCACTTTACATCAGCAGAAACGAAGCTTCCTTTTTTTTTTTTTTCTTGCAGGAAGAACAAACAAAAGCTTTATTATTCTCTGCATTGTCTGCAGAAGTCAGACAACTCTTTGGCTTCAATGAAGATCAAATATTAATGCCATATTCCAAGCAGGATTTTTGAAGCTATCAGCATCTCATGCTTGTTGAAAACAGTGGCTGGAGAAAACTCTTCACAGGGAAGTCCTTTAAAGTGTGTGATGCTCGCAGGTGAAAAACAGTAGGTTGTTGAATATAATTTTTGAAGAATGTGGAGGAAGCTACGGTAGGCCAGTCAGAATCCCCTGCCAAATAATCAGCGTGAAAACCAGCGGAGGCAGGAATTCATTTTCAGATACGGAGCTTCAGAAATGAGCACAGGGAGAAGCTGGGGTTTGCCTGGCCCCCGGGGAGCACCAGCCACGGTGCCAGGCTGGCGTTTCAACCTAATCCCATCCCACAGCCACCGGCTTAAGACAGACAAGATGTGAGAATCAGCGGCAGCATTGTCAGCTCCACTAAAACCACCCCTATCAATTTGCCAGCTTCAGGCAGTGACAGTTATTTCCAGAAAATAACAATTTCTTTTCTCTTTCTTTACATTTTGGCACCTCTTAATCCTTGCAGGTGGAGGTGGACACTTGTTTTGCTTATATTCACACTAAGCCCTGTGACACACGAGGGATCTGGGGTACAGGTAGGAGGGCGGAAGGATGAAGACCACAAGAGTGAGAGGATCCTCCAGCCCCTGAGAGAAGGTGGAGGGAGATTTCCTAGAGACGTGGGAGCATTTTCATGCTTTTGACTGAGTGTTTTTTATTGGTTCGTTCCTGGTCTGTTTTTAGCATTAATGCCTTCCTAGGATAGTTAAGTGCTGCCTCTCGTTGGAGAAGCGGCATAAGCTCCAGAAGAAATCTCTGCTGGGGCCCTACAAACATCCCCTGAAGCAGAAGACCCTGCCGACCTCCACCAGCTGCTGAGAGGAGGGGAAAGAGCCTTCATTTCTGGGTGAAGGTTAGTTCCCATCTCCTCCCACCACTGCCGGAGGAGACCCTGGGGTGGGTGGCCATGGCCCAACTGGTGACAGCATCTGATCTGGTCACGCAATACCCCAAAGGGATGAGTCAACCCTCTTTCTGAACCAGAGATTCTGGCTGCCCCCTGTGCTCAGAAATATGGCTAGACCCCTCAGCCTTTGCTCTGGTAGCAACTATCCCAAATGGAAGAATTTCACTTATTTCAGAGACCATGAGGAGGTGGAGATTTCTGTTTACTTTTTTAAAAAAAAACAACATTCAATAAAAATTCCAGCTGGAGTTTTCTACTTGTATAAAGATTTAGGAGCTCCTATCAGGAGCATCTTTCTGAATTTCCAGGAGCTTGTGTGCCTAAACACCTGACCGCTCATTTTTTTCCAGTGTCATCACCTAGTTAAATTTGTTGTCTAACACCATTTTGCACAGAAGAGTAAGAATTCATGATGTTCAAATTAATTTGTTATTCATGAAACAATCATCCTCAAAATCTTTTCCAACCCTGGTAGAGTAAGCATGGTCATCCAGGTGTTCACCACTCCATCTCCTTCCCCAGCCTGCCCACATCAGCTGCTGAAAACTTTTAGGAAATATTATCTAAAGGTGATTAAAACACAAGACTGACCATGCTGGGTCAGACCAAAGGTCCATCCAGGCTAAACTCCTGTCCCCAAGCATGGCCATGGCTAACCCAGCTTTTAGCTTGGAGATCTGCTGAGCGGGAGGTGTGAAAAAAGCCACTGCATATGCTACAAATCCTGTTTAAAGGACATGAGTTTCCCTGCAGAACTGCTGGGAATAATAAAGACTATTTAAAGTCTTCGGAGAACAGTGTTATAATTTACAACAAAAGTACCCTCAAAATCTTTCAAGAAGGGACCATAAACACAACATGCATTCCCACTCAGAGGCAGACCTCTAGACGTATTTTGTTTCTGAAGAGGACTACTTTCATTAGGTTCGCTGCTAATTAAAGGGCTTTTTACATTGTTGGATTTACAAACAGATTTCTTACTCCTACTGCTTTCACTGTACATCACAAAGAAACCAGAATGTGTTCTTTCAAAGTCCTTAACTATTCCTTACAGCTCTGCAACATCTGAGATCACAGAGAAATAAAGCAAGAACAAAGTTATAGCGAATGTAAATATTAGCAAGAGACCGCACTTTATCTTCCTCTTCTGGGGGGCTCCTGAGAGCAGACGCTAAGCAATGGATATACTGCTCTCAATCGTCAAAACTCTGCAACTGCATACACCTGCATAGCAATTACCTGCATGCTGCACTGCATCATCCGCAAACTTGCACTCACAAAGGAGGCAGACTGGACTCCTTTTAATTTTTCTTATTTTGTCTCCAAAAAGTAGCCATAAAACGTGATGAAATATATGTTGGTAGGGAACAGCTTAGGGACATCTGATGGCGTTAACCCTTTAACCACCACACCCACACAAAACCCTGCTACGCTTTTATGCGCAGGCAATCTTCATTTTATACTCCATTGACTGTCGTTTTGTTCCAAGAACACAGTTGGTGCAGGAGGAATCGCAGCTTTAGCAGACTGAGGAAAAAACTAAATGTCCAATTTCCACCCCAAAGCAGTACTTCTGCTGTTCGGATGACTCAATTGCTCTTCTTCACCATCCACTCTCTGTATCTGGGCTTAGCTTTTTTGGACTCACACGGTGTTATATGAGCCTTGAAAATGCTAACAATGTGGTTTTGCAGCATGGGATCCCTTCATTTCTCCATGACTCTTGGTATGGACACTGGAGCACCCAGTCATCTTCAGGCTGGCCAAGATTTTATGGGAATCAGGCTGAACAAGCACAGGACAAGAAGTTATCTCCGCCTCCAAGCACTGACAGTGCAGGCAGACCCTCAATAAGAGAAAATGTCCCTATTTCTTAGAGGAAGCAGTATGGCACAGTGAAATTAAGGGGCCCTATCAAAAAGGAGTACCATTTGCAAAGAATATAGGTATTTACCTTTCACAAAGTGATCACTAAAACCTGCTTGATTCCAGCAAGATGGAATCTTGTATCGCTAACGTCATACAGGTACCAAAGTTTTTTTATCTCCTGTGCCTGATGTACTGCCACCGATGTTCTTGTCTAGCAAGTAATAAATAATGTTCAAAATAATAAATGAGTCCGTCTTCCAGATGGATATGCACAAAGTGGGCACCCTCGTCCTGCCTCATAGAGATGTCTCAGCGAGACATCTTAGTGTGGGGAAAAGCCATAGCCCTGTCTGCAGCATTTCCAAAAATTCCCATTACTAAGACATGCCCTGTGCTGTGAACCCCTTCCCTGGGTCTTCCACTCCCATCACAATATAGAGACCAGAGTGACTTCTGCTTGTGAAGGCTGTTCTGGAGCATAGGCTCCAAAAAATGAGAAATTCAAACAAGACTTTTAAAGCCCAAAGCAAGATGTGACACAGGCACCTGCCCCTGGTTAGGCAGGGACTGTACCGCAGAGTGGGAGCTGTGGGCAGCCTGTGGGGCCACTGCTGCAGCAGGGTCCACGGCATGGGGGCTTTACAATGACCCTGTCATCTGCCACTTTCCCATTTACTGAAAAGCTGGATCTGCACAGCTCCATTTCCAAATGTGCACTGATGTATAGGTAAGCAAAGGGAATGATGCCGAACTGACATCTCCCTCCGACTGCCCCTATGCATTTTGATATCAATGTTTTATCCTCTTAGATTACACTGAATCCACAGAGATACCCGTGGCACTCAGAGCCTCCTAAAATAATCTGTAGTGGGGAGTGATCAAGACAGAGCTGTAGCAAACAGGGAGATGTGAGGGGAAGAGCAGTCCTCCAAGGCACGGTCCTTTTGGGAATTCCATTGGATTTACGGACTTTAAAGCGTCTCTCCATCCCTGCATTAGTAAGATACCTCACCCCTTCACAACGAAGCAAAAGCATATATATATATATAAAAAAAAAAATATATTTTTTTAAACATACATATATATATATAAAAAAAATATTTTTTTTTAAACATACATATAAATACCTCTGTATGGGGAGGGAGAGAGAAGCAGAAGGGAGAAGAGAAAGAAAGACCATACATCAGGATCCAGCCCAACAGCCATATTAAGCACGTACCTGTCATGCCAACTCCTCTGTCAGCCTGGCACTAATATTAAGTAAGAAAAATCTGGCTCTTAGCATCATGCATGAGTGCTTCGATGACCTTAAGATGACATTAATTTGTTGCAGCTTCTTAAAGTAGATTTAAATTATTGCAGATTTTTTAATACCAATGGGGAAAACACAGAAGCCTGTCAGTATTGGCTGATTTGAAATGTGATGTGATTATCATCAAGCCTTAGTAAAGGATTTTAAATTAAAGACAACTTGGTCTGTAAATACTTTGTGTCTAGATTATTGTTCTCTCTTCCTAATGGCTTTTGGCATAGGCCTTGTCAGTGGTTTATTGTACAACCCTTTGGCTGTGACAGTGTCTTCTATGAATAAATCATACACTTCACTAAGCACCAGACGATGGCAAAATGCAACAGCAGATGAAATAAGCAATAAAGAACCATTACAGCTGCCTGTTCTCCTCTGCAGGTTTACATCACCATCTGATTTAATTTCCTATTTGTAAAGGCGCAGCTCACTGCAATGCCGTTATGAAATAAAATCATAAATTATAAAATACAACTGAAAAATTCATCCATTTACCGAGATGTTTAAATAGACCTCTACACGCCTGTCCTCCACCTTTCCTCTCCAGAGGAAAATACCATCCATGACATTCAGTTGTGTTGTCAAGGGAAGACAGTGGGGATAAATATGAGAAAATGGATCCTAGACCCAAGTTTGTTCATCTGCAGATGCCTGCCTTTGCCCCTGCACATAAAGCATCTGCCAGCCCATCAGGCAGTCAGCTCATCAATAACCCTGCTAGCAAGAACAAATATCTGGCTATGCGTGGAAATCTGGACTTCTCAGGCCTTTGCATGACATTGGAGAAGGACCTGGCGGGGAGCAGGGAAAGGAGTACAGCAGTGTAGGGGTATCTTCCCTGCTCCCAGATAACGTCTAGTGAAAGGCCGTGATTTACTTTAGCGATAGAAAAATCGCTTCTGCCAGTATTGTCTCTCCCAGGCTCCCCTTCCTCTCCACAATGAAGAAAAGCGTCCTGGGGGAGCCTTGGCCAATACATCTGGCTTTATTACAAAGGTTCCTGTTTTGGTCAGGTTACTCAATTAGAACAAGCATCTGCTTCATTTGTCAGACTCGTGCAGCCCCTTGCACACACGCTCCCTGGGCAACTGCATTTCCATACCCACAGTCAGCTGCGGTATTTGCGAGGGAGGGTTTTACCTGATTGCTGGAGACAGCTGCCAACAGAGCCTTTAGTTAGCAAAGTGCTGGAAAAATACCTTTTTTCCAACACACACAATGTAGTTATGACCTGGTCAGGAGCCATGATTTCCTGCTGCAATTTAATGCCTACCAAAGCAGAGGTTGTTTTTTAATGCTGCACCACTGCTATTTGCTTCACTGAAACCTGCTTGGTGAGTATGAACATGTAAAATTCCCAAAGAGCTTCTGTACGTAATTTCCACGTAAACTCTCTGCAATGGTAAACTACCGCTCTAATATTTGTCCAGGAAGGTATTTCTGATTTACAGTTACAACACAAGCACTGACCTTTCTAAATATAATTTTTATCTAGTAAAGCTGAGATAGGGACAAGCAAATGGAAAGCTCACGGATACATACTGATTTATATTTACCGCTGGCTTCTGTTAAACTAATAGAAATCCCAAGAGCCTCAGCTGCTGTAAACAGGGACAGTTTCACTGACATCACCTGTGGCTCAGAATCCTGCTATTTTTAGCCCTGTTTGGGCTGAGCCCTCTGCTCCAAGAATTAAGATGACCCCAGTTATAATTTCATCCTTGATTTTGCTAGTCCTTTTCCAATCTTAAGCCACCCCCTCCCATCTTCTTCACAGGTAACTGCTAATGATCACCTGGTGAGCTCAGTGAGAACAAAATAGCGCACGCTATCAAACCAGCCTGGTTCAACAACATTTACCCTGTGCAAACACTTTATTAAAAGTCTTTTCCCCCTTTTAGCCTGAGTCCTTACCTCTGCTAACTGTGTTGGCTGTTGCTGTTTTCAGCAAAGACGGGAGGAAAGAGAAGCTTTCGGCACTTCAGCCATCTCTGAAGGCACCATCCGCGAGTCCCCCCTCTGCATTCATCCGTCGTGAACCAGAAGTTTCCTGGGCCTCCTCTTGCACCTAATGCAGCAGTACAGCTGCACTTCTGAGTGCCTTTCTACTTGACCCTTTCTTTGTACTTTTGTCTTTCTGCTTTTTCCTCTATGCTTATAGTACTCTCCTACACTCTGTTTTTCAGAGAGCTGATCCACTTCTTACTTTCTAGACAATTCCTTTTTGCTCAATAAAAGAGCTCATGATTTAGCCACCATGGTCTCTTACTACACTTCTTACCGCTCCTCTGCATTGAGATGGATTGTATGTGTGCCCTTAGTAGCACTTTTAAAGAACTATCAACTTTCCTGAACTCCTTTTTTCATTTGGCCTTGTTTCCCAAAGGATCTTACCTACCAGTTCTGAGTTTATTGGACTTTGCCTTATTGAAGGATATTGGTGGTTTTTTCTTGGTTTTTGGGAGGTCTTTTTTTCCATTTTCTGCATTTTTTTTCTTTCATAGGCTTACCACAGATTGTAACCTCTGTATTTCATGGTCATGCTCATAAGTAACCTTCTACCTTCATGTTCTCGGCCAGTTCATCCTGCCACTCAGAATCAAAGCTGGAAGCTCCCATTTTTTTAATCCAATTTATGTATTTGAATATTAGCTCTAACACCTCTTCCTGCATGGCTTAACAGCCCTTCAGCAGCCAGCTCACCCCATCCCCAGGACTGGAAATCGCTGCATGATTTTAGGTTTCATGCAAGCCAGAGGACCTGGCCAGGGATTTATCAAACAGCCCTTTGTTTTCAGTAAGTTATCCACTGCTAGGGCATCAGTAGCCACATCCACAGAGCATGGCCAAAGGCAGTGAGCTCCCGGCATCCTCTCCCATGCTCCAAACCCCTGCGGGCTCTTGCCTTCAAGCCTGGAGAGAAACAGAAAAATCCTGTAGTTTTGCTATCACACCTATGGATAACAATTGTACAGATACTTGCAAGCCTGAGAACTCTAAAACATTGATTTGTTGATATGTTGCAGAACTGAGAAGGGGTTTTTGTGGGTTTTGAGGGGCTTGGGTGAGGAGGGTTGCCTGGTACCAGTGGTATGCTTAAATACCAAGCCACCACAAGGATTATCACAGCAAGCCTTTAGTCACTTGTCTCTAATATCCCAGGGAAAAACTGTCAGCATGTAAGCATGAGCCCACAGGCCAGTCTGCCGAGCGTTTGGGATCACAGCCCGGGCCGGGCTTCAGCATCGCTCGGCACATTTTTACATATATAATCAGGAAATTAATTCCTCTTATAGTCAACTCCTTGTTTTTGGTTTTTACATCACTTCTACATGATGCTTTTAAAATAAGCAGTGGTTGTATGGCAAAGGCTTACTGGAGAAGGAGAGGAGAAATGGAAGAGAGAAAATCTCAGTTCCCCCCCATGCGTCTGTAGCTTTAGTCCTTTTTCCACTACACTAAATAATGAAGCATTCAACGAGGAACAAACACTGGAGAATAATAGCAGATGAGGTAGAGCTGTGCTAGTGACCTGATATATAGCCTTGGTTAAATTACTTTGTCTTTCTTTCTAAATGCAGCCTTCTGCCTGTGAAATGAAATGCCTGCTCTCTGCAGAGAGAAGCGGTGAGGATGGGAGGATGAGTATTTAGGGATCACGCAACATGCTGAAGCAGTAAGTGTTTTAAAGGTGCGCAAAGGCTCCCCACATGAATTACTGGAGACATCAGGATTTGGCATCAAACCTTTGAGGAAAAGTTCCCACAAGAGAAATATTTCCAAATAGAAGTGACCATAGAGTGGTCTGGAGGAAGGGGAAAGGGAGATCCTGCTATAGCCACATTTTAAAAATTGAGAAACGTTTTTAGGTTTAGTTTATTGTTTCTATTGCCCCTCTCTGGTGTTTCCAGAGCCACAAACAAAACTGTGTTCTCCAACTACTATAGCAGAGCTCACACTGCAAATAGGCAGCTGAAAATAGGATAATTGCTTATTTCTTGGAAACAACCTATAAATTATTCCAAACTTATGACACAATTCAGCAGCTCCAGTGGGTTGTAAAGCAACCCCAAAGAAAACAATGAAAACTTTGAACAGACCTTAATGCATTTTCTATTCTGGGTGGCAGAACAGGAATGCAAGTTCATGGGCTTCTGCTCTTGAAAGACTCTTTTGTAACATGCACTTATAAATTTTTAAGAGCATCTCATGTAGCTATGAAACACCAAACAGAGAAAGTGCATTTGGCAGAAGCCTATGAATGTCGACAAGATGTTAAGGATGATAAAATCAGTCACCTCTTTTAGTGCCTGCAGTTAACTCCAAAAGCTTTAAGTGCAGTAAGAGGTCAGGTATGCTAAAGAAATGTTTGGTTTCCTTCTCAATAACAATTATAATATTAAATGACCTTTAAGATGTCAGGATCTGAGGACAGAAGGGAATATTTATTTGCAAAATGACGTATCTCGCATTAAGTGGCATAAACCAGAAACCTATAGCTGCTTTAAAAACTTTGCATACAATTCACAGTACCATCATTACTGGTGGAGAAACACTTGTGTGGACAGTCCTGAGGGCCACAGTTTTATACTGTGGGTGAATGGGTGAATACAGGGGCCTCAGTTAGGACCAGAACTTTTCTCTTTGATTTTTATACGTGATTTTAATTTGAAATTACAATTGTATCAGAAGACCTCTCTTTAAAGTCTTGTTACTTTCTAATCTAGCTGCCTCTTGTCTTTCTCTTCCCAGCCATCACCAGAACCGCTTGCCAGCTCATCCCCCTCTGCCCCTCTGAGCAGCCCCGTCCCCCAGCCCGGCTCTGTCCCCTCGCCGCCCCACAGGGGTGTTTTACTTCCAGGACACTGGAGTCACGTCCCTACTGAACACCAGACACTGGGTCTAAGCGTGCTCCTAAACACCAGTCCTGCTTTGATAAATCTGGACCTTCACCTCTTCACCTGCCTTCCATCCTCTCTTAAACCCTGCTAACTCAGAGCTAATTCATATTCTGAACTCGCTCTTACTTCTTCTCCGCTCTCCACCAACTGCTGGATGCAGTTTTTTTCAGAAATATCTATCTGCATATTTAGGCACCTAACAACCTTCACAAATCTGGCCCACAGTCACTTTATGCTTATATTTCCCAGGGAGAGTCCTTTCTATTGTATTTTTTTCACCTTAGAGGTTTTTAACCAATTGAAGGATCTAAGATATCCAACTTCCATAGGAGTCCAGATCAGAATAACTCACACATGCATCCGACATACACCATTACATCTCACGCAGCTCTGGCTTCCACGTCGCCAAACAACCGAAGCCTACTCTTACCAAGGACAAATGTTTCCCAGGGAATTTAAGAAGCCAATTAGATGGCTTTATCACCGCCGTTCAGTGGCTATGTGCTCTCTCTCTGGCCACGCTCCTTGCAATTAATAAGGTAGAAGTGACCAGCTTTGAAGCACACACTGATTCATAAATCCTGCTCAGCAGGACTGAAGCTGCTGAATATACAGAGGTCTGATATGGAAACTGCTTTTGTTATCAAGAGGAGAGAAGAGTCCTAGTTTAAGGTCTGCAAAACCTCTAGAGCTTCACCAATTTTTTTTTCAGGCAGTTGAGGCTTTACAAGAGCACTGCCTTCTGCCTTTATTACTGTCTGGCAACACCTGCAATTGCAACTATCTCAAAGCTGCAGAGGGGATGAACTCCAGACAATGTCACCAGCAGTATCTGTCATTTTTTAGTCACTCTGCCTGAACACACAGGGACCCTTCCCTGTAATCCAGACTGATAGTCCAAAACCATCTTTTGAAATGGGGTCTGTATAGTGTGGTCATGCATTTTGCTCTGGATCTTCTCAAATTCCCATTAGCAAACATTCAAGCCATTAAGTTTGCTTGACTAAATAAACGTTTGGTTCTGCAAAGCCACTGGCGCACATTACAAGGCTATTTTACCTTCCTATATACCCTGTTCATTAATATGTTGAACCGCAAGGTTCCCAGGAAAGGGCTGGCATCCAGGGAGTTTCAGAAAGAACAGAGGCTGTAAAAGCTGTTCCCATTTCCCATTCTAGAGCTAGTTGCAAAAAAGATGGACGTTTTCCTTTGTTTTGTACCTGTTATAGCTGCAGCAGAGAAAACTACCTAAGCTGGCTTAATAGACGGCTTTCTAAATGCTAACTCAATAATGAATTTGACCTCACCTCTGAATGCAGGAAACAACGGGCTCCTTGGCATCAGGCAGTTTTTCTATTATTGAGAGGATCTAGCTGTGAGCAGGTACGCACAGTAAGTGCTGTGAATACAACTGGTCAGGAGATGGTTCTTGCTGCACGAAGATCCCAGTCTAAATGAAACAGAGAAGTAGTGGGTGCAAGACCACTAGCCAAGCACAGGGAGACTGGATGCATTGCTCAAGGTACAGCCTAGCGCTTGGTCCTTTGGGCCACCAACTTACCTGAGAGTAAGCCCAAGGACAGTCAAATTGCACTGACTCTAACTCTCCTGCAAGCTGATGCCGGGGATCATTTTGCACTATTTCTCATGCTTGAGCTTCAGGGAGCAAGTCCTATGTACAGAGGACTTGCAAAATTGTGTTCCCAGGGAAGTTTTCATGATCCTAATTGGTTATTTGAAGATCCCCAAGCACAGTGTATTAGGTATGTGCAAAATTAACAAAAATATCACGCGCTTCAATTAATTCAAACTTACATGAGCAATAAATGCATCATTTGCATTATTACTAACATACAATTCAGAGGCATGTTTGGATATGAATCTAACATGATAGCTTTAGTAAGTTAATTAGATAATTGTTAAACATACTAATTGATCTTTAATTACAGAGAGTGAAGCTTGCAGCAGAGCCAAGACTAGCAGACTTCTCTGTCATTATAGAACAAAAGGAATTTCAGCAATGCTTCAGCATCCCCAGACTCAGATGTATCCTGTTTTCTGTACCTTTTTCTCTAAGTCATTTACAAACCCACCAAGGTTTCCCCATCCTCTGATTTTCTTACTATTTTTGAGATCTTCAGTCAAAAGAGAAAAAGCTTAAAAGGATCCCAGGAGAAAGATATTTGCACATATTAGCTTAAACTCCATTTTCTGCCTATAAACGTAAGTTCAGAACCTAAAACAGCCACCTCCGTAGATCTGCCACGAGGAATAGCTTACAGTTTCCATTTTGATTTAGGCTTTAGCAACTCTTCTGAGACCATACATATTCATCCTTTAGAAGTCATCTCCAGTTCCTGTGCACAAGCACAGCAATCAGTCTCCTCCCAAGGAGCTGGAGGTGCAGTTCATTAGAGAAGCATATGCCAAGTCCCCACAGTTTAGGGCAGTGGCACATAAAACACTGTCACCACTGAGATGGCTGAAGAGCTTCCCTCCCCGTTTTGCAGACCAGTCTTCAGGAGGGAAGACTCAAGGTGCATGAGAAGAAAAGTCAGGGGACCACAGTTGCTGCCTGGACTGCAATCCCACGCAGGCCTGCCATCGAGAAGCTTCCAGGGACACGCTTTTGGGTGGACAGTGGACATGCATCCGCACATCCCCCAAGAACTGGGATGGGGGCCAGACAACAAGCAGCCAAATACCAAACGTAAATATGTAGACTAACTGAGATGACCCTTGGTGGTGGGGCAGTGCCAGAAGCACCTAGCCTTCGAGGTATCCCTGCCATTTGCATGCTCCAGCAGACAGGAGTGCCATGTTCTGCACTGTCGTGCTGCAATGTGATAAAGTCCCTGGGAAGGGCTTGGGAAGGAGGGTCCACAATGTAAGGACCAGCAGCCCAAGATGAGCTTGGGTCTTCCTCGCACAGCAGCTTCTGAGCCCTCCCACTCTCCAGTGCTCCTTTTGTTCTTCAGGGGAAGTCTGGAGACCTCCTCACCTTTCCTGGGAAAGTGAGATGTGACTTCGCATCAAGCAGGGAACCCAAAGTATTGCTGTCACTGTGGGGGTGACTCATCTTATCCCACCAAGAGTTACTGCCCCACCAAAAAGGGCCAACTTTTGGCATTCAGCTGCACTACAGGAGCAAGGTATTGCCTTATCTGCCACCAACGCAGCCTCACCCTCCAAGGGAGGTGGGGACCCCCAGGAAGGATGCACAACTCTCCTCAAACCTGCCCATGCTGCCAAGGAGTCCTGTTTAAAAAGAATCAAAATTGCCATAGAAACAAACCACTTGCTGTCTGTTGGTAGTAGTCTATATTAAAAAGTTGCTTCTTTTATTTGCCACCAATGTATTGGAGGTCTGCAAGCCCATCTTTGTGCCACCTTTGCTTTGGCAGTCACCCCAGTGAGATTTTTTTCCAGTAACTGAGAGCGCAAGGTTCTCGATTCACACTCCTCACACGTGAAATTCTCCCCTGGCTGCACTGCTATCTATGCAAGAAACACACTTATTTAAACACAGCTCAAAGGGTCTGCCTTTTGCATTGCTCTGTGTGCATTTGACCATGAGATATCACATTCTTTTCACATGTACTTGTTCAGCAGATCCCTGAAATCAGGGCATGAGGACAGTTTTAGAAACAAAGGCAGCTTTTGGTCTGCCAGAATTTTTTGCAAGAGGGATGTGAAGCTGAACATCACCACCTTCCTCTGCAACCCCTGCCTGACCAAAACCATGCAGCACATCAGGGTCAGCTTATTCATTACATAGCAAAAGGAAACTTTCTCCCACTTCTTTCTTACAAACTGAAGAGCGAGGTCAGAGCCCGAGACAGCCCAAGGGCTGGCCAGAGGGAAGGACCTATTCAGCGCAAAGTGCCTGGGACTGGCAAGCGGGCAGCAGATCCTGCCAGGCTGCGCTAGCAGGATCATGGCTTGAAGGGCTTTTAAGCTTGACTCAGCTCTGGTGAGCAGATGAGTCTGGCTCTGGTTCACCCATGAGAAGTGTAGTGCATCAGAAAGAAGCTGATAGTGGCTTCCCGTATTTCTGGCTAACAAAAGCCAATACTGATAGTCCCTATCTGCCCCGGAGGTGCTGGCTGCTCTGCTCTCCCATGTAATAGTGATCTCCAGTGACAGGGGCTGTACACACAGGGAAGCACGAGGGACAGAGAGAGCACTGACAACGGAAAGGAGAGAGAATTTGTTTGGGTTTGTGTAGTTTCAGGGAAAAAATAAATAAGGAATCTCATGCTAAATATTGAAACAGCTGCAAAGTTCTCCAACATACCCAAAATCTGTGTAGAAGAACAGCGTCTCTAAATAAAAATGTCATTCTCCTTAAGGTGTAAAAAAAATCTCTGGTAGGAGCATCTCTGGACTAGCAGAGTGCTCTCCGGAGAAGGCAGAAGCCCCCAAGACCAGCACCCCCCACCCCAAATGGAGCTTAATTCACAGTTTGCTTAAAACTCCTTAGGGTTGCTCCAAGGCTATATCCTCCTTCCATCCTACTTACCCTGTGAATGAGATTCAAGATAGGAAACAGGGGCTTTTCTCCTTCCTCAGCTCCCCCGCACTCAGCACCCTGCATGATCACAGAGCTATTTCAGCCCAGAGACCACATCAGGACAGACCCCTGCATGTCCATCTATTTACTGCTCATCAGCTGGACTCTCGCTGGCACCGGAGCACCTACAGGTCTGGTTTTTACCTGTGCAGACAAATCACTGCCTGGGAAGCACAGCAGTGAGGCTGATCCACAGTACAAAGCTGAACCCCTCGTTATGGAGATAAGCCATCCATTTTTGTATGCATGCAGATTTCTCCCTGACGAGTGAGTGACAGTGCCCGCATTGATGCTCACAGATGCTCAGTAACGGATGCAGCAGCCACAGCGGGACAGATCCGGACCCTCCTCCCTGTGGCAGGAGGATTAGGTCCTCCTCCGCCTTGCACAGCTTGGTGCTATTTCAGGAAACTTGACCCCAAACTGAACTTTTTCAGACTGTGCAGCTCACTCCAGATTTCTAAATAGCAGCGACGCTTCACGGCCAGTAATGAAAAAAGCCAGCAGGAGTACAGCCGTTTGCTGTCGCGGTGTCCAAGCCGATGCAGGGAACTGGGTGTCTTGAGGCGTGTGCTGCTCCAAGCAAACGAGTTGAGATTTGGTGGTTCTGGAGAAGGAGTCCTGGCATCTGCTGGATTGGCGTAAAGCCTTGGTGTCTGTATTTCACAGATGTGTTCAGGGCAGCTCTCTTACAGCACAGGAAACAACCTGAGAGTACACTGACTTTTCCTTTACAAATGTGGCGTTTCTGGATTCATTTGTGGTAGACCAAGAGGAATTATGAAACTTTGCTACTGAAAACACATATAAAAGATTTTTGGAGGCCTGATTACTGCACACGTCTGAGACTTGAAATGCATCTTAAAACTTGTTACTCCGATACTGCAACCACATCCAAGAAGACAAATTTCTCACAGTATATTGACAGCCTATTTCTTTTACTTTCCCGCACACTTCCAAAAACTATGTTTCCAGAGGAAGCTCTCAAGTGCAAGAATCCAATATTCATGTTCTAGGAACATTTTTCTCGTTCTGATGTAAAAAGACTTTTTTCCAGTAAGATTTCTCCCAGCTGAGTGTCTTGGAGGAATATCCAGTGGAAACGCCAGGGAGCAGTTCTCAAATTATCCGTAGCCTTTCCTTTGGCTCCCAGTTCCTCCCATGCCCACCCAAAATCCCCATCTGTGCATGCTCTAGACCAGTTAGTCCTAGTTCAGCTGCAGGGACGAGCTGGTGCACATGCATGAGATTAGATCTTTCCAGTCAGCCACCAAAACTGCCCTCAGACAAAATGATTCACCCAGAAAGGAAGAGAAGATGAATGTGACTTTCATGAGGAACTTAAAGGCTTATTGCTGCTCTCACCTTGCTATAGTGGGCTGCATATCCCTCCTATTGGAAAGATTGGTTTTGCTATAGCCAACAAGGATATGCCATGGCATAGCCTAAAGTAATTAATAACATACCAGATTTCAGTGGCCAGGAAGGAAAATCAGCTATGATACTCCTCTATAGCTAAAACAGTGACTGAAAGTGTAAAAATGAAAAGTTCAGGTAACCTCCCAGGCCCTACCGAGATTGGTGCTGTATTGTTTTATTCTGTCTCACACCAGCATCCATCCACACTAGTATTTTTCCTGGCACTCACTACTCCATACTGCCACTGCCCAGGCATTTCTGCCACCCTCCCTGGGTCGTGACTGAACATTTGTATTTACGTAAATATGAAAACATTTCCCCTTATGAAAACAAATCCTTACTTGTGAACAAAGCAAACTAAATCTGTGGAGACATATTTCACTCTCCCCTTTCCACCTTTGTAGCAAACACCACTTACTAAAAGCTCGTAGTTAGCTCTATTTCTTCCAAACCCTGCACACAGCATGTATGATAACCCACTCTCTTCCTCATCTTTTTGGCCACACACCTTTCCCAAGCCTCTCTAAGTTCAGCCTGCTACAGCTCAACACCAAGGCCTGATCACATCTGCATTTTGCCTGCGGCAGCATCCCGCGACGTGTAGATGCGATGGGTTGTGACACGCTGTCCTGGCCAGCCACCACACCACGGATGCTCTGCACGGGGGGAGCCGGTTTGTGGAAAGTCACAGGTAGAAACAGCAAAGCAGTTTGCAGCTAAGAACAGAGAAAGCAGTTCTTTGCGACTTGACATGAAAACAAATGATTTATGCCATTTGCTCGTGCTGCGTGCAAGCAATGCATTTCCTGGCAATTCCCCTTCCACGGGAATATGCCAGGTCTGGCAAGACAGAAACCTCAGCCACGTAGGGCGGCTCGGCACGGCTGTTTGTCACTTTGCGAGCTGGGGTGAGTGCAGCTGAACATGTTTTTTTAAAGCTGTAGTTGAATAAAAATAAGCATTCATATCTCAGGAAGCCCAGGGGCACCAGGGGCAGTTGACTGACGGAAAGGTGAGGCGCAGCAGGAGCAGTGAGTTAATGCAGCTGGTATTCCATGCAGCTTTGCTGTGGGAAACGAGAGGAACATCCACAGCAAAAGCATGCTGCCACCGCCCCCAGCCCAACGGCTGTTGCAGCAAGGGGATGCGAAGCACCTCCCATCCCTTATCAACTTCCTTTTCGTTTGTGAAAAAGAGAAGTTAAAGCGACAATCAGATGGACTGCCTGTGGTTTATCTAGTCCACAGGCACTCGGAAACGCGATGGCCACGCGAGCGATGCTCAGCAGCCCTGGGGGGCGGTGCAGGAGGGGCAGCGCCTTGCTGCAGCCCTCCCGCCTCTTCTCAGCTGGAGCTCTGCCGGCGGGAGGGCGGACGAGAGGGGAAATTAAAACTTGGGTGGGGGCAAGGGGAGCAATGCCGACAGGGCTCCACCATGCAGCTGAAGTCATGAGACAGTCAAAGCTTTATTACAGGGAAAATGAGAGCTATTTTAGAAGGCTTCAACAAAAATATTGTTATTTCTACCTCAAGGGAAATCCTTTTGCTTTCTTTTATGGAAGACAGTTACCTAACACCTGGCTTTATGTATAGGAATGGGGTCTTAGCAGGGTTTCTTTTTTGTTTCAGTTTTGCCTTGTTCCAGTTTTTTATTCTTCTTTTCTTTCAGAACAGTGTACTGCTTTTTGGAGCTTTTGCAGTGACAAGACTGTTTGGGTAGAGTGAGACCCCTCACATACCATGCCAGAGGAGCAGGAAATCGCTGGCAATTCAGAACAGCCACAAAAAAAAATGGGGAAAAGAACACTTTTAAATAATTTATTTGAAATTCTGTCCCACTATAGGGATGGGATTTCAACATCAGTCTTTAAAAGCCAGCATTTGGATTATTAAAAATCTTGTGCCATGCAAAGGGTTTTTATAAATTGCAAGCAAGGCTGCCGTTACCGATGAATGAACTGCAGAAGAATTTATTGAGACAAGGTCTGACACTCTGGCTGCTTGTGCTCAAAAGCGTCATCATCCCTGTCAAATTGCTGCCAAATACCAAAAGGTATGGGATTAATTTCACCACCCAGATTGCACTGATGGTGCTGTTTGGAAAGGAGATGATTCAGCACCCTGGGATATGCCGAGGTGTTGGCATGGAGTATTGCACAGGTTTTGAAAGTAGGAAAGCCCTACGGAAAGGAGATCCACCGTGCCCTGTGACACCAGAGGTAAGCCCACTAGGTAACATGTATAGAGGATGCCTCAGACAATTTCCTGAGTGGGAGGGATTTTCACCTGTTTTTTAGAAAACTGAACCAGAAAATACTTCAATATTGTAATTTTGTTTCAGCAATAGCACATGAATTTCATTATGCAACTTCCAGAGAGATTACTGATGTTTCAGGATAGACACTGACAGATGCAAGTGTTGTTTCTTCAATATTTTCCTGCAGTGTTCGCTCCCAACTACTAGTATTGTGGCGTGTTAAATATCGTACAGGCAGAGGATACAGGAAATAAGTAAAAAGTTTGTAATTACACAAGAAGGTGCAAATTGCCAAACTGGGTCAGACAGAAGGTTCACCTTGCCCAGCCTTGCTTCTGGCAGTGGCCAGCTGTAGATGGTTGAGAGGGTTAAGGAAGGGAAGGCATACTGTGGTAGCCCTCAGCACATCCTCTCAACCTCCAGCACTCTTGTCTACCACCCTCCTCAACCGGAGGTTGTACCTGCACCTTTACGTTTAATTAATGACAGATTAATTAACATACCTCAAACAGGATACGTTATTACTACCACTGAATAGCTGTAGAAGACTGAGACTCGCATACCTCTCTGTTTTAACAAATAAGTCCTCCCAAGCCTTAGTGTTAGAACACGAGCGAAAAACACCTGAAATGATTAAACACTGACCAACCAGTGGATCTCAAAAAAAGTTGGCAGTGGAGAACTATGGAAGAGCTTTCTGGCAGCCTCAGCTAGACACCAGCATATGCTCTATATTCGTTAATGAACTGGAAGTACAACAAAATAACAAGTCCACTCTTTTCTCTCCTTACACACTGACGGGAAGACTGACAAAATGGATGAGATTTGTTTGGGGCAACATAGTTCAGGTAGTGATCCATGCACACAGAAGCTGAGCGTCATTAAATACAGCAGAGTACATGCAAAGAGAGATGACGCAGGTCACCCCTGCAAGTCTAGAATCCACCCCCTGAAATGACTGACTCTGAATAAACCATTGTTGTGGTTTAACCTCAGTCTGCAACCGAGTACCACGCAGCAGCTCACTCACTCCCCCCACCCCCGGTGGGATGGGGGAGAGAATTGGAAGAGTAGAAGTGAGAAAAACTTGTGGGTTGAGATAAAAACAGTTTAATAATTGAAGTAAAATATTAATAAGACAAAAAGCAAGCGATGCACAATGCTGTTGCTCACCACCCGCCAACCGATGCCCAGCTGGTCCCTCAGCAGCGGCCCGCCCTGCCAGCTTTCCCCAGTTTATGTACTGAGCATGACGTCCCATGGTATGGAATGTCCCTCTGGCCAGTTGGGGTCAGCTGTCCTGGCTGTGCCCCCTCCCAGCTTCTTGTGCACCTCCAGCCTTCTCAGTTGGCAGGGCATGGGAAGCTGAAAAGTCCTTGACTAGTGTAAGCACTGCTCAGCAACAACTAAAACATCGGTGTGTTATCAACATTGTTCTCACCCTAAATCCAAAGCACAGCACTGTACCAGCTACTAGGAAGGAGATTAACTCTATCCCTGCCAAAACCAGGACAAACATGTTCATAGCAGGCAAGAAAAATAACATGAGTTCACATAGTGATGCTGTGGCCGACAGGGTTGGTAGGACTGGAGACGGGGAAGAAGAAGAAAAGCATACGGTAAGTCGCCTCCCAGCAGCCTCTCAAGTGCAGCGGATGGGCAAGGACATGGCCATTTGCTGGGAGGTCTCTGACTCACTTTCCTGC
>NW_008824538.1:1958289-1978948 GCF_000699105.1 Pygoscelis adeliae | reverse complement strand
AAATTTAAAGAGCAGAACTGTAACCGGCTTTGCAGCTTATTCTCTCAATGTAGAGAAGAGTTGTCCAAGAGGCTGAAAAATTAACACTCACTGGTATGCCTTAACTTGTTAGGCTTACAAAGGTTACAGCCTGGAGCTGGTAAGCCTTTCAGTTTACCTCTTTAATGCTTGTTTTTCACTTTTTTTTTTTTTTTCTCTGCAGCTATAACAAATAGTATCTCAGAGGAAAGGGGCCCGCTGGTCACCAGTGCCCATTCATCATGGATGCCCAGGAGGATGCACAGCCAATGTAAGTGCCCAGTGCTCTGCAGAGCCACCAAAGAGCTCATACGAAGGGTGCGTTTGACCCCAGTAAAGGAATGGGGTAAGTCCAGGATGCCAGCATGGAGTGATGAAAGCCTAAGACATGGTGAATGAAACAGAGAAGACCAGAAAGAAGCCTCAGGGAAGACAGTGATTTGGGCCATGGTCATCCCTGAATGTGCTTAAATAAGTGAAGAAAAAAATTATTTTCTCTCTGTATACCTGACAGTGGTGTAGCTGAGAATTCAATACTGAATATAGATCTTGTGCTTTCATTTCTAAAAGGAGGTTGAAAAATTGGTGTGGAAAAGAAGTACAGAAATTACTCAAGGACTGGGAAAAATGCCATGGGCTGAGAGCTCAATTGGAGAGGAAATGTGATTACACGGGATAAGTATCTCTATGGGGAGAAAAATGCCTGGTACAGGAGGACTCCCTGATATCCTAGGGAAGGCAGAACAGGCAAATTAAAATGAGAAACCAGACTGAATGTCTTAGAAGAGGCAGGAGCTGAGCACAAGCTTTACCAGGACTGATGGACCCTCCACCTCCTCCATCCAGGACTGGCCTCCTGGGTGATAAACTTTAAAGCAGAGAGCCACGAGGTCTCAGGGACCCCCGGGGGAAGCTCTGATACCCAGGGCACCGAGAGGGTGCACCAGACAGTCTGTCTCCTTCCCAAGTCTTCAACATCTGAAGTGGTTATTTACACAGGGGAAACAATGCACTAAAGCAGCTGTAAAACTAGGTAGGGCTGGCTGCTGGGAACAGCCAAGGCACCGCAGTGAAGAGCTGAGCTTCTCCTGGGGTGATTTATCCTGATGAGAAGAAACTGTGCGGCTGCTGGTAGCTCAGCTCAGTTATCTCTGTGTGGAATTATATTTTGATCTTCATCTTCTAACCCACATCCCCAGTAAATTCAGAGCCACAAGAACCAGAGTAGGACGGTGCAGTTTCTTAGACTCATTGCAAAGAAATCCTCTCAGGTTACAACGTTGACCCATCCAGCCCTCCAACGAGGAAGAAAAAAGCATCAGTAATTAACGTAACAGCAAAAGCAACAAGCTGAGAAACCAACCCCAAGAGCAACACCAGCTCCTCTGTTACAGAGGTGCTCCGAGTTGGTAAAACACTCATCAACGAACAAACCCCATACATAGAATATCTTTTTCTTTCTCTGGCTTCTCTCTGTGCATTATCACCCCATTACACCTGAGTGGAAAACCTCACGGCTCTGCCTGCTGCTGTACCACTGCAATTAATGCTAAAACCCATGGCAAATTGTAGTGACAAGTTCTTTTGTGTTGACCAGTTGTTTGAAGCAGCTTTTCTACCTGTTTTTTTCTTCTCACTCATCTGCATTTCTGTTCCTAAAATCCCTAAGGCAAGAACTTGCAAAATGCTTCACTGTCTGAAACTCAGTGGATCTCCTGGACTATCATCCCCAGAATGGCTTTTTCAGCTCAGAGGAGAAAACTGGCATACTCAAGGTGACTTTTATGCTGAATTTTTGGTGGCACTCAACAGTTGACTCTGGGTGGGTTGGCAAAGGCCTTTAACAAATGTGAGTTGACTGTAAATTCAACATGCACATACCTATACGCATTCACACAGACAATTTTCAATGGGTGAATAACCTTACTAGGCTTTTTCCCCCTCTTATTCTTTTATTTTCTTTAGGATTTCTTTGGCAATACCCCCAAAACATACTAAATTATTCATCCTTGAGAAAAGGCTATGAAATATGAAAATCCAGCTACCAGCACATGATGTACAAATAGAAAGCATGGTTATTTATAGAGGTTATCCTTAACTTTTCCTTTTCTGTTTTCAAGAGTCAAAGCTACAGTAGAGTTGCAATTTTCAATACAGTGTGGCAGTGGGAATCCGGCACTCTTACATTCCCAAGGAGGCTCTCATGGCGCAAGATGTTCAATGTGCAAACTCATGTTTGTTAGGTGAAACAGCATAAGATGCTAGCATTTACAATAAAACAAAAATAACAGCATTGCTGATAGAAAAAGTCCTTTATACAGTACAAACCCAACCTGTTCTTGCTGTTTGGCTGTGCTCCTTGAAATACGTCACTGACTGCTGGGATAAGAAAAGCGCTCATGAGTACAGAGAGAGGTGTGAGCCCCTCTGTGGCGCAGCCCATGCACCATGGCTGCCCATGCCGAGCTCCCCGGAGAATTATTGCTGTAAAAAACGGGGCTTTTGCACTGACTGATCAGCTGCTTTAAATAGTAGATTCATATGAGGGAGTAACAACACTAATGTAAATAATTTATCACTGAAGGATTTTATTAGAGCTATAAAATAAACTCCATTGTAAATGTTACAAATTTGTGAAGTTTTGCGGGGCCATTTAGCAGGCACGCTGCCGGGAGCCTGCAGACAGCCCTCATACCTCACCAGCAAGGAGAGAAGCTGTGAGCTTGCTCAAGAGCTTGAACAGGACTGTCGGTATAGACTGATTTACACCAGCAACGCTGGAAACATTCCCTGTGTCCTGAGGTTATTGCTGCTGACAGTGATGAACATTAGAAAATTGTAATGTCAATTGGCGCAAGAGCTCATGAAGAATAGAATGCTGCAATTCTTAATATTTAAGGCACTTTGACCTGAAGACCATACCCCAGTTTTGCTACACTACAAGTGCAAGGTGGTGCCTTCAGCACATCCATAACAGCCTACAGATACCTTCACCTTCTGCCAGAGGAGACCAGCACAAAGCAGAAAACACCTTCACACGGGGCACAACCACATACAGCCCGTAACACAACTTACTCCACAAAACCCACAGTTACTTCTTGGATCATGGTTGGTTAAACTCTGCTAATCCAGGGCCTCACCAAATTCACCCTGACTTCAGTGGAAAGATGCAAAATTGCTGATGTGACGTATGTATTTCTGCTGCAGGAGGAACCCAAAGTAGGAGCCAAGAAGAGCATGTTTCCCAGAAAAAACAAAGTTGGAAGTTTTACAGCATCAGGGTCAAATTTTGAAGTTGAAGAAGATGCGAGAAAATAGAAAATAACTTCCTTCTCTTTTTCTTCCGGTTAAATGTTTGGTTTCATTGACTTTGAAAGACTCTTACCCAATTGCCTCTACAGCCATCTCTCACACCACCACTAATGTCACGCTGTAAATTAGGCAATTTTTCATCCTTCTGGCTCATCTAATGCCAAATTTTTGCTACTGTCAGGAAAACCCTTCTGAGGGGACAACTCTCCTTCTCCTCTTTATAAAATGGATTCATTGGAAATATTTCTGTTTTGACAATTGAGTTCAGATGTCTGAGCCTTAGGGTTCATTTTTAGTTGGTACAATTTTTCCATTTGCTAGAGATACCTACTCTAAACGTTTGTAAAATCCATTCATTTATCAAGGGAAAAATAATGCCCTAACACATCTTTCTCATTAAATTCCTCTCATGTAAGTTGTGGTTCTCTGGTACGGGTAAAACTTTCAACAGATAAATTACGTATAGTAACTTCCTATATTTTGTATGTTTAAAAAAAAAAAATAAAGGAAGCATTTGAATTCCCACACTAGATTTTGTGGTTTTGGCAAGAGACCTTTGGGCAAAGCTTTTAAACACAGAATCATACTCAAAATCTGTCCATCCAAGCAACTTAAAGTAAAAATCAGGGCTGCTGAGAAAGAAATTCTTCAGCTGACCTCAGTAAAATAATTTACTATTCAGAAACTGTTTCCTTCTAATCCCAATATTTAAGAACTAACTTATTCAATGATACTTGGGGTTAATAAACCTACAGAAACTGGGTTTAAATAACGTAATTTCTTCTAATCCTGCTAAATTCTTAACCTCCTGCAGCAGCTAGTCATATAATCCAAACTGGTACTCTGTGCAGAGCTGAACAAACATCTCTGTTTCTTCATTTTTTTAACCAGGTCTAATATATTTAACAGCAGGTTTTGGGGTTGGTTTTTTTTTTTCCTCCCTTCCAAACAAGGTTTGAGGTTGTGGTTCCAAGATCATTAACACTAGATCCATACACTACTGCTTTATGCAGATACAGTACATTCAGATGGGACCTGTGATAAAGAAAATTTGCCCACTTTCTGCTTTTCTGAAAGATTTATGAAGGCAGCAGGAAGAAGAGGGTGCATGATGCAGGCACAAAGTTAAATATACTTTAAGAAGTTCTCAGAGCTAGCTTATACAAGATGAGCACTCTTACCTCCTGGGGACCACAATGTTTTCATCTGGTACCAAAGGTCCTCAAGTTAAATACAACCATGGTCTCGTTCCCCCTCCGCATAATACCAATTCTCAGTCTTGAATTACCATCTCATACTGTACAGAGCCATAAGTGCACGCCCGTGCTATCGGCATTTATTAATTTGGTCTTTTTGTCCTGGTGTACATAGGCACTAACTCAAGATACAAGCAAGGGAAGCCAGGTAAGTATTGGATCAGTCCACATCACACAGACACTTCCTAGGTTTATTTTACGGCAACGCACTACAAAAACATGCAGTACCTGGTAATCCTCTCTGTACCAGACTTCAACCCCTGCCACGAGCCCTTGTGTAAGGGTGATCCAGTGCAGCTCAGCAACAGGAGCCCAGATGTTGTTTTTTTCACTGCTTTACCCGAGTCACATCTAGGAACCAACAGCCTGACGTTAGACCCAGAGGCCTAGAAAATCTGCCCCATGTCATTAAGTGCCATTTCAGTCACAAGCTATCATTGGGTGCATCCTTCCTCTATGTGGGTCTGCTGGACTGTTTTGCTTCTCCACTTCTGGAAAACTACAAGCCCCAAAACAACTCCCAAGAGCCTAAACCAGATGTGAGACCCTTCATTTCTAAAACACCACCAAAATTCTCAAATTTCAGCGTGCCTCAGAGAGAGAGTGCAGACCTCCAGCACCCTGCCACTGCTTGGGGTCCTACAAGACTAGGGAATCGGTCACCTGGAAATGCCCATTTAATCACAGAATCACACGACTGTTCTGGTTGGAGGAGACCTCTGGAGGTCATCTGGTCCAACCACCCCCTGCTCAAGCAGGGCCTCCGGGAGGCCAGGACCGTGTCCAGACAGCTTTTGAATATCTCCAAGGGTGGAGATGCCACAACCTCTCTGGGCAACCTGTGCCAGTGCTCAATCACCCTCACAGTGACAAAGTGCTTCCTGAATGTTTTCTTTGTTCTTTAAAAGAACTGAGAACAAGTTCAAGAAGTATAAAGTTATTTTTCAAGTGGGATCATTTTCCCGAGTTGTTAGCTTTCTGAAATCTTTGCACAACAGTTCTGATTGTTGCTACTTCTCCATCTGTTCCAAGATCTCACCTTCTGTACAGAGAGTTCCTCCGTGACACTGCTGCTCTCCCTTCCCTCTCACTCTGTGCTCCTGTGCCCTACCCCAGTTCAAAGAGCATCTATTTGCTCTTCCCTTCAGACCTCTCACTTCAGCTGACAGTTTTGCACATTGCAGGGGAGAGCAGCACAAAGCCAATGCTGAGAACCCACTCACCACTGCAGTGTAGAGATACCCTCTTTTTCTTTTTTTTTTTAACAATAGTAGCAATAATATTGATATTTGCCAGCAAAGCATAATCGTGAGTGCCAGATGCTGCTTTAGCCAGGGTACCTTCTGCAAAGGTAACAAGTAACACTGGCTCAAGCGTCTCTTTTCAGAAACATAGGAAGCTAAAGACAGGCATCCCCGGGCATAAGAAGCGCCTCCCTGGTTGAGAGCTCTGCATAAAGCATGTTTGCGGTTTACTGGATTGGAGCCTGTGGCAGGGGAACATACTCCTACAGACAAATAAAAAGCTGCTTTAAAGGTACCTCTGTGCTGCTGCCAGCACAGCATTTTTATTAGTCCAAACGCGGGGAGAGCCAGCTGACCCAGACCACAGCGCTGGGGTAATCCTGCATCGTGGCTGGGCAGTGCACGGGGCTGGCTCTCGGTGCTGAGTGTTTAGGGAGCTCTGCAGATCCAGAATAACGGCACTTGCACGGTTTTGGGAGGAGGTTTTTATTCATCGGTACCACCTTGCTTTGTCCCTCCAATGGGCACTGCTGTGCTTGACCTTTCCACGTGCTGGAGGGCACACAGCACTCCACGAGTCATGGATTTAGTGAGGGATCCTGGTAACATTTATTTGTGACTCATTGCTAGCCATGGTTAAGATGAGGATCTATGGGCAGTGGAGAGGACAGAAGGCAGGAAAAGGCAGCAAAAGGAGGAAAAAGGAGGGTTAGAAAAACAACAGAAAAGGCTCAGAAAAACATGGGAGTGCTTTTCTAGACTGGAGGGATCTGTGTGAAAAGGCTGCTGTGGTCCAGGAGTCACGGGAAGACTCTGGGATACTTGTCAGGAGACTTTAGGACTTTGAGATAATTGATCCCATTTATTAACTTGTGGTACTTGACATGTTTTATTCAAAGCAAATGTGTCTTTTTGATTCAGATTGTGAACATTTGATCTTATTAACCCATTGGTCCGAGATAAAATGTGTAGAGAAGTGAGAGACCATATATTTTTCCAAGCAATTAATAAACTGTAATTCTACATCTGAATGCATCAATACATTCTCTCTCTCCCCTAAGGTCCCTAGACTACAAGTATTTAGAATATAGATTGATGTTCCGCCTGCTGCTGGGCAGTACTGCCAAAGAGGCAGTTCAGCCTAATGGGAAGATGAAAAAAAAAACCTGTGAAGAAGAAAAATACAGACAGAAGTACCAGCTTTACATAACACTAGAAGACAAGAGAGAAAATGACTATATTTAATAAGCAAACTTGAGAAAATTTGTGATATGCATATGATTTTCCCAATCCTACTCATTTAGGACTTCTTCGCTTTCGAGCCTGACTGCAGAACTGCATTAAGAGAGTAAAGAAACATTTTTCCTCCCTATCTTACTGGATTGAGAAGTGTTTGAGTTCATATTTACAGAATTCTATCTTTTTCCTTTTCACATGTGGATATATAGCTTTGGCAGAAAGTGCCTCGTGTCTCAGCTTAGCCCTGTCAGGTCTGGTTTCATTATTACCCTTTCAGGAGAGTCCTCCAAGCAATGCTGGCACAGGAGGGCTCCTCTACCTTACAGCTGCCTTTGGCACATTACCTGATTACAATTCATTAAGGTAATGGGAACCTCGCTGTTGCCTCTGGTAGACTTTGCAAAATCCATTGGAGATGCTGAGGAAATAAATAGTGTTGATAAGAGCACAGGCACCGGTGTTCCTAAAAGTTGACCAAACTGTTGGTTTTTATTTGCATGGGTTATGTTCAAGTTGTTACTTAAAGGAGCCCTGGCAACTAGAAGTAGCCTTTCCTACCAATTCATCAAAGAAAGGAACAGGAAAAGAGCAAAAAGAATGGGGTATAAAAAAATAGGCTATTATCTAAAGCAGAGAATTTCTGATATTTTTCAGTTTTGCTTGATCAAACTGAAACCCTCAGGATGGAGGAGGTAGCTGCATCTACATAAGCTATTCCAGTAACAGAAATAATCTGGGACCAATGCAACACTGAAGACTGCCCTGGCACGACCAGCACACACTCCTGCTCAGGAAACTCTATACCGTTCTCTACAGTATTAATACTACTGAACAATAACGTCTTGCTATCAGAAAAGCCATTTCAAAGAATAGTTGGGAAAATCTTGTGCCTAATTTACAGGTTTATTAAAAAAAAAATAAAAATTTTTTGAGGTTTAACAAGTTCCTAAATGCATTGCTGCCCCAAGGCTCTTTTAAGCAGTACCCCAAAATCCAGTACTTCATTTGTCACTGCTAAAAAACAAATAAACTAAAAAAGATAGCCTATACATATCTCATATCCATACTTCTTCTTAGACTAGGCTTTGCTTATTGCAGTCTGTTTAGGTGGAAAAGCACATAAGATATCTAACAGAGAGAAGTATTTTAACTCCTGGCATTGTAGTCTCTTCGTAAGTATTCTGGGTTTGATTATGATTTTTCAATCTATTTATAGACTCTGATTATAGAAAAACACACAGAATTTCTTCTCTAATTTCATTTCACCTAAACAGTAGGAATTAATTTTGAAGGTCTGTAGCAATGTCTGCCTTCTAAGTAGAAGATGAGCCAGAATCCTGGTGTAAATCACGAGCCATCCATCCAGGTCTGTAACACATTGGAGTGCAAAGTCAGAGTTCAGTGGTTTCAACCGATGGTTGCTTTTCTTCCAAATTTCCAAATGCCACTGTAATTTTCAATCTTTAATAGCTAAAATAGCAGTTAAGGACATGGAAAATTTTTTATAGAATGGAAAATTACATGTAGACTGCAGAATAATAATGGTATTTAGTGCTTATGGCACATAATGCTTCACAGTTTCAAAGCACTGTGTTTACGAGTGTCGGCTCAGGAAAGAAATATGATGCCTCAGGTCTGTTAAGTTCAATTTAACTCCTCCAGATGCTATAAATATGTACAAATATCACTGTTGCCCCATAGCTCCTGTCCAGCTTTGTCCTGGTCCAGCCCAAGCCAGCACAGAGGTGTAGAGAGAAGTAGAATTTTGCAACACTGGGATTTCACCATGCCAGTAAGCACAGTAGTTGCCACGCTATTGCAAATGACATCCCTATTTGGAAATGAAGAAAGGAAAGATTAATTCATGCCAAAGGCAGAGCTGCAATACCTAAAACGGTCCTTTGAACAGGAATTACGGCACATTAACCCTCGTTCTTGATTAACTACAGAATTCATATTATCCATTGTCATAAATATGGCTCAGAAGGGCCCCAGGAACACCAGCTCACAGACAGTTCCCCAACATGCACTGGTTTTACAGCTTGATGGAGCTGATCATGTAGAGAAAAAAATTATTTGAATTATTTAATGAATGCAAGTTGCCATCTCCACTCAGGGAACAGTCAGTGCCTCAATTCACAGAAGACCACACAGCAGAACCAAGTCAAGTCACCCCAGAAAATCACTTGGCCATGTGAAAATATGTACAGAGCCTCCTAACCCAGAGAAGAGCCTCTCTGGCTGCCCTCTCACCAGGAGAACCGTGGAAGGGCGATTGACGGTATTTACTAATTTCTGCACTGTGTACTGGATACACAAACAACTCTTTGTCCTTCGAGCTCCCTCCCTTCCCCTGCCCCCTACGTTGGTCTGTGCACAGCCATCATTACACAATGCCTACGTATTAAAGGTGGGGTGCAACACTGGATTCCCCCACATATGTTTCTTTTAAATACTGATAAGGAGGAACGGCAATCATAGAATCATTAAGGTTGGAAAAGACCTCCAAGATCATCGAGTCCAACCGTCAACCCAACACCACCATGCCCACTAAACCATGTCCCTAAGCACCTCATCTACACGTCTTTTAAATACTTCCAGGGATGGTGACTCCACCACTTCCCTGGGCAGCCTGTTCCAATGTTTAACCACTCTTTCAGTAAAGAAATTTTTCCTCATGTCCAAATCAGGTCCGGTCTGAAGCCCTGCTAATACAGACAGGCTGGAGACTGAGTGTAATTGAGGGGATCCCTACCTCTACCAGCGAGCAGCCCTTCACACAAACAGTCCAACAAACAAAAAAAATCCTCTTAAGCATGAACTGAATAACCAAAGCCTCCTTTCACACTCACATGCCAGATGCAGATTCCCAAGGATGAGGAGTAAACCCATTAAGGCATTTGAGACAGGCTAGAAAAAATAGCTTTAGGAAAAAAGCACTGCCTACTGAAAAGTAGTTTTGCTGTTACATTAACAGTATGCCCATAGCCCATCTGAGGAGAACATCTCCTGAACACCACCGCATCTTTCACTGTTGTTTCACATGATCAGAAATTGCAATGTGGCCACATTTACCCCACTCTTAAACATTGGATGAGGATGTGCCCAGGACACTATGTGCTCCCAGCAGTGCACAGCCTTCCAGGCATGCTGCCTGATGTCCCAAGTGTCGAAGGGTGGAATAAGCTTTTGGATGTCAACGTGTGGTGTCCCACTTATGCCAGCAGCTCCCCTGACCACGTCACCGTCTACAGAGGCAGTGAACATGGTCTTGGGTGGCTAGGGAGATGATAGGGGAGACGTTTTGAGACCTTTAGAAAGCTGAAAAAGAAGATGTGCACTACAAATATCAATTCCTTCATCCTTAGAAAAGAGAAATAAAGAAATCAGTCTGGACTTGCTCCTGTTTGATTGCAGCAGGAGGGGCAGAGGGCTGCAAACTTTGCGCTTCATCCTGACAGCAGCAACCAGACAATGTTTGTGCGTCTGACTCCTGATGGAGGAAGGCAGGGAGTGTGCACAGGGCAGGAGTAATCACACTGCCGGTGTTTAATATTGCTTCTTCAGAGAATGGGAAGAGGCCACTGCAAGTTTAATCCAAGCACAGAGGAAGGATATTCATGTGCACATATCAGAAAAAGCACGTTAATGCTATTTACAGACCCGTGTGCCACTGCAGACCTGTGGATGGGACATGGTGGACTCACGCCTTCTAATGCAAGGGCTAAATCTGTATCCACCAAAATAATTATGATTTCTTTTCTGGCGTAGCTGACTGTACAAGATCCCCTATGTCTCCTTTTCCCTGCAGTGTGATATTTAAAATTGGGAACTGAGGCCTAAGTGACAAGCATCGTCCTTACTCCTGGCTGTTCAATAGAAAAGGCTTTTTTTTTCTTTTTTTTTAAAGTATCAGGTAATTATATAATTACATCACACAGTGCAGAAAATGAAAAATAATTCAGAATAATCCATCTACCAGGTCTACACATTTTAAGACATTTCCATAGTTTTTCTACTACTGCTCTCTAAAGGAGAAGGAAAATTCAAACCCAACCATTACACGGAAGCTGTATAACACCCTTTTATATATGATAGATATATATTTATATATATTATAGCTTTGCGCTCTATCAAGATTTGGGGATCATTTAAATCGATTTTGATATGTAACCTTATCTGCAGACAAATTAAGTCTGATTTATTTTGCATTGCAGAATGGAACTAAAATTCTTGAACACTGTGGATGTTCAGATACAAACAAACCAATAAATGAAGCTCCAACCTGTATCTAGCACAGCTTCACTGGTGTCTGCAAATAACAACAGTTACATAGTGGAACTGTGTGTAACACAAAGGAAAAGTTTTCTACTCATTGCTTCACGGTTGGAAGTCAACCTCTATTAGTCAAGGCCAGCAGGTCAGATCCAGCCTTCAGGTCCTTAAAAAAAAAAAAAAAAAAAAAGTCTTTAATTCTGGCAAATTGGAATTAGGGCTGCAGCATAGGAAGACCCATCAGAAGGTGCCTGGCTTTTTCAGAGCAAGGATCTGCCTGTGCAGATTGTTGCCTGTGGTCATATTTCTGTGCCCTGCTCAACTCGTGGTAAAGTACAGGATTTCCAGTTAAAGCATTTTCCTTTATGGATCCTGATAGAAAGCGTACCTGTACCTTATAATATAGTTGTTTGTACATGACTGCATACAATGATACGACACTATTTTACAAGCTTTTGAAAATACCTTCAAAACTTTCATAGTTTTATTACATAGTATTTTAATATTACACATTCACTAAAGAATTTCTGATGCCCAGACACTGCTTCTCCCAAAAATAAAAAATATCTCAACTTTTCCATGAAATACCATGTTCAAAAATACTCCTAAATTTTTGAGTGTGCAGGGACCATGGTTCAATCTTTGCCCAGAAGCCAGCTGAACTCAAGGGGCTGGGGGGGAGCTGTGACTTCCCACCCCAGCTCCTTTTGGCTGGGTTCAGTACACGAGCCCTTGTCCTTGACACACTCTTGGAAAATGACTGATTCCTTGGAAAATATCTCTTCTCCCACCAGCTAAGCAGGCAGAATGCTTAACTGCCGCGGCATATCATGGGGCAAGAGCTACAACGCAGCTTGAACACTGACGTAAATCTTACACCGCTTTCTAATTAAAAGCACATAACTATTCACAGGGGTATCTAGGACCTACCATGGCTCTGTCACACAGCAGGCAAGTTTAAGATGAATGACCTGATAACTCTTTTTCCAAGTGAGATTCATTGTGGGTCCTGCAGGTTGTCTGTAACTTTGCCACAGTGACTGACAAAAGAATTACTGACCAATTTTAAGCCTAGAAAAGACCATTAGATCATTCAGTCTGATGTCTTCTGTAGCACAATACATTACGTTTTGTCCTGTTACTCCTGTACAGAGCCCAAGCGTGTATGACTACAGCATACATTCACGGCATCTTTGACAAGAACTTGATTCCTTTTACCATACTTTATCATTATTTTTGCAGGTGACCCACACTTGTCCTTTTTGCTTGTTAGCACATTAGACCTTGATCAGTCTTTCAAAATTTCTCCGCTATTGTGAGCTCTATTTTACTTACTTGCTTTATTAGTTAATAAATTGTTACATCAAAAATCCCCTCAATCAATTGTTTTAGGTCACTTGGGAGCAAGCTATCCAGTCCTGTTAATTTAAAACTATTTTTTATTTGTAGGGATTGTGTAGTATTCATTGCACTGCAAAGGACAATAACTTCACAGTAAATGAGTGCATCTGCTTCTCTCCAAGCAACACCCAGAAACAGTTCATAAATATCAGTATTAATAACCTTTTCATTTCTATCTGGTAACAAGACAACATCACCCTCAGGATTTCTTTCGTTTTTAGAAAGAGGAAGCAAAAGGCAGTTGGTCATGGCCAGCAGAAGAGATGGCACTTAACTGAAGATACTAGCAGGGCTGTGACAGGGAATACCTAAGATGGAACAGCTTGAAAAGCCTAAAAGCTGTGAAAAGTCACTCAGTGTCCTGAAATATACAGACATAAAAAGATACACTCTGAAAAGATGGCCCTGTTCACAAAAGCTTGCAATCCAAGCGTGCTACAATCACAACCCATTGGCAAGGGCAGCACTTCAAACGATGATGTGCCACCACCTGCACCACGCTCCCTGACAGAGGACCACAGTCATTTCAAGAAGTGATGAGCTGGGCAGACATTATTGCAATAATAATAATACCTAATTAACATGTTTCTCTCTTAGCGTCACCGAAAGAAACAATATCTGAAATCATTCACAATAGATATCTCTCTTATAGGGACTTTATATATTTACAAAATTTAGATACAGGTTTTATTGGGCACATTTTGCTCATGTTTTTTGTAATAAACCTTAATTTCTCAAAATTCCAGTTTCAGTAGGCATTTCTTTTCTTGCTCTCTTTACGAAATAGAAAGTTAAAAGGATTTAACAGCAAAGGTTCTGATTGTTAAAAGCTACCCATAACTACATGTAAGACTATGTATTACACTAAGCTATTTAACACAAAAATTGTCATCACACACACACGTCCCTTTGTATAACATCCTCCTCATTCCTCTCTGCTCGGTGTACAGAGACATTAAAAGCAGTAAGGAGGTTTCTGAAAAATCCTTCTAGCCCCATGGTGCTCTTTCCCATCTATTCCCATCCATTTGTTCAAATGGCCTCAGGGCCATGAAATTCTCTCTGTAACTCAAGGAAGTAAATGTTGATTTACTGTGAAATATCTCCTGTGACTCTCTACCCTATAGCAAAAGCTCCGTATTATTTATTCTGTTAAGTAAAACAAAGTTATTGCAAGATAGCAATGGAAAATTGACACTATTTTCTTAAACACTGTTTTGTTATCCCTCGGTGCTCTGCGGCTCCTGGACTTTCTTGCTGTTTAGTGCATAAGAGCAAATGACTCTCTACTCTAACAAGCTCCACACTGGGTCTCTTCTACCTCATTCCTTGTTGCAATTGTTGCTCGGCCAGTGATTTTCACTGCCTGCAAGCATTCCTCTGAATAAGTTATGCACAAAACTGCAACAATACACTTTTTTTTTTAATTTTTATAAGAAGTAGTGAAAATTAAAGATAGTTCAAAATAATTAATTTTCTGAACCTTCAGAAATAGTCATGCATTATTTGCAAGACCAAAAGCATTACAGTGAATATAATACAGCGCATGTGGAAACAGAGAAGTGAGGAAGGAAGGAAAAGGAGTGCATAAGTAAGCTTAATAACCGTTAGCAACAACACAGGGGAAGCACAAAGTGAAATTATGCTATCAAACATGATAACTGGGAGCTATGAATATGAAGAGTGTTATGCCACAGAGGTGAACAAAACAGGAGAATGCTGCCTCAGAGCAATAGCACAGAGAAGGATTTGGGAGCAATAGGTGGATATATTGGCATTAGCTCCCTGTGTGATGTTACAGTAAAAAGATGCCCTAACATTCCTCTGAGATGGTAGGTACCAGATTCAGCACTTCAAGCCCTGAAGCTCTCCTCCAGCCTGCTCACTGGGCTCATAAAACACTACTGTAACACCATTTGATTATAATCATAGAACCATTAAGGTTGGAAAAGACCTCTAAGATCATCGAGTCCAACCGCCAACCCAACACCACCATGCCCACTAAACCATGTCCCTAAGCGCCTCATCTACACGTCTTTTAAATACTTCCAGGGATGGTGACTCAACCACTTCCCTGGGCAGCCTGTTCCAATGTTTAACCACTCTTTCAGTAAAGAAATCTTTCCTCACGTCCAATCTAAACCTCCCCTGGCGCAACTTGAGGCCATTAATGAATACAGCAGTAGTTATATCTACTTATGTGATGTTTCTACAGCCTGTTATTGATCACCACTAATGTTATCAAAGACAACATTTTTAATAAAGATGTATGAAATAAACTCAACGTATAAAAATAATAACAATGATAGTGATACTAGCTCTAGAATGAACATAAATTCATTTTTTGGAAAGGATCATGACCCTAAAACAGGTTAGTCCTTCCAAGAGGATTTGGGTAATATATTTAACTTACTGTATTTGGAACTCTTTTTGCAAAGTGTATATCACAAAATCATGGAATAATTTCAGTTGGAAGGGATCTCTGGGGGCCTCTAGTCCATCTGCTCAAAGAGACAGACCCATATTTGCCAGCAGTATCTTCATTCTATTATTTTATATTTTATTCTTGATCTCTGATGCTAAATTGATCTTGTCTCCACTGAAAATCTGCGAAGTTTCCAAAGTGCTAATTTGGAGGAACCCCTGACTTGCAAGAAATGTTTGATCTTTATCCCTGACCCTAAAGCACCCATCCCTCTGCTAGGCTTTGAGCAGGAAACCCAGCAAGCTACATTTCTCCTTGCCATTGATAAATTGATCCCTTTTTCTTAATTGCCACTCCTTCCTGATCTTTGGTTGGCAGCGCTTACAAAGGCTTAGAAGCAGAACACGGCAAGCTGTTTGAATTACAAGGGGTTTTCTAATACTTTAACCATTTTCCTATTAAACTTTGTAACCCCCAACGCAAATGTTGTGGCATTGCAGGTATTAGACAACCTGACCTTTACAACTGCCCATTATTGACCAAAATATATCATTAACATGAAACTGTTCTTTCATAGAGGAGAAACCTACGTAGTTAATTGTGAAGAAATTATGCTGTTAGAATAACTGGCTGCAGGTGCTTGTTACAGAAAAGATATTAGAAAATACTAATTCCTTTTCAAAAGAATTACAGAACTATAATTTATGAAGGTAGCATTCTTTTAACTAGTCGTAATGATGAAATATTGCTTTCACAGCTCAAACGATGTTTGAAGGAACTCTTCCAATTATGAAGAGATTACACGTGCAGCGTTAGGGCAATGGCACTTTATCTGGAGTGATGGAAGATCAAATAAAGGCTATCAGTACCTTACAAATACAAAACACTGAGGCTTGCAGTGTTGGGGGCTGATGATTAATAAGAGGTCTAGGTTAGAATTTGTAATTATCAGTATCTTACAACAA
Source organism: Pygoscelis adeliae (assembly GCF_000699105.1). Classification (NCBI taxonomy): domain Eukaryota; kingdom Metazoa; phylum Chordata; class Aves; order Sphenisciformes; family Spheniscidae; genus Pygoscelis; species Pygoscelis adeliae. The sequence continues at coordinate 1,962,813 of NW_008824538.1, read as the reverse complement.
GAAAAATTATAAACGTTGAAAGAAAACTGGTGCAACTATCATGCTTTAGGAGCGTTAAATTGCAGCCCACTTTGCTGCTCTCACCTGCCTGTTGATACCCAGGGACTCAGGAGCAGAGACAAAACACACCCCTCGCCTTCCTGCGTACCTTTTCACTGTGAAGGTGACCGAGCACTGGCACAGGTTGCCCAGGGAGGCTGTGGAGTCTCCACCCTTGGAGATACTCAGAAGACATCTAGACATGGTCCTGAGCAACTGGCTCTAGGTGGCCCTGCTTGAGCAGGGGGCTTGGACCAGATGACCTCCAGTTCCCTTCCAGCCTGAACCATCCTGTGATATATCTTCTGATAACTAACGTCCACCCGACTCCATCAGAAAGAATAAGGTGAAAGACAAGTCTTGTGACAGCCTATCCTTCTCTAAAGAACCACAGACTTGTATTTGATCATACAGGAAAATCAACTCACCTGTATCATTCTGTTTCCCACAATATGGAAGTCCTGGACTCCAACTTTGGATCAGTTATTTTCCAGGAAGATAATTTTCTTAGTGTACTTATTTTTACAAGATTGAAGTACTTTAGGGGAAGGACCATATCTTTCTTAAAAGCCATAGTGTGTTTGCTATCATGGCATCAGATCCCAAAGAAGATCTGCAGGTATCAGCCTGAATGTTACCATTAAGTGAATAATATGGTTATGGCAGGAATAAAGAGACATCCCTCTTATGCGCAGTCTTGCAATGCTTTTTCAAACAAGAGGCAAACTTCCAATTTTAGGAGAACTTCTGTTTTGTTTGCTTCCTTCTGTAGCTTCCCTGATGGTTGCAGTCACAGTGGGAGCTGGGGCAGGACAACTCTCACCAAGTTTCTTTAACTAGAGACAATTCCCCAAAGCCTAGCAACCACCAGGGATGTTCACATACAGACCTGAAAGAGGGGGCTGCCTGCATGCTGATTACAGCCACCTCTGCTGCAGCACTGCTGTATGCGTATCAATAAAACAGATGAATCCGGGAGTTTCCTGATCTGATACATCACCAGTGCCTTACCAACATCATCACTTTACAAAACCTAGATGCAAGCCGGGAAAGAAGCAAAAACTTCAAACTCAAAACTTAATCTGTGGTTGTATGAGGTCAGCTGGTCTAGGCATTGCTAAGCCTCTAAAAGTGCATGAAATCTAGGTCAGTGTGGTGGGTTGACCTTGGCTGGACACCAGATGCCCACCAAGCCACTCTATCACTCCCCTCCTCAGCAGGACAAGGCGGGGGGGTGGGAGGAGAAAACAAGATGGAAAAAAACCCTTGTGGATCAAGATAAAAGCAGTTTAATAAAGCGGAAGCAAAGAAAAACGAAAGATTTATTCTCTACTTCACATCAGCAGGCAATGTCCTGCCACTTCTCGGGAAGTAGGGCTTCAGCACACGTAGTGGTTGCTCTGGAAGACAAACGTTGTAATAACGAACGCCACCCCCCTCCTCCTCCTTTCTCTTAGCTCTTATCACTGAGCAGACATCATATGGTACGGAATACCCCTTTGGTCAGTTTGGGTCAGCTGTCCTGGCTGTGCCCCCTCCCAAGATCTTGCCCACTCCCAGCCTGCTGGTAAGGGGGGAATGTTGGAGAGACAGCCTCGATGCTGTGCGACCGCTGCTCAGCAGCAGCCAAAACACTGGTGTGTTATCAGCACCTTTCTAGTTACCAATACAAAGCACAGCACTGTGAGGGCTGCTTTGGGGAAAATTAACTCCATCTCATCCAGACCCAAGACAGTCAGCCAGCTACAGCAGGTGAGAATTACTTTTCCTTCCCATATAGACAGGTTCCAAGAACAGAAGCAGACATTTCAGACCTCACAATCCCCATAATGTAGGTAGTAATTTCAAACCTTGAAACTCTCTCAATAAATCTACTGAAATCCCTTTTATTCCCTGCCTCCACCAATGGCTAATAAGACAGCAAATTTCAGATGCTGAAAGGTATTGACCACCAAGGGAGACTATGGGGATCCTTTGAGTCCATCCTAGGTTACACATGGAGGAGTGCTAAAAAGGATAAACCACAGGCACTTTTAACCTCCCATTTATTTGGTGTTGCTTTGGAATACCAAATACATCAAAGGGAGTTTCTGTTAATTAGGTGTACATTAAATACTCACAGGTGTCTAAAACAGGTCTAGCTGCTTTACTCAGAAAATGGAGCTGATATAGTTTACAAGTCCTGTGCAGTAACTGCACATGCTAGTGATTCAGAAAGGCAGGTACATAATTACTGGCAGTCATGGTCTGCAAGTCCTACACGCATACAGCTCACAAACCCTTCCCGTCTAAACCTGTCCCTTCCTCATGTATTAATTTCTTATGAGGTCTTGATATTTGAGCTTCATAAATATTAAAATCAGTTCTGCACTGAGCTTTACAAGCTTTGCACAGCCTTTCACTGCACTCTGCATGCCCTTAGTGAAGGGAGTTGCATTGCACTGCAGTTTATGATCTTGGCTGGGTGTGAGTCAATGTATGCATGCTCAACTGTTCCCCTGTGCTTAATAAAGATCATAAAAGGCAATAAGAGCTGTAATATGTTCTTATTTGCATATCCAGGCTGAATAATCCTGTTCACTTGTGTACCTTACTAGCTTGTACAGCTAATCAGGAGTAGTAGAAAAGAGAGTTATGTTATTGGTCCAAAACTTGTACAGTGAGAACAAAAAATGATCCCTCAAGGCTTTTCTGTCTGATAATTAATCTTCCTAGAAAACTGCACTGATAAATAAATAAATATATGTCTTACAGAGCTCCTGTTCAAGGTCTTCTCTGCCAGTCATCCACTACCCAAGTCCTACTACTACCTGAAGGTGAATGCCCAAGAATATGCATAATTCACATGCTATCTTCGTTTATCAGTCTCACCATCACCCAGCACATTCTCTTCCTCCCCTTGAAAATCTTTTCAGAGTCAAGTCTCCAAAAGCAGAAACGAAGAAAAAAAAAAAGACATACCAACACCATAAAAACCTCAATGTCTTCGTTGTCGGGTGTAAACTGTTCACATAAAATGCCAACAGAAACAGAATACGTGGAAAATAGCAGGAGACAGTATTTGCGCTTGTTTTGTTGTTTGTTGGCTTTAAGTATTTTCCAGCACAAGATTAGGGTTTAGCTTCAATTATAGGAGGTGGCGTAGAAACCACCTACGCTGCACAGAGGGAAAAATATGAAATGGTCAATGCCTAGAGCAGGAAGGTCAAATGCATGAAAGCTAGAAGGCATCCCCAAAGTATCTCTTATCGTTGCGAACAAGTTAAGACAATGTGCCCTATTAAACTGTGTGTTAGTAAAGCTCTAAACCTATCTTTCCAGAATCCCTTTGTCCACATGATTATAAAACAGTCCGTAAACGTTTATTATTTCCTATTGTTTCTACAAAGCCTTATCTTAGCGTTGATATCAACGTGGTGAGCACAGGCTTGGTTCTTCACTGCTCTACACTTTACAACGCAGATCACAACAAAGCAGAGCAAGCTTGAAAAAGTTGCTAAGGTCAAAGTCTTGCAGCCATTTGCACCGTAATTACAGACTTCATGAAGTGCACAGCACAGAGACTACAGCACAGCCTGCATAGGTCTTCTGGGCAGGAGCATACAGGTTACGTACAACTGAAAACAAAACAAAACAAACTCTAGACCTCTTACTGCAAGGAGAACCGGACACCAAGGACTACACAAAGAGACTCAACATAGGCTCCCGTCCTTACCCGAACACAACTTTGCATCATGTAAATCACTCAAAAAGGAGTTCATTTTAAACTAGTTCAGGCAGTACAAAAACTCAAGGGGAACAGGATGAAGTCCAGGCTAAAAGCCTGTCTGCGCCACAGCTTCATCTCTTGGGTCAGTATCAAAAACGAACTGAGTAATGAGGGCCAGGAATGTCCCAAACAGGCTGAACTGAGTTGAGCCATAGCTACAGCCATAAATCTACCCAGTAGCTGTGAGCCAGGCATTAAACCTTCTCAGACAGATACTGGTCAGATTTACCACATAAACCAGAAGAAAATACCAGAGAAGCTGCACTCCAACCATAAATGAGAATTTCATGCTCGTTGAATGCTTTGCAGATAACTTCCCATAATAAAATGAACAAATTAGAGAGACACCAGTTTAAAACTCTTTCTTTAACACATCAATATTTACTAGCAACAGAAACCTGTGACCACATCCTCATCTCATTTAAATTAACATGTTTCCACTGGTTTTGGTGAAATGACATCACTTGAGATTAATCACTTGAAGATATAAACTGCTGTAACCAATGCAGAATTAGCATCATCTCATATACAGAGTGCCTTGTCTCATCCCTCCCTCCCTGTGAACCCGGTACACCAACTGAAGTGAAGTTGGTCTGGAGCTAGTAGAAGGACAATTTCCATTGACTAGAACCAAATTCTAGGTGCTGGAGCGTGTCCAGAGAAGGGCAACAAAGCTGGTGAGGGGTCTGGAGAACAAGTCTTCTGAGGAGCGGCTG
>NW_008824538.1:1933713-1958261 GCF_000699105.1 Pygoscelis adeliae | reverse complement strand
GGTCTCTTCTCCCAAGTAACTGGCGAAAGGACGAGAGGAAATGGCCTCAAGTTGCGCCAGGGGAGGCTTAGATTGGATGTGAGGAAAAATTTCTTTACTGAAAGAGTGGTTAAACATTGGAACAGGCTGCCCAGGGAAGTGGTTGAGTCACCATCCCTGGAAGTATTTGAAAGACGTGTAGATGAGGCGCTTAGGGACATGGTTTAGTGGGCATGGTGGTGTTGGGTTGACGGTTGGACTCGATGATCTTGGAGGTCTTTTCCAACCTTAATGATTCTATGAATTTGAACCAGACCAAGCAATGCACCCGTTGCAGAGCAGACCAGAAGGATACTGCAACGCTGCCGGGACAGGCAGCTTTCCCACTCCTGCTGTGACAGACAGTAAAAAGAATGATGCCAGAGAGCAACCAGCAAATGTACTGATAAGAGGATCTGAACTATAGGACACAAAATAAATATATTCTTTACTGAATCCTTCTTGTTTCAATATAGCTGTGGTGCTACATGACCTTATGTGTCATGGTGAGCAAGTAACATCAGCTCCCAGAATAATAGTATGTCTAAGAAACATGTGGCTATACCATAGAGGCTGGTAGAGTAGGATTAAATAGAAATATTTAACCTCTGAATACTGCATTGGAGAAATTCATGCTGAAAGATATGTAGGGAGCTGTGTGCTGATTTTTTCATTTTAATGGAAGAAAAACTGGAGAAGATACAGAAAAGAGCCACCAACATAACTCAAAGGTTAAAGAAAATATGTTATTTCAAGACATTCAAAGGATTCACTGTTTTTATTCATCAAAAAAGAAAAGAGAGCATGTTGTAAACATGTAAGCACTTTGATGGGGAGAAGTGAAAAATGCTTTAATCTCATGAAGAAAGGCATGGTAGGAAGCAACAGTTGGAAGCTAAAACCAGGGAAATTAAAAGTGGAAAAAAGATTTCCCCCTCCCCCCCAAATAAAGAGTAATAATCACTGGAACATACTATTAATCACTGGAACATTTCTTTTACACACAAAGAAAAAACGTCTAATGTCACATAGCTCAACCCACGGTAGGGCTTAGTTAAACAGATCTGGAGGATAGCTCACCCTGCCACTCAACACAGAATGTCTCATGCTGCGAGGAGGAGCATACTCAAGAGGTGCATGAGAGCGGGAAGGGACATTCTTCATGAGGGAAAATGCCAAAATTGCTTTAGATACTAAATGCACCCTTTAGAAAAACAGCCAAAGCAGCAGATTTGCTAACATGGTTTTTTTGGGGTATTCCTCTAAAAATATGTAGTGTGCTCCAAGTCGGAAGGAAGTAGAAATCGTTAAAGAAGGACACACAGAATCAGATATACTTAAAGGAAAAACAAGAGTATAACAGAGATGCACAGAAAGCCTTTTCCAAGTTCAGGCCTCTTTTTGGCAAGGTACCACCACAATATGCTGGGCTGGGTGAGTCCCACCACCAGCAGGATGGGACCTTTTATACGGGGAAAGTAAGGAGCAGGCGTGAGATAGCCTCTGGAGGAGGAGTTTTTGAACAGCCCTTAACCAGCGCTAAGGTATTGGTACAGCCAGGTGGTGGTTCCTGGTGGGGACATAGGACAGGAAGGTGGCATCTCTGCCCTGAGGCTGCTGTCCCACGGGGACCTCGCTTGTGGTGGGGCTCTTGACAAGCAGAGGCAGAGCTGCCTGGAGATGAGTGCGAACCTCACACCCTGTGATTCGAATTCTGTGCAGGCTCTTTGAAACTTCACACAAATTTATTTAAGGACTTCGTGCCAAGTTGAAAGAGTCAAGGGAAAAACAGTTATATGGTTTGGTCTGTGGCTGGGAATGTTCATTTCCACATCAGCCTTCTCTTAGCATTCTAGTCTCACCCCTGTTTTAGGGCAAAATGATGAGATTGAAACCAAGTGCTCAAAGGTTAAAGAACAGGCAGATAATCCAGTCACTAGAAATAAAAAGATTTGGAAGCACATGTGTAAGGAAGTATTAGCAGTTACCATAAGCGCTACAGATATGCAAGCAGATGCAGATAAGGGACAAAAAGAAGAAATAGCAAGTTTTCAAAGATAAACTGAGATTTTTCAGTGTTATTTCATACGGCTCTGTCTCCCTGATAAATCCACAGGGGGTGGGGATTCATTTTCAAAGCCCTCCTTGAGGATTTAGTTACGCGATTCCCATTAACACTGCAGCTAAATCCCTGCACATCATTTCAAAAGTCTCACACCACAAGTAAGCAGGGAGTGACAAAATAGTTGCAAGATACAGTCAAGGGGCGGTGAAAGACGTGAGTTACCAAATGTTATCTGTAAGTAAGGACTGAAAACATCTTTTCATGGGAGTGAGTTGCAAAAATGTAAGCAGCAAACAGGAAAGGATTGTTAAAGATGTTTCATTAATAACAGACTTTGTTGGAATGGCACATTAAGGTCAGTGAGACGCCACCAGGAACACCGAGGGAAGATAATTTCGAACCGAGAATTAATTGTTTATACTGGATTTACAAAGTGTTTTTTCCTGAAGTTTTTCTGTTTGTTCCTGAGAACATCAGGTTTGCACCTTGCTCGTTCCCTCTGCCACACAGTGCTGCTGGTGCGCTGCTGAGGTGTTTGAGCTATGAAATACCCAGTACAACACATGCATGGCCCATCTCCCTCCATGGCTTTGCAAGAGTCTGCTTTGCAAGAGCTTTATTACCCTTTTTGGGCAGGCACTAATCAGATTATGTAAATCAAGCACTAATGAAGAGAATGAAAAGCATCTTTGCACAGTAGTGTGCTTGCGGGCCACCAGCCTGAGCCACCAGGACTGTGCTGCTCATGTGCCACTGTTAAAGTGATTAAGTATCCTTTAACGACACTAAAAGTGTCACTCATGTAGCCCGCACAAAGCTGAAGGCAGGCACGCGGGGTCAAAGGCATCTACCATCAGCTCTTCTGCTAATCTCAGATCATGCTAACACTTTTAAACTGAGGCAGACCAGACGTGAAAGTAAAATTGTTCTTACATTTTCTCTTCTTTTTTTTGAAAAATTACAGATGGAGCAACACTTGTTTTCTTGACATGTATCATATCCTTACCACAAAAGTTCAAGAGCCAACAATGTCATCTCATTTTTCAATTTAAAGTGTTATTAGAAATATTATTTTGCTTCTAAAATGTAAAAAATTCAGAGTTCATAGTAATAATATTTAAACATTGTTTAAAGTATTTCAGTCATCTGAAATTAGCATTTCTAATAATTACCAATTTCTTTTTATTTAATTTTCAGCAAACTAGAAAAGTCTCCTTTAAAAATAAAAAAGAAAATTTGCTCCAAGTATTCATTTTCTAAAATGCATTCACCACTGAAACAAATGAGATTTTGTGATGTCATCTAGACTGTAATGTCACAAGAAGAATTAGCAAAGAACGATACTGGAGGGGTGAATGTAAGAATGATGAGAGAAATTTAATTAGACTTGAAAAAGTTAATGAGAAGTTGTGTATAATACATGAAAAAAGCAGCAAAGATTTCAATAAGTATAAGAGGCATTTCATCAAAGATTTTGCTGCTGACTAATTATAAAAGTAATTAAAATGGTGTTTGTACGAAGACCCTATCTGGAGGGGAGAACAATAGGATACACAGAGGGATAAATGGATAATCGTTTAAAGCAGAGGCATTAATCAGAAAGTGAGAGTAAAGGATCCCCCCATTCTAACGAATTTTAGTTAATTGCTGCACCATTTCAAACCAAGCTTTTTGCACTAGGAAGAAATGTTTAACTCTGCCTGCATTGTGGAGGTTAATCTCTCATAAGTTCCTCTCTGACATAGCTGCAACTACAAGAAAAAAAAAAAAAAAGAAAAATAGATTGCATTGAACAGCTAAAATCTATCAGGTCTCTGCCAGAAAAAAATGAAACTTTGAGGAAGAAAAAAGATAGATTTGGAAGAGTTATCAGACCACTGGGAGGATGTAGAGGAGCTGACAGGCATCCATGACAATAACACTATTGCTATTCTGCTCGAGGTCCACCAGCTGGTTTGTTAGGCACAGCCACAGCCCTCAGTGACATTCTCACCCCTGCAAGGTGACCATGCCATGAGCTCCTCTGGGCTCTGCCAGGACAGAGTCCCCTCTGTCCTTCGTACTTCAGCCCCTTGGTCGGAGCAGTCTTCACTCCCCGTTTCTCCTGGGTGACATCCTCAGCTGGAGAAACTCCAGGAGCACAAAAAGCTAAGCATCCACTTGCACCTTGAATTTGGAAGTGACTATGTAATTATATGGCATAGGTGTAACGTACCCCCCAACCAACCCAGAAAGATGGTGCTCCGGAGAAGTCATAGACATTTCTGATCATACCCTATTGCACAGGGCAAAAATTCAGCTCATGAAATGCAGAGGCAACACTTCTGTAGTAGCACAGAGAAAGGCTGCATGAAAGAGTAGGTCTTTTCTATCTCGAATGTCAGGATAGAGGAAAGAGAAATGCACATGCTGAAAATGCCTTTATCCAACGCACCGTTGCTCTGCGGCTCCCCCAAAATGGGGTGAGAGCATGGGGTCAGAGGGGAGCCAGCCCGAGCCCTACATTGCAAGGAGGCAGAGAGCTTCCCCAGGAGGGAGGGGGGCAGGAAAACTCAATCACACATGGCATTTGCAGGGAGAACATACTTCCCTCTGCCCTGATAAGCTCCTTAAAGTTTTTCCAAAGATAAAAACATATTTAAGTGAACATAATACATGTCTAGCATAATAGTCTTTACAGCAAACTAAATATTCAGTGTGTCATATAAGGTGAAAATGCACATCTCTTAAAACCAAAAACTATTAATCTGATCAAAGGTACTCGCTTCACAGCCCTAAACCTGAAAAGAGAATGGTAACTAAAATTACTTTTAATACATAAGACCGTTAGAAAGATTGCTTTGCCAGAGGAAGGGTGGTGAAGATGCCTCCTGCAAGGCTGTGAGCTCTGGTGTCTGCCAACAAAGCAGATGGGGACGGATTTGGGTTTATCTGGTTGTGGGTAGGACAGAGAGCACAGGACAGCAGAGAGAAGATGGACCTCAAGCAATCAAACTGGTAAGGGCTGTTTTCATCATCCAAACAGATAGACCCATGTTTTTTTCTAATTAAAACAACAACAAAATTTCCTTTACTTTAAGGGAAAAAGTAATTAAAAAAATATTATAAGTTAAAGGGAAGAACTATTGCCAGATGACAGTAACAGGAGAAATTAGCAGTAGATGAAACACATCTATCTTGAGGTATGCTACAGAGAGCAACTTTCTGTAGCTGTACTGTCATATTTCAAATGTCTTAAAAATGATCCTAGTGAAGCAAGAGAAAATTGAGGACATAAACATGGAGTTTCCCCAAAGCATTTTGTGGTGTTTAAGCCTGACTCACAGGAGAGGTGAGTCACTACCCGCCCTGTGCCACAGCAAGCTGCTTATTCAGCCAAACCTACTGCCAACACAAAATAACACGTCTTTATGGTGCTGTGATAATGCGGAGCAGTTAGAAGTCCAACCTTTCGGTTTTATTGGGAAAGCTTCGCCTGTACCTCCTACCTGTTAATATACTGCCATGTCATTCTTACCAGAGCAGAAAGAAGGTAGACAATTCTCCAGCAAAAATATATGGAAGAGGAAAAGAGCAAAACAAATATGGCTTCCATGAAAATGCTCAAAAGCATAAAAATGTTTTTTTCTCTGTCAAAAGCTGAAAACCTTCAGATGTTCGGATGAAAGATTCTAGTAAAACCATGTTATTTGCCTAACAATTCATTTAGGAAGGTCATTTAATTGATCTTCATTGCTTATTTTTTCATTAAGAACCTGAAATATGTATCACAGATCAAAGAAACCCTTCATCCTAGCCCTGCCCACCCTAACTCCATCCCTGACCCAGCCAGGTCCCTGTGACCCTGCCTCTCCCCACTGACCCGGGGTAAGCATGGCTCCTTACTCGCTGCTGAGCCAGAGAGAAAACAATATTCTGCAAAGAGCCAGACAGAAAGATGAGAGGACCACAAACCACAGATGATGTTTCCCTGGTGCTTTCTGGGCATCTTCCATGTCCCCCAAAGGCAGCCTCCCCCTGAGGTCCCGTTGCAAGCGATGGGCTGGGTTCTCTAATATAATAGAAGCAAACATGGGGCCAATTAACGATGGTCTGGGAAGCATGGCTTTGCCTGCAAGGCTGACAACTGCAGGTTAACCCATAGATAGAAGTGTGGCTGCAAAATTCATTCCAGGTGTAACTAGAGCAATCAATATCAGAATAACCCCTGGGGTTTAATTCCACCCAACAATTCCCTAGGCACACCTGCCTCCTCATACACTTTTTCTGTGCACGTTGCTCTCAGTACCCAGCTTTTAATATTACCTCCTTTCACACCTCCTCTGACTGTACAGCACCTCACACAACAGGACCCAGCTGGTCTCAAATCCATAGGCATTGCCATGACATCATGATGAAGATATCATCAAAGATGCAAGGATGGCACATGCTTGACCTGCTCCTCTGCTACCAAGCCATGCTGTCAGGAGCTCTTCCACCTTCTCAGCCTCTTCAAAATCTCTGTAGCTCTTCCCAGCTCGTGTGGGCGATGGGCGTGCTGTCTCTGATGTGGGATATCTAGGCTGTACTGACCTCCTTCTATGTTGGAAAAAAAAAAAAAAGTATTTCTGAATCTTAACTAAACTTTTTGTCTTGAACTTCTGAATTCCTGTGTGAAAACATGGTTCTGGCTTTTATTTCTTAGCACTAGAGAATTCCATAATACACTGCAGTCATACATAAAGTCATGAAAAAGGAAACAGCTTCCCACTGCAACTAAAATGCCTTGATGCGGCACATATTCTAAACACAGAAAAAACAACAGTGCGATTTTTTTTATCTTCTAAACGTCCCTGATATATTACAGGGATTTATTTATTAGAGTCTATTATGAGCACACAGATAATAAACAAGCAGAGCATTCTTCCATATTTTATAAAACAAGGAAAAAATAGTCATTGCAGAAGAAGCTGCCATTAATTCTGCTTAAAGAGAAAACCAAAATGTCCGACAGCTTTAGTAAGAAAGTGACACTCTGTACAGTAGTAAAGGTACATAGCACCTACTGCCAAATTGCCATCCTCTTTTCCAGACCAGGCATACTCTTTTTTTCCTGCTAAGATGATAATGAGAAAAACTTGGCTTCCTAATTTTGTTCAATCACTTTGACACTTTTTCACTAGTTTCTAGAACTTGTCAGCTCCTGCTTTTTCTCACATAAGCAGCCCCACACTACTTCACAGGATATGGATTTACACTGAAAATCAGCAGTTCAGGGGTCACTTTTGTCTGGTGCTCTGCTGCATGAGCCTGAGCATATCACTATCTTTTTACATTTCCATTCTTTTCCAGATCTTTACCCAAAGAACAGGTATGAAATTTGTTACGTTAAATTGCAAAAGATACCAGTAATTCTTAGAGCAGAGGCTGCCTCTCTCCTTTACCAGTATTTCTCTCTTTCTGGCTCATCCACTGATCTTGTTTTTTCTCCCTGATGCCACTTACTGTTTTGTCCTTTGCAGAAGAGAGTCCCAGCAGACGTCCCAGCAGCGCCGCAGCCATGGGACTTTCTCCTCCGAGGTTTTTCCTCCAGGCAGCTCTGAGCACCAGAAAAAGAGGTGCTCATTTCACCTACCTCCAGAAACTACTTGGTCCTTAAACATAAGTGGCCTGCTGCTGGTCTCTAAAGTGTAGCTGCTTCACAGCTACCTGACTTATGTTTTTATTAGAAAATAGGTGAGAAAATCTCATGTGGAGATGCTGAGCAAGATGATGAAAGCGAGGAAGCCGATAGATCTGGTGACCCTAGAGGGGAGATGGAGACATACAATCGTGGGCAAGGAAGCTGGACTGTGAGTGGGATAATGAGGAGTGCCTGCAAGCAGAGAAGTCAAGCAGCTTTATTAAAACAGCAAGAGAAGGTGATGGGAAGGAAAAAGGAAGATAGTGGGTGGCTGGAGCAGGGGAGCACAAAATGGGAAAGAAAACAGAGCTGTTCAAAAGCAAAGGAGAAGCTGGAAGAGAAAATGGAGAGAAACAGTATAAACAGGAGACAAGGTTACTACCACTATCATCTAACCTGAAGCAGTGAAGCCTGGGAGTAATAGAAAGCTGCTGACAATCAGTGCCTGATGAAACACCCGTGTGACAGTTTGAACCTGTGTGTTATTGTGCACAGCTGTGGTGGTGAGGGGGAAAGAAGAGAGGGAAGAGCAGCAGGGAGAGGGGGGAATGATGGTAGACACGGTGCCAGGGATGAGCATGGTAGAGTGGAGATAGGGGCACTGGGGTGTGTGGAGGGTGAAACCTGGATTTTCAGTGATTAGGGAGAGTGGGAAAATTAGACTAAAGTAGGCAGAAGGGATGTGTAGAGCTGATGGGGACCATCGCAAGGGAAGGACAACCATGTTGAGAAGATGAGCACCGAATGTGTGGAGAGAGGAAAGGAAGCAGACAGGCTTTGGATGAAGAAAAGGATGATGTTTGACTTGGTGATATCACCTTAATGCAAAATACATCAATAATCCTACAAACGCGCTCCCTTACTCTGGTTTTAGGAAGCACGTGTATCTTGGGATCAGGCAGCTGAGAGGTCCGTCTCTGTTGGGTTCAAGCTTGACTAGTTTATGAGACACATCTCCGATATGGCAGCCTACAGCAGAGAGGTTGAACTTTATGACTCAGTAAGTCTTTTTCTGATCCTATTCCCGATCCTATTCCCCTATTTCTTTTGAACATTTCCCAGCTGTACACTTGGTTGTCACATCTTCACTAACACACTTTGAACTCTCCAGGACTAGGCTTCTTCTGTGCTTCTGGGGTTATTTTCTCTCCTTTCAGCACCTTCAAACTAAATATGAAAAATTAACTGAGATCAGAAAGTTATGCCAAACCTGACTTGAAAAGACCTCTATTTCATAAGAAAACTAGAATTAAAGTTCTCTTACCATTTGTTTTTAGTAGATAGGCATTAGTACTGGGCAGAATGCCAGAATTACTGAGATGTTTTGAAACAGTAAAACCTTTTGTTTCATGTGAATCACATTTTTACATCTAAATTTTGTGTCTTAAATGTCACTGGCAGACATTAAATCATTTTAGACACCGCAATTAAAAACAGATTAATACTCACTCAAGATGAGTCTCCTATTGATAAGCAACAAACTAAGGGAACACCATAAGGACCAGAATAAAAACACAGTTGCAGGGTGCACAGGAAAACATTTAAATACCTTTTCTTTCTAAGGGTTGGTGTTTCTGTGTGCAGTCGTACAGTTGCTGGGATAGACTGGAGTACTCAAATGAGCATACATGGAAAACAAAATAAAGCCCAGTTGCTTAGTATTCACTTTATGAGATTAATTTTATTAACACCACCAATATTCTGTTAGAATCATGGAATAGTTAGGTTTGCAAGAGACCTCTAAGGCCATCTAGTCCAACCCCCCTGCCGTGGGCAGGGACATCTTCAACTAGATCAGGTTGCTCAGAGCCCCGTCCAACCTGACCTGGAATGTTTCCAGGGATGGGGCATCCACCACCTCTCTGGGCAACCTGGGCCAGTGTTTCACCTCCCTCAGCGTAAAAAATTTCTTCTTTCTATCTAGTCTAAATCTACCCCCCTTTAGTTTAAAGCCATTCCCCCTTGTCCTGTCACAACAGGCCCTGCTAAAGAGTCTGTCCCCACCTTTTTTTATAAGCCCCCTTTAAGTACTGACAGGCTGCAATAAGGTCTCCCCAGAGCCTTCTCTTCTCCAGGCTGAACAACCCCAACTCTCTCAGCCTTTCTTCATAGCAGAGCTGTTCCATCCCCCTGATCATTTTCCTGGCCCTCCTCTGGACCCTCTCCAACAGGTCCGTGTCTCTCTTATGCTGAGGGCTCCAGAGCTGGACGCAGTGCTCCAGGGGGGGTCTCACCAGAGCGGAGTAGAGGGGCAGAATCCCCTCCCTCGACCTGCTGGCCACGCTGCTTTGGATGCAGCCCAGTTCATGCATTGCTTTTTGACTTTCATCTCCAGAATCAACATCTTGGAATATAGAATTATCTTATGCACTGGATAAGGTTGGGAATAGACTTTTCTTCAAGCCAGGAAACAACGTTTTACTCAAAGATTTGACCCTACATACCACAAGAAAAAAAAAAGTAAAAAAAAAAAAATTTTATCCAATGTGGACAATTGCAAGATATCCCACTGAAAAAGGATCAGCATGTTACAGAAATACAGGGTGAAGAACCATTTTGCAGGCTGCAGTTCTGCAGGACACTGCATGTTACTGTGAGTGACAAACGTGAATCAGAAATGTCACATTATTGCAAAGACAAACAGGCCCTGGAACGTCTCAGTAGCAGTAGAGACTTCAAAGCTGGAGAAGTAACCCTCTGTGCCCCCTGGTACTGGAGTACTGCATACAGTTTACCTTGGTGTCCTTACTGACAACATGGGCTACTGGGAGTGAGGCCAAAGAAAGGCAATGGGAATAATCTAAAAATAACCACAAATGAGAAAAAATGTATGACTTACAAGGAAAGAATGAACAAACTAGGATTTTTAAACCAAAAGAAGAGAAGACAGATGGATACAGACAACAGTTTTCAAGGTCATAAAAGGCTGTTGTATGCTCACAAATTCTAGGACAAGAAATTATATGCTTAAATTTCAGGAAGGAAAGCCGAAATTAATTCTACAGAAAAATGAATTCTATCAGAGGGCTACTGACGCCCAGGAATGCATTGCCTAGGAGGCTTCGGAGTTGCCGTCTCTGGAAGTCTTCTGGAAGCAATCCATCCTTCTTCCAGAAAATACCAAGGTGTGGATCATCATTAGCTAGTACAGACAGACTAGAGACTTCTCAAGGTGTGTTCTAGTCCCATACATGAACGTCGGGTTGTACATAAATGCAGAGCAGGATCCAAATAAGTGAGCTAGGCACAAAGAAATCCTTAGTGTATGATATATTCTGAACACAATATTCCCTCTCTTTTTTTTCTTCCCTAATGCCATCCATCTCTAGAGGTTTCCAGTAATACCAGTATGCTGGATAACACAAAGGCATATGACATAGCCTGCCAGTCTGTTTAAAAGGTCTATTAATACCCCAGTAACAAAAGTTTCCTCACTACTGAATTGGAGAAATGGTCTGATACCTAGTAAATCTGTCTCAGCTGACACAGACTAAAAGAGAGCAGTCCACATTACTTTTCCAAAGCTAAAGCAAAAACACAAAGTTCAAGACTGTAATTACATGAGTCAGGCAAAGATATCCGATAGTAGGGAGTACTTCAATTCAACAATGACATTATAGGGCAATCCAAGAGCTGGCCATTGAAATGCAAAAGAAAACACAAAACACTCAAGTGTGGGATAAGATATAAATTGACAGGAAAGGTAGTTAACTAACTGAAAGAAATGGATTTGCTCAGTTGTTCAGTGCTTCAAGACTTGGGACTGAAACTGGAGGTCAGAGAGAAAGAGAGAGAGGTAGGTCTTAGCTCCACCTGGCTTTGTACAGAGGTTGATGGGATAGGGAAGGGATGACTGAAACTCTTTGGAAAGGAGATTTTGGAGTGAAACTCCTTTGCTGTGTCATCCTACAAGATGAAGGATAAGTCTGGTGGGAACTCATTGGCTTACAGAGAGTTGCACACTCTCCTCTGACAGCAGATGTTGAATGTTGGATGGTTCGGATGTGAAACTGTCTGGGTTAGAGATACTGTTAGTTTTGACTTCTTCTAAGGAGGAGTTGCCTAGGGGCATTGCTACTTCATATAGTCCCGCAGACACAAAGACAGCTAGACACACAAAAGACATACGGACGCCTCACACTTTTTAAAAAGATTCAAAAAGGGAGAGTTGTACTGTGTTCCTGCGGGTCCAGCAGGTCAGTGCTACCATAAAATATTCCACACCACATCTACGGTGTTAAAAATACTCATGCTCATCAGCGACTATCACGTACGCACTGGGTGTCATGCTTTGCTCTTGCGTTGGCTTGCTTATTTATTGAGATACACAAAGCATTAGATTTGCTTGGGGGGGTTAGGAACCAGGAGGCTTAATTTCATTATCTCTGTTGCAGAAGTCCTGAGTGACCACCATTTGCTCACTTTGCACCTTTGTGAAATTGGACTAATAAAGTGAGGAATCTAGTTTGTACTGTGGCGTGCACACATCAATAATAAACACTGATAAACAACAAGCATTCTTGAATTCAGTACCACTGTGGATATATAATCTTTATTATTTATAAACCACCAAAAAACTTGCTGAAAACAACTCAGCCACATTCCTTAACACAAAATATACTTTGAATAACTGAGTTATAGGTGCTCCTGCATCTGTGTTTAAGGGTCAGTAACATGAGATGGGCTCTTAGCTATTCTTGCGAACAACACTGGGGTTACTGCAGTATATAAATAATTTCTAGCTTTTCTACGAGAATAACAGAAAGAGGAGTGTACAAGCAAGTCTGACTTATTAATCTAATAGCTCATACCTGCTTTTCAGTTATCAATCTTAGAAATATTAGCAATTTATTCCAATGATCACCAAGAAATGTATTTCTGCCTTTGTCCTGTTCCACCTGTAGGCTAAAGCTAATTAATGCAACATAGCAAGAAAACATCACGATGAACAATCGCGCTTTCTTTGCACCGTCTATGCATTTGCCTTGCTCAGCCAGAGATTCAAAGACTGCTCACTGTCCACAGGCCAATGTGAGTTGGAGGAAAGGATGAAGCTGTCAGAGAGGTGAAAGATGAGCTGTGCTTAGTGCAACAGAAGTCAAAATGATAAGAGCTGAGCAATATGCAGGTGATGGATGTCAGCAGGGAAATGGTGGCTGGCTGTTCTCAGCGAATGCACACTGAAGAGGTAAAAAACCACAAACGAGCTCATTAATTTTTTTCTGAACTGAGCCCCAGCTTTCAGAGATGTTGCTCTCTTGCTCAGACCATTTTACTTAACACCATACTGGGTCAGCCCAGTGGAGTCCCCAGCCCCACAAGCCCTCAGAACCATGCTCTGCAAAACACTGCCTGAAAAACCCCGTTGGCTTTGTGAAAGAAGTACTGAGGTTTTCAGACAACCCCTCTGCATTGTTCCCTTAACTGAAAACATGAGTGCAAATTCTACCCCTAAGCACAGAAAGACGTTCATTGACTGCACCCAGATAACACCTACACAGGAACTGGAAAAAGAGATGCAATGCACATTTTGGCAGCCAAGGTGTCCAGGCTAGACTCTCTACGCGTACACTTCTCAGAAGGAAACACACCCCACAAAAGACATGATTCACAGCGTGCAAACGCGTGGCTCACATCCCATCCTATCAGCCAATGCAAACTATCTCCAAATTCCTCTCTAGAAAAATCACAGATGACAGCAACAGTTAGTACCACAGGTAAGGGACAGAACTGTGCTATGTTCCCCATTACTGCTAAAGAGTCACACTAAGGATCACAAAATGTAGTCATGGGCATCACAGATGCATCACTGCTGCGGCATATGGCACACTCCACTTCTTCCCTTGACTGTACTGAGATGGAAAAATGCAGGCCTACTTATTTGTTTTTTGAGTTCAATTTTTCCTTGCATTCCTCCTACGTGTCTTTTCAACACCGTCTCAAATATATGTGGAAAGACGGATCTAGGTAAGCTTTACTTCCCTTGAAGATGACAGATTCAAATTCTGCTCTTATATTTACATTGCATGAAATCCCACATAACTCCAACAAGAAGAGAATTTCTTCTCTAGATTTTAAATGAAGAAATCAAGGGGGTTTTAAGTTATTTAACTTGACAACATCCTTCAAAAGTACTAGTCTATCACTGCACCATAGTTCTGCCACTACCACACCCCCTAGTTAGCAGTTGCCATTGCTAGTTCTGCTTCCACCAGATACATAATAATGCCAAATTCTGAATTCATATTGATTGAGTTGCCTGCCTGTAACCCAGGGAGGAACGTGGTGCACAGTTGTTTAAAACTAAATGTGGGAATGGTTTGATATGACCTGAGATCCAGCATGAGCCCCTCCTCTGGTTAAGAATGAAATTTAAATCAATCCCTTTCCTAACACAACAAGAAAGTTAGACCAATTTCTCTCCCAACTAGAAATGGTAGAATAGCAACTGCAACAGTGACACCAGAAAATTCAGTTACTGTATTTCCAAATTAAATTAGTAACTGGGTTACAATGACTAGAAGAAGTTTATTTAGTGTAAAAAAAAAAAAAAGTCTGAACTTTTTGAACCCCAAAACCCTATGATTTCATTGTGGATAATTCCAGAAAAAGAAAAGAAAAAAAAAAGACAGAAAAAAGACTATTAAAAGGAACAAGATGGGGCAGCTGAGATACTGGTATAGGCAACTGCTCTCCTGCCCAAACACTTTTTTCCCCTGTGCATCTCTATGGATATTTCCCCACAGCAGAAACCCTACATCTATACTATTTCACAGGGGTCTGTAACACTTATAGTAAGTAAATCACCATCACAGCACTGTCACTTCCAACACTGAATGCCCTCTTTTTTTTTTTTTTTTTTAGAAATAGAATTTGTAAGATTATCTGAAGGTATACCGTCTGGTAAATCCCCAAAACATTGTATTTGCATTCTGTCAATCACTTCCAACAAAACTGCTTCAGATTTCATTCCTTCTAACCTTCCAGGTGCTTTCTAGAAGAAGTCACACCTTCCCTCTGGCTAATTCAATGCAAATAAGCTATAACAGCATCTACATTTAAATTTCTGTTCAAACAAACAATTCTCAGCCAAATCAATGCAGACCTCTTACTTAGATGAACAAAATGTTTCATCTCTCAAAAGATGCATATTATATAATTAATTTAATATTAATGAACTTTAATACATGCAGAGTTTTGCAGAGTTTTCTATTTGGTAACTGCGTTAGGTTTATGGAACCTCGCTGAAAAATAAAACTTCCAAATTAAACAAAACTTTAATAGAATTTACAACTGGAACTCAATTATGGCAAGCTATTTTTTATGCTTTGCAGACTAAGCTGATACTTTACTGTCATTGGTTTATAAAAATAAATCATAAACTCTACAGAAATCATTAAAATATATGCAATTACAATCCTCAAGACAGCACTAAAGAAAAATAGAGCAGGAAACAGAATTGTAGTCATGTTATTTTCTTTTCTGTCCCCAAGCCCCAGATATTGCATTTCTTCCACTTTTATGTCCAGTTTAATAGGCGATAGTTGCTCATCACAGTGTAAACACATATTGGCCCTCATAACAATAGGAAGCCTAATCTAGTAGACCTTTAAGCACTAGAACAATTTAACCATAAGCACAGTAGATTCATCATCATTTAGAGCTCTTAAATTGAGCTTAGACATCTTTTGTAAGAATGCACAAAGAATGGCTTTCCTGAACCTGCTGCCTTGAGGAATCATCTCCAGTCCATATGATACAAGAACAAGGTTCATCAGACAACCTTGGCCGACTCCTTTAGCTTTCAAACCTAAGCACCACCAGGCTGTTTGGAGTTGTCCCCTCTTCCCCACCCACACCTCCTCCAACTACTGTGCCACTACCCATGTGTGTAAAGCTCCTCGTATGATTTAGTGTTTGAGAGATGGTCTAGATAACCACATACCAGCAGAGAAAACGAAAAGGAATTTTGTTGGGAATCAACTACCTGGCTTGAAGGTTTTCAGCTTTGTCTTTGTCCATGGCCACTTTCACTGTAAGAAGGCTCCAAGGACTGAAGAAGTTAATTCAACTCAGGACAACAGCATGTGAAATGAAGTTTTGGAAGAAATTTGTGGAGACCAGCTCCATGTATCCACAGTCTTGTCCTTGTCAAGCTATTTATACCTTCTTCCTTAAAATTAGTTCTGAAATGTCCCCTAATAACTATGAGATTGTATGTGGTTCATAAAGGCTTCTTCACTTTCAGAAAGATTCCATAAATCATGATGCCTAATAAATATTTTATTTTATTTTTTGCCTGGGATCCTGGGGTTGTTCCTTATTTTCATATAGCTTACCACTAATCATAATGATTAGTGGTAATCACAATCACAAATACCCACAACACACACAAATTCCATAGACAAATGAAGAAAATTACATGTCTTATGCTGTCCCGCTTGTCCCAGCATGGTATCCAGTGATGAATTCCCAGCATACTTGAGCCAATCTTACAGAACGCATAAGACACAAAAATAAATTAAAACAAAGACAATTCAAGACATGTATTATTTACAGTCAAAAAACAGCAAGCCAAATACCCCATTGGTTGTGCAATGTATTTAAAAGTAGCCTTTGAATCCATTAAATCCTCAAACTCCCTGCTTAATTAGAAAACTGACCTGATGAGATAGTTATTCTGCCTGCATAACCACTGAGTTTTCAGGAAATCTGTTTTTGCCGTTGTGTTTAAACAATGCTCAGCCAGGCTCTCAAAAACATAACTGCAAAAATAATCAGCTTCATAATTAAACAACCGCCCAGAAAGACTGCAGCAAAAGTAGAACGAGTGCCTTCAGCACACTGACAAAGACTGTAGGACAGTGGGGTTTTGGACAGAGGTGTTGGAGCTCAAGACTGAAATACCCCCCTCACCAGATGCCTTCCCGAGGAAGCATAGAAAGCTCAGGCGTCCCTCCCCATTTAAAAGGAGGGCGTCTGCGCTCGGGTCTGCAGTCCCCGAAGTGCAGCTCAGCTCCTGTGCCTAGATGATCTAGAAACTAGGTGAATTGTCTCACTCCCCAAAGCCTGTCTATACCTACCACATCATGAAGGACCCGACCCCCACCAAACATGTGAATGGGTAAAACTGAGTCTTCCTCCTCAGGTGAAACCTGCCCGGCGTCACAGTGTCCATCCTCCCTGACCCACCTTGGCCACAAAGATGGCCTAGGGTCCAGAAGCCCCTTCAGCTGTTAAACACCCTTGGGGGGCAGGTGAGGGCAACCCCAGGTTTGGCTGTCACGGTTATTTCCCTTTTTTTTTTTCCTGAATCCTCTTAAAACCTCTTTCATCAGTTCTGGCCCCACATAGACAACTCCAGATGGCTGTGACACACCAAGCTACAGCTCCTGCCAGCGCTGCTACATCTCCCTCCTCCGCAGAGGTACATTTTCCCAGAGCCAGACACCAGTTTTGTTTTCATGCTTAAGTCAGACTGTAAACCAACAAGTAATCCCGCAGCCATTGCATGCAGCAGTGCTGCAGTCTTAGGAGCATTGGAGAAGCAAACCAAGGGCAAGGCTGCATCAGGAAAACCATGGCTCCTCAGAGCTGACTTTACCCTTTCTTATTATTGTGTTGGCTCCACAACACCTGAGGTGCCCAGAGCCCTTCACAGTTGCCAAAAGAAAAGCCTCTAGCAGCAAAAAACCTAAAAGCCTTCCCCTGGAGGTAACCTAAGCAGAAAATTCCCTGGTATTGCTCTTTGGCACTCTATGTCAGTGCTTTCACTTTCGTGCATCGCTCATCATTACTTCAGCAAGGCGCTCCTGGGCAGCATCGTCCCCTCCCAGTCTTACTCTTCACAGAGAACTCATACGCTCATCACGGTCACCTTGCTGCTGTTCAGGTGACAGTAGAAAGGGTGCAGCAACCAGCCTCACCAGTTGTGCCAACAAACAGCAGGCACAGAGTGTCTGCAGGTCCAATAGCACCCTCAACTCTACTGCTCTTCTATACAGAATAGAGGCAAGAGTCTGAAAATTCAAGTATGATGGATCCCTACAGATCACCACAAGCTTCTACTCTCTGTCAACACTCAGAAACCAAGCACAATAGTCAATAGATGTCACAGCTGGAGAAATATCTCCCTTAGATTACAGATGCTAGCAACGGGGTAGGAGAGGATGAGAAGAGATGCTAAAGCACATACAACTGCATTACAGCCTGATATTTAGTAACAATGCATTTTACAGTTAGGAAATATTCAACCATCTTACCGTGAAAACCAACACACAACCTGTAAGACCTCTAGCATGGGAAGGTTTTTCTGTACAGCCCACAGAATCGTGAAATTCAGGTCAGAAGGGACCTGTAGAGGTCTCTGGTTCAGCCCTCGCTCAAAGCAAGGCCGACTTTGAAGTTGGATCTAATTTGAAAATTAGGTCAGGTTGCTCAGGGCCTTGTCCAGTTGATTTTTGATCTCTGAGGCTGGAGATCAAACAGCATTTCTGAGCCCCTGTTTAAACCTGTCCACTACCATGGTAGATTTTATTCTCCTAATATCTAATTAGCACTTCTTGAAACTTGCATCCCCTGCCTCTCATCCCATCACTGTGCAACTCCGAGAATTTGTCCAGCAGGAACCCCAGGTCCTTCTCTGCAGAGCTGCTTTCCAGCTGGCCAGCCCCCAGCCTGTACATAACCCCCCTGCATGGGGTTATCCCTCTCCAGGGGCAGGACTTTGCATTTACCTTTGTTGAATCTCAGGGGGTTCCTAGCAGCCCATTTCTCCAGCGTGTCCTGGCTTCTCTGAGAGACAGCCCTGATCCTCCATTTAAGGAAGTCTTGACTTAAGAGTATTTCCTACAATCATACTCATATACACATATCCTTTCCCCTTTCTATCATTTGCTTCTTCCCCTGTTTTAGTTCTTTCTATGTTTGGCTGAATAGTTCACTGTCAGAACTGCAAAACTCCACCCAGCTGTCCTTGCATTGCAGAGACCTTTCCTTGAGATCCTTCCCCACGTCCCCTTACGGGGGGCAGATGTTATTTCATCAAGCTTTTGGGATGCAGCAGTACTAGTTGGCAGTCATGTGCCTGCTCTTGGAAAGAAGCATGCACAGTCAGTGAATGCGAGGCAGCAGAGCGCTGTCATCATCCCCACCACCTCCATGAAAGGCCATGTCATCACGCTGGAGTGTGCCCAGCTGACAGCAAGGTCCATGCCTGGCACCAGACAGGGCATCACTAAGTGAAGTGCACCAGGAGTACTGCGGTTACACTCACAGCACTAACTGCGGTCTGGCAACTACTGCTTCCAATCACCAAACCTGCTGTTGGGCAAAACGTTTCTCGATGTCCCTGAAGAGTTCAAAATTATATGATTCCCTGAGGTGTGAAAAAGCAGCAGTAACAGCTGTGTACATTACCACACTTATACCAGTTTTTTAATGTATTTTCTTTGGGGTGAGGGGGTGCTGAGCAGACAGTAAGGGCAAGCAGAGGGCAGGGTGGGAAGGAGGAAGCCATGGAATAATTTATGTGGCAGTAGTCAACTGTACGAAATTTGCATTCAGCTAAGCAATTACAGACAGATTATAATGCTGCAGAGAGCACAGCCTGGCAAAGAGCTTGGAGCTGAATTTAATTTTCAAAAGCAGAGGTTGGAGACAGTGGCACGCATCCTTCTGCAGTCTGGCCTTTCTAGCAACAAACACCCATATGGTCCAAAAGCGTGGGATCGCAGTCTACCAAAACTGTGGGTGACATGGCAGATGTCTCCTCAGTCTTTCAGTAAGAGAGCCGAAACAACACGAGGAACAGAGAAACATGCTGAAGAGGTTTCTTCCAGCCATTTTCCCCTTCCCCCTCCTTTTCTACCATGTTGTAGGAAGAGCCCACAAATTACAGTCTGCTCCTGACAACGTGATGTTCAGGTGGAAAGCTCCTCAGCCATCTTATATGTCTGCTAATAAGACTACCAGTCTAAATCTGATTCACTGCTCAGAAATGGAAAAAGTTTTACCCGAAATCAGCATGACATGCATGCCCGGTTCTTGCAGGGTTTTGCTACATCATCTGAACACAGCTCCCATCTTACAGCTCTATGCAGCGTACGATGGATCAGGTAAGCACATGCATGCCAAGGAGGTAAGCCCCATACAAGTGAGAGTAAAATAATGTAAGTTAATTTCTCCATTCAGAAAGAGTGCTGTACAAATTCCTTATTGCTCAGGAAGGCGATCTATGGATGGTTCTCCAGTGCGTCAGACTGAGCAACTCAGACCAGCTATCAGTCTGCAACTCTGAAAAATATCCCTTATTCCTTATCAACTTATTACCTTAAACAGAATACAAAGTAAAATGGCTTCAGTTAACAAGTAGCCTTCGCTGTTCTAGCAGTATACTCTTTTCCTAAAGGCACATCATTGGATATGACTATTTCAGCCAAAGGCATTATATCCTTTGAACTAAACTCTTCCTGGAGCAAAAACTATTTATTACAGCTTTGCACAGTGTCTATTCCCATCACATCCCAGGCTTCCTTTGGAAATCCACACACTACAGTAAAGCAAACAGAATAGAGAGAAGAATAGCAAATAAGTTACAATAACGATCCTGCCTGCAGTAAATGGCTTCCCAGAATTACTCTTGGAGGCAAAATTCATTAAATCTGAACAACTTCAGGACCTGATTCAGTTGCTCACATAAAGGTGCTTAGTGCTGTTTGAGGCACCTTAGTCCATGAGAAACCACTGTGGGATATGGCCCACAACCTACAGGAGACATCTGCCCTCCTGACACGGCCGCTGGAGCCCAGGCAGGACAGCTCAAACAGATGCTTATATTCAGGCATTCTTCCTCTCAGACACTCATTTCTTTCCCCAAAGTGTATTCTTTTCTCAACTTTCTCTCTTTCTTGTACAGTGCTCTTCTTTTTATGGTTAAACAAACGCTCAGCATGTGTCTTGTTCTCGTTTCATCCATATTTTTATAGTCTCCTCACTAACTCTGTACTGGTTTTGGTTTCCAAGGTGTCAGAATAGCCACCCTCCCTTCAGCTCCTGTCCCTGCCAGGTCACTGCCAACAGGGACGAGTCAACGCAGCTCTCGTACTAATCCCTATCCTTTTCCTCACTACTAAATTTTATTACTGTAACATTTTGTTTACACTGCACCATAAACAACATTTTAAAATGAAATCCAAATTATATACCCAGAAGTACTTTTTTCTGTACTAAAACAAATAACAAACCCCACCTCTTTATAATCTTCATACTGTCATTCAAGTACATGTTTCAGTGATGCTCAAAGGATGTTTTCAAACACCTTCTGGATCAGTGAGTCCCACGTTTACTGCTGAGTACCTCCTAACCTCACTGCAGTACAGACAAGGGTGGAGCCATACATCTGTTAACAGGAACAGCTGCTGGAAAGCACTAGAGCAAATCACTGAACAGTCAACAGGAATAACTAAGAGTTTAACGAGGTGATAGGACACAGGCAGCACATATTTGCTAAAACCAGAGAGTCAGCCTAACTAATCTAATTTTCTTTGCTAACGTTGCTCATGGCAATGGGTCTTGTGGCCAGAGGAGGCGTAGACAACATTTCATTATTTTAGAAAGACTTTTGACAGTACCTCTCGTGACAGCAACCACATCTTCATTTCCCCAAAGTACTTTAGGAAAAGACTCCATGAGCATTTTTAAACTGACAGAGCAAGGAAAGGAGAGGTATATTTTCCTGTTTTTTGTTATTCTAGTCACTGCTTTCCTAAGTGAGTTAGACGAAAGAATAAAAAAGGTCATCTACAAAATCTGTGAACGTCAAGAAAGCAGGACATATCACAAGCACCTTTGGAGACCAGGAACAAAATCTCAGTTGCATTAGCAGTTGAAAGAGAGCATCCAAAAAGGAAGAAGTGATGGGGTGAAATTCAACAAGCACAAGTACAAAAGCTCTACGCATTTGAGTAAAACTGAAATGTACAGGAGAAGGATGATTGAGAACCTTTAGCTGGTCACACTGCCAGAAGTTATGGGGAGAGGGCTTAAACAGATCACAAAGGAAAAGGAAATATCACGCCAAACAATATTAATTGGACTGCTAGATAGCAAACATTGGAGGCAATTACTCGGTTCTGTGCAGCCCTGGTGAGGTTTGGAGCACACGGTCCAGTCATTAGCATTACTCTTACAAAAAATCTAAACTAATTGGAAAGTGTCAACTAGAGGAAAGGCAACAGATTTAGAGAATGTGACTTCTGAGGCAAGATTGGAAAAGTAACATAGAAGAACACTGAAGAGAAATAGACTCCCAACACCCTGGGTTAAAAGAAGGGTCATCAGCTCTTCTCCATACCCCCCTAGCTTTCAGATTAAAAGTAATTGGAAAAAGATTTATGCAAGGTTTAGAGACAATAGCGGCAAGAAGTTTCTAAGAGGTAGTAAAACGCTGGAACAGCCACCCTGGGACAACGCGATTCCCCTTCATTACAGGTTTTACTGTCATTTTAGCATCTCTCGGGAAGGTCTGAGTCACACTAGCAGCTGCCGCAAAATACAGTCACTCCCTGTGCTTCCACGACCAGGAGGTACCACTGGCAAGCAGCACCGCCGCACGCCAGAGCTCAGCTGAAGTTACGGAGTTAGAAAAGCTGAAAGTTCAGAGTTATTCTTTGTCCTTAACTGGCAGCAAAGCTCTCCCAGCCTCATGCTTTGTTTGCCATCCTGCATCTAAAATCTCCCTGATAATCCCAGTGCAGACCTTTCAGTCAATCGTATTTTTCTCATCATGCCAGTAATTTCAAGAGATACACATCATCAAGGACAGCAGGGATAAACTCCTTCTAAATATGTATCTGTATATTTGTAATCACGTATATAGGGGTTACATCTTTTAAATGAAAAATCAGGTTAACAGAAAAGCAGGAAGAGGTATTTCTTTTGCTTTAAAACTTTAAATAAAAATATCGATATGCAAAGCATCAACACTTCTGAAAACGGTTTCTAAGAAAATTTTGATAAATGAAGTTCTGAATTAAGACTACAATAAGGGCATTGGTCTGGGTTTTTTGGTACCTGTTCTAATTGTGTACGCATGAGAAATATCTTTACTAAATTCAGGTATATGGAAAAACAGAAAAAAATACTACAGTATAGCCTTTCCAATATGCATCCATTATTTAAAAAAAATAACAGTGAAATATTAAACATTTATGAGGTTTAGTTTTCTTTGCTCTTCTGACAGTGATATATTAAAATTATACTACATTTGTACTATTGATTTTTACTTTTGCCTACATGGTAGATATAAAATAAATTAGTTGCACATTAAGTCAACACCGGCTGAGAAGCTAATTGTGTGGTTTCTGAAAAAGAATCTATGATTTTCTCCAACACAGTTAAAAAAAAAAAACAAAACAACACAAAACAAAAACCAACAAAAAGCAGGAAAGTGTAAGGCTCCAGTGATTTTGAAGCTTACATCCATTACTTAAAATACAATAGAAATAAAACCATGTACAGTAGGGTTCTTCTATTATCGGCACTATTGGTTTATTACAGCAGGGACAATGATGCTAGCTACTCCTGCATCTATAGTAATAGCATAAACTCGTCCTTGTCATGAGGCTCAATTCCGAGAGGCTGATGAGTGCTGCTAAGTGACAAGCTCCAAAGTTAATTTGGTCAGTTCATTTTACTGCTGAAATGACTTCCTTTTCCAGGCATTCAGCTCCTGCTCAGGTCTTGCATGCATAACAAGTTTTACCAGTTTAGGGAGATCATTTTTTAAATTGATTTTTCTTTTTCAAACTAATCCAGCCTCTGTAATGGTTGAATCAATTCACAGCTGGGTGGCTCATATCGATACAGTGGGCAAATTAAGCCAATATCAATAAGCCAGCGCTAAATCCCTTCAAGAATGGCCATGTGAGTGCTGCAGCCACTCGGCTAAATCTGTTCAACATCTTTTAAAGCAGTGTAATTTCAGATAGGGTAAGCAATGAGCCACGCTGCAAACCTTCCCTCCTCTTCCCCGTTAAATCCATACAACTGTCACTCAGGCACTTTTTGTTGGTCCCCTTGAAAATACGTGGGTTGATCCAAACTGCAGTAGCTCTACAGGAGCCAAAGGAGCTAAGCTGTTTTGTAACACCAGGGGATCGGCTCCTGGCCATCCACAGAAGCCCTTCACATTAATATTAGCTGAGCCGCGTGTACCAGGACTAATATACCATTTAAATCTAGGGAAACTACCTCATGTTTCTGGTCTGATGCTCTAAAATTGATACATACTATCATCTTTGGGAAAAGGGACACAGTGACCTTTCAAAAACCAGAAAAAAAGAATCCTCATTTAAATAAGAAAGAAAGGTTGTACCTACAATCTTTTAAGTACGATAGAGACAAGCATATAAATTCAACTGACCAAGGAAAGGCAATTAGAGTGATGGATTACAGCCAATTCAATAGAGATGTGAAATATTGAGACAACTCTCAAATACAAATTATTACACAAAATTACCCTCAGCCCACTCAAACTTTTCAGAAAATTAGTCATTCACATCACCAGCATGTTTGGACCATATGCCAGAATAGCTTTTTCCATCCTAACATTAGCCAAGCACCACAGCATCTTTATGCAGTCAGCATCTCAACCAGACGAGGAACAAGGGCTTCTCCACATTCCACAGTAGACAACTTCTCCCAGTTTTCCAGCTAAAACTCACCTGTGTGAGCAGGTGGGAATTAACTACATGGGCTTATTTTACAATCACTGAGGACTCTGCACGATTTCCTAGGAGAGAA
>NW_008824538.1:1918744-1933694 GCF_000699105.1 Pygoscelis adeliae | reverse complement strand
GCACTTGTTTCTATGGGATTTCTGGGAGCTATGGAAAGCGTGGTTACACCTAGGAAATGCAGCCTTACAACCCAAACTCGAGAAAGTCTTCTCTTCTGTACATCCCACTTTCCTAGTGAGAGAGTTGGGTATGCCTATTGTGATAGGGCAGTATTTTCCATTTACCTAAATTTTTCCATCTGAATATCACAACAGCAAAGGAAATAATCAGTTAATTTCTGCAGAATACCTGTGTTTTTCTCCAGAATATCAACAAACACAGAAGGCAGCTCCTGCTTGCACCCACTGAACAGCGTGCCTTCTTTCTCCCAGGGAATTTCCTATGATCCTGTGCTAGGTCGCATTTATATAGCACATCTGATGCTTACAGAAAGCATCAGCTCTGCTGTACGTGCACAGCAACTGCGGCTGTGTGATGGGAGGACAGCTGTTTGAAACCTAGAACGAGGTACTGGCCAGCCTTACCTGAAAGTGTGGGAGCGCTTGGAATGTCTTAGGACTTTTTTTTTTGGCTTTCCATGCTTTATAGAGGAAAGAGTATTTGGTAATTAAAGAGTATTTGGTAATTAAAAGAAGCGTTTATTTCACAACAGGAATGTAGGCAAATGATATCTGTGATGGAAGATTCAAAATGCCACCCGAATTGCTTCCAGCTGCTGTCCTTCAGTGGAAAATAGGAAAGACTTTTATTTATTTCTTTATTAAGAAGATGAAGAGCTGGAAGTACCAAGACAAACAGCAGCAGTCACTGATGGATGAGGTCTTTGTGCCCTCTCTCCAGCCCAGGCAGGTGCTCTTCCCTCTTTGCAGATCCAACACAAGCAACAAGAGTAGCAGCGGGTTTTGACAGATGATCTACTGTAAGACCAACACCCAAACTAATAAAGGTGTGTGCATTCAGCAGCACGGGGACAGAGGAGTAGCCCTCCTCCTCCAACAGGTTGATCCACTCTTCCTAAGAGAGGCAGCCGCATTGCTTCAGGATAAGGGATTGCCAAAGACTGATCCAGGCAGTGCAGCAGTTGGGAGTAAGCCCCGAGCCCCCAGAAGAGAGGCCAAGCTGTGCACGAGGTGCCCCCAAATCCTCCTTCCTCCTAACAGCAGAGCTATGCAACACAGGGCTGTCATCCCACATAGGATCCCGAGCCAGGACATCCTTCCTTGGGAGGGTGGTGGTAGTGACCACAGTAGCAGACCTGCTTCAATGCCCCTGTTCATAGCAGTGTCCTCCCCATCCTTCCCCCCCCCCTTGTTTTTTTTTGCCACCGGAGCAGAGCACACATTCGTGAGCTGCAGCCATGCGAATTCTACCCACACATCTCTGTTGGTTTAATTTCAGTAAAGCAGGACATTTTGCTAACACCATAATGAAAGGGATTTGAAAATAGATCCCAGTAATAACTCTAACATCAATTTTCTGACAACAGATCAGAAGGCTTTCAATTTAAATTGTTCCCAGATGACATCGTCAGGGAACAGAGTACTATTTTCTCAACACCAGTAGATAGTAAGTTTTTCCCTTTTAATATAGTTCCACCTGCATTTTCTCCAAAAGGATGATATTCTGCAGCCATATAGTCATTACGAACCTGATCCGAAGTGAAACAGAAACCCTCAGAAACTTCATCAGGCTGTGGGCGAAGTGTTACATCTCAATCAGCTTCAGAGATTTGCTCAGCTCACTTTCTCTTCCTGACCTGCTGCAATCCCCGATATGTTCCTTGCTCTCCTACAATTCTGTAGAGCATGATCTCTCTTAAATTGCCCTCAGCAGATTTACCTCATTTTTCCATTAATTTTCAGTGTTTTCAAGCAGCAAATTTACAAACTTTACTTTATACACTGCACAGCATTAAGCAAATGAGACTACAAACTCGCTCATATTTTTCTCACATTGAAATGTAAATAATTTTATGTAATTTAAATAATTCAACTAAATCTAAATTTTATGACTCAGCATAGTGATTGCATGTTGAAGCATTTTGTTGTTTTCCCAAATTCTTGCCGACTTCATTACTTTAGACAAAAAAAAAAAAAAAAAGAAATAGTCCTGTGGAACAGCATCTTAGATCAACATAACTCCAAGAGTCAGATTTCTAATCTGAACGCTGACATCTAAAAATTCAAATTCCCAGGAGCTTCTGAACAAGCTTCTTTCCATCTCGATCCCTGCGAGTAGGTGTCAAACATTTTTTAGACCTGAGTGCCCTTGAGCATGCACAGACACAAGCACAGGAAGTAAATCCTTGAAAGGCTTTGAGGGGAAGGGTCCTCTGGAGATCTCCAGGCCACCTCTGCTCAAAGCTGGACCAGGCTGCTCAGGGTCTCACCCTGTCATTTTGAAAGCCTGCAGGGATGGGGATTACACAGCCTCTCTTAGCAATTAAGTGGGAGGAATTTTTCCCTCGCCTCCAGCTGTGATTTCCCTTGCTGCAACTTGTCTTTTACCATTCAGATTTGAGAAAAGTCTTGTTCCATCTTCTCTATCACTCAACTTTAAGTGGGGTGATCAGATCTCCCCAACTTTCCTTTCTCCAGGCTGAACAATTTGCTGTCATCCACAAACTTGATGAGGGTGCTCCCCAGCATCCAAGTTACTGATGAGAATGTGCTGACATACCAATAAGTTCATATCAATATTTGAGCAATGCCACTCATAACCGGTTCCTACTTACACTTTAAATCACCGATCATTAGCCTTTGAGTCCAACAACACCTGGAAAATCTAAATCAACAGGGAGGTGCTCAGTGATACCTAATCATCTCTAAACAGCCTTTATACGGGGTTGCTTTCTTGGTCTCCAGTGTATGAATTCTAACAAAGTAACATTTCAGGAGGCTAAATAAGTTCTCTAGTCCTCACGATCAGGCCTTAATCCTGCTGACACTTGAACGTGTTTACCTCCATATAAATAATTTCAATAAAGCAATGGGACTTCTACACCAAGGAGATCATAAGTCAGCATAAGTCAACACGCTT
Source organism: Pygoscelis adeliae (assembly GCF_000699105.1). NCBI lineage: Eukaryota > Metazoa > Chordata > Aves > Sphenisciformes > Spheniscidae > Pygoscelis > Pygoscelis adeliae. Next base: position 1,930,714 of record NW_008824538.1, on the reverse strand, counting down.
CCCAAACGCATTCTTGCTAATAAGCTCAAGTAAAGAGAATAGTTATAAAAAGCAAATTCTGCAAGACAAAAAAAATCTTAGAGGAACAATTTTAAAAATTTATTTCCATAGGTTCTGTAAATAGTCTATACAATATCATAATGGATTAATTCTCTTGTCAGGATTTAGATAATTTTTATTTGTTTATAACTTCTGTATGAGATAATAAAACTTATGAGACAGTAGTTAACCTACCAGGACTACCAGAGTGCAAATGGGCATAGTGAAAGCCATTTGCAGACCGGTTAATTACAGGGAGAATGTTTGATAATGCACCTCCAGAATTTCCCTCTCTCTAAGGAAGAATAATTTTCCTGTAATCTTTGCAGACACTGAGCAATAGGTGGCCTAGGAAAACCACCTGACATTTTAATCCTATATTTTGCTGTAAATGACATAATAACCTAAATAAAAACTTTATCTGCAAGGAGCAGTTTTGAAGACTGCTATGACAGTACTAATACCAAGGAGAGACACAGTCTGCCAGAGAGAGCAATCTAAATGTTCTCATAAAAACCCATGATAGACTGGGATGGAGCAGCAATAAAACAGCGTGCTGTCGTGTGCTTCCAGATTAAAGAGTCACTGCAACATGGGATGTGCCCTTTGTATTCTCCGATTGCTTTCCACGTCCTCTTTCAGTGTCTGCTTTTAATCCAGCAAAATAAACACTTAAATAAACTTTAGATATCATTTGTTCTTTGTGCTTCCAAAAGGAGCAACAGATTCAGTTGTTTAAAAGGACTCATCGCCATCACAAACAAACATACCCCCGTTAAAAAAAAAAAAAAAAAATCATGTCATTCATATCATCATGCTGCAAAGCATCTTTCTCTCACGGCTACATTTCATTTGCTTCCACCAGTAACTTCTAACAACATGAAAGTTCATTTCCAAGCAAATCAATTATTTTGGGGGAGGGTTTCCCTTTTATCACAGTCCTCCCATCCCCACAGTCTTGGGTGGCATTTAGGTAACTGGGAATTGTCAGATTGAGCTGGGATTTTCAGTGAGTGGCAGCATGCTCTAGGAGATGCAGGTGCTCAACTTCAGCACTGGCTTTCCCTCAGGAAAGACATGCTATCCAGCATACTATAAACCAACAAAATAATTCCTAAAAAACAGAAGCCTAATTCAAGGATTACCTTCATAATGTTATGGCACTTGAAATGGCTTATTAGTGCACAGGTCAAGTTTGCTGTTAACCCGGTGAGAAGGATCTGGCAAGCAAGTTAATTTTGAAGCAATATGCAACGATCTTCGGCACTGCCTTTGAATCACTTAAAGGATGGGTGAGCAGGGGGAAATCAGTGATCTTCCAGTATGCTGTCTGACAGCCTAGTCACACGCGTGAAATACTTAGGATTTATTTCTGGCACTCCCAGTTCTGTACTCTCCCCCGTGTACGCAGGCACAATAAAACACCATTGGAAATGTCCGCTATAACTTGAAAAACTTTACATTCTGATCTGGATATAGCCCATCGCTAATCTCTCTTCAATACTTTGAAAAGGTTTCAGGGTATATTTCAGCCACAAACATTGCAGGATACATTCTTAAGGGTGATAAAGTGCTTGTTGTGCATTACAGCTTAAAAACAACAATACGATATAACAGTGATTTATTTCAGGCTGGGGACTAGTGGACACTCTCTTTTTTCAAGTTCATTACTATAATAGCTGCTCACCTTCTAACAGTACACTAAAGAATAGGATTGATTATTTTCATATTCTGTCCCCAAAGACGCAAGTGGTAGCAGTGTCATGTTTGATTTCGGAAGGATATTTCAATGATCCAGGCCACTGGGCCCTTGCAAATAAGCAAATCTCTAAACCAGACTTTACGTTCTGCAGAAAGCTGGAGTTGAAATGGCAAGGCAGCTGTCAGGCGTTCGCAGGAGCTGGGACCCCTGCCAGCAGACAGGACGGGCCACCTCATTTCCTAACTTAACTTAGACTGAAAGCTTTGCCTCTAGAACCGTGCATCATGAGAAACTAGTAAGGAATTTGGCAGGGAATTCAAAAGCACACAAAAACTGTCTAAGATTTGACTTACTCTGAGCATGCAGCTTCAACCAGGAGCATCAAACATGCTGAATGCTGCTTCTTGTAGGATTTCTTTATCCACGAGCTCAAGCATCACCTGTAGTACTGGGGGTTTGGCTGCGCTAAAGGACAGGCAGGTTGCACCAGCCCTGTGGTGCCAGTTCATTTAAAGGCTACACCGATGAAGAATGGCACTGGAGGGGGACAACTGTAGAAAACCAGAAGCAAACTGACCCAGAGCATAAATGCAACATCCCACTGAAAACAATCAGGCACCTCCTTCCAAGAGATACCTAAACTTCTCTAAAGTAGAGAAACAGTTCTAGAATTTCACTACTTTGACAGCAAGAAAAGACTTGCTCAACATTTCAGTCTAAATGCGTTAAAAGCTGAGCTCTTGAATGACTAACTTTTGTTCTTACTTAAAGAGCTCTTCTTCCTCCCCCGCCCCCCATACTTGGCTATACTACACTCCCCTGTAGCTTTTGCTTCTAACAGAGCTCTTTTCAGAAAATAGAGGAAGAAGTAGCTTGGACCAAAACATTCAATTCTAAGCTTGCACACGGAGCTATAAAGAGTGCAGAAAGTGTGAGTGTCTTACAGGAAAACAGCTTTGCCGTAGGACTGCAGTGAAGGAGAGCATACAGGTACGAAATTATGGGTGCACATGTTGCCTGGTTCTGCCTCAACGTTAAATCTGGTCGTCTTCTATTCACAGACTCAAACACCAGCAGCAGCATTGCTCTCGTATACTGAGAGCATCAGTTGCCTCAGATCCACCCCCAGCTACAGCCCCTCTTCCCTGGGGCTGTGTTTGCCCAGAATTGATCTCCCTTGGCTCATATCGTAGGTAGTCCAGAATTGATGAAAATTGCTAGCAGACTCATCCAAAGTGAGAAATGTTAGCACCTACGGGACTTTGGACTGCTCTGTAAGCCCTTCCATGGCTCCCTATCTTTGCTTATTACAACTTTACGTGGTGATGAGGATCTAGAGAGAAAGGTACATGGTTAATAAACCAAGACATCATTTGATCATAAAATTGTCACTCAGTGAGAAGGGTGCTAACAGAAACCTAAAATCCTTTCCACATTCCTACCACATGGCCTTCATGAAGGTCAAAGCTGGACAGGTGGAAGTTTTAACTTATAATATCAATAGGAAAATCCTAAAAAAGCCCCTCAAACATCAATTCACACTTTGCAATAGGGAAAATTCCAACAAGATGTTAGAGAAAAAACATAAACTCACCAAGTGCCCTTAAGCATAGGACAGGGTCCAAAGAAAGATGTGGTCTCCACCCTCGCAGATTTCAAAAAAGTTGACTGGACAAGGACCTCAGCAACCTGATGCATCTTTGAACCTGGAGTTAAATTAGAGACCTCTAGAGGTACCTCACAACCTAAATTATTCTATGGTTCTGCAGAAAACTTAAAAAAAAAATCTATGGATGACATGAACCAGGTACAATATATGATTCCCGTTATTCTCCCCTGTAAATTCTCCTTGACATCATTGTTTACTGACACCTTAAACACATGTACAACCCACGGTCTCTGCTCACCTTCTTCAGGATATTGATAGTGCAGTAAGTCACAGCTAAGGATACGCAGCTGCAGCATAATTGTCAATTTAACTATACCTGGATTTTGTATTTAGGATAATAAAACCTCTGCAGGTACTAAAAGGCTAGTTATACAAAAGGTTGCCAACACACAGAGATTAGAGGAAAAAGGTAGGGAAATGCATGTGAAATTCAGAGCTATACATGAAAGCAGAACTCACACTACATTAGTAATATGAGCTTCTGAAGTGTTTGATGATTTTTTTTTTTTTTTTTTACTTAATGTTTTACAGTTCAGATCCAGGAAGAAAATTACTACTACAGAAAATTTACTGGCCTGTAGAAGTCAGGTGGATTTTAGATCACAAATGGTTGCTTGCTTCTTTTAACTATCCTATAGGTTATACCACGTACTCCCAGCTTTTGGTGAATTTTACCCGTTTATTTTTTCATACAGCATTATGAAAACATCTCTGTAATGTAATTTCTACCATTAGCATGGAATCAAATTCAATGTTTTGAGTAGGATTTCCCCTTTCTTATGTTTTACAATCAAGGCTCCCAGTTCTACATGCTAAAAACTAAGGGCACCGGGCTTTACTGGCAGAAACAGCATGTTGGGTCTATACCTTTAAGACAGGCTAAACAGATATTAAATGTTCTAAACAGGTTTTGATTATAGGCATTTTTCTGGCCAGGTTGATGACACCTTACAAAACTGATTTTATTGCACATGATAATCCTTCTTCCTCTACTTAATAACATTAGCCTTCACTGCCTTTTGAGTTTAAACTTAAACGGGAGGAAAACTGCCAGCTTCTCTTCTTGCAAAAAGCTTCTGAATCCTTCCTCTTTTCTCAAGTCCATCTCCCTTTGCAAAACAACAGAGCAGGCAACATTTTGGTGGCCATCTCATTTTCCTGGAAACCTAAACACCTATGGCTCCTTCTCTTAGTACTTTCCATCATAAGTATTTCAAACACATCCAGATGTTGGATTTCCCTGATGTCCCCAGGGTTCAACTGTAGTTTTCAGTGCGGCATTTTCCCCATCTTAAAATCCGTGATATACCTCCTGCATTAATGTAGGAGGGATCTGCGGAAGAAAGCAACTATGCTGAGCCACTGAAAAGAGAGAGTTGTCAGCAGCTGCCTTATGCAATTTTTAAATAAGAAAAATCAACCATGTCAATGGTTACTAGCTTCAAGCAATCCCTCTTTTTTTTTTTTCTTCTAATAACATCCCTGATATTCCACTAGATGCACTTGCTAACCTCAGCTCATTACCTATTTATGCTTAGCTTTTAGCATTTTTTCTCCATCATTACCAGTATTAATAATTTCACCCTTTTTCTACACCATTATATTCTCATAAATTTCTGAGTTATTCTAAGTTATTACATTATATATTTAGGCAGTCATACCTCTTCAGTTTAAAACAGCTTTTGTTTTTCTAATACAACCCTTATCCTCGAAATTCATCAGTTGTTTTCAGTAACATTTACACATCTTCCATGTTTGTTTGTGGTTTTTGTTGTTGTTTTGGGTTTTTGTTTTGGTTTTGCCAAGATCTTTATTTTGTAATATCCAAACACAGTGAGCATATATGACTATAAAGAGAGGTTAAAAAAAAAGAAAAAAAAAGAGAAACATACTAATTGTGCCATACACAAACAAAAGACAATGCCCATATTTCCATTTGAATTTCCCGCAAGTGGAGCACGGCATATTGGCACGTACTAACCCATTAAATGAGGTACTGCAAATGACATTAGATATCATCAGACAAGATCTGGAAGAGGGGGCAGACAGTGAGCTGACAAGGTTGCAGGGAATTCAGTCAAGATAATCAAATTCCTCCTGCTTGTGAAGATTTGAAGGGCAATAAAATGGTGGATGAAATTCAGAATCTGTCATTACAAAAGAATGTACATAAGAAATAAAAGTCTGTACTTTTGTACACAAGAATAGATATTACATTAGCCATTTCTCCAGGAAGGAGACTGCAGAGACATTGTAGAAATTTGTTTAAAAACATCAACTCAAAACCTAGCAGCAGACAAAAAGACAACTAGAATATAAAAAAAAAAAGTACCAAAGAACAAACAATAAAAAATAAATATAAAAAAATTACATGCCCACATCCTGAACACTTCCTTCAGTAGCAGCCAACCCCTTTGTAACAGGACGATACACCTAGATCAGGTAGAGCGAAGGATGTTAAAAGAGCTACAGGATGAGAGACTATATAGATTCCTTTGCTTGAGCAAAAGACCAACAGAGATGATGATATGACAAAGACCAGTACAATCTTAAATAGGTGTGCAGAGATTGAATAAGGAACAATTATTCCCTGTTCTCCCAAACACAGCAACTGAGTGCCTGCACTGAAATTATCAGGTAGTTTTAAAACTGATATTAAAACAAATTAGGTATAGTTTTTTTAGAGATCACAGAGGTTCATGAATATTATGGAACCATTCATACAGTGATGGTCAGAACAAAAAAAAAAAAAAAATTAAATTCTTGCAAGACAGATCAGTCAAGGAATGTAGAACAGGTTAAATGCAAGGATCAAATCTGAAAATCCCTGAAAGTAATTATTCTCAGTAGCTTAGTTCTGATTCAGTACCATACACATTGGTATTGAATGTCATTTGAGATGATTCAGTGTACGCTGCCTAGTTTCCAGCTTCTACTCTTTAAGGACGGAGGTGGTCCTTCAGCCTTGCATCACCTAACCCCAGGCAGGTGTCTCTCTCTCAGATATCCTCAACTGCCATACATGGGCCATCAAATCCTACCGTACAAGATAGGACCAGGGGAAAGACCACTCCATTCTTACTTACTCTTTATGATTTTCTTAAGTAATAGTGATTGCCTACTGCTGAAAACAAAATAGTTGAATTGGGAAGATTTTTGAAGCAGACCAATTTAAAGTTTGTTATTTTCTTTGATAAGAAAGATCATCTTTGAGAGGAAAATATGAGCATGTCTAAATGTGCATATAATTTATAGCAGAATGAATGTTTTTTACAGTACTTCTACTGTATATGAAACTGGAAATACTCAATGACCTCTCAGTAACCTCCATTAAATAATGATTTACTAAAATCCTAAGAATACACACAAAATCCAGCAGTTTTCTGAGTCCCTGGAAGACTAAGTGTATGAGGTACAAAAGCTCACGCTATAAACTACCACTTCAAATGCGCTTTATGAAAAGTACACTTCCATTCCCACAGAAAGCTTTAATTCAACTGTTGCCGTAAAACAGCCTACAACAGCAAATGCACCCGTTTTCAAACGTAAGATTGAAAGATGACATTCCTCATTAAATAAGAGGTAGCAGCCATATAGCAGTGCAGCTGGTAATGAACATACATTCCTGTGCAATGTAGAAGGACCAAGTTCATCTCCTAAAGGAATTAGATGTAAGCAATGAACAGGCGCTTTCAAAGTTGATGAGCGCTGGGCATCTAAATCCACCACAGCCTCTAGTGCGTCAGAGGCTTTACCAATTCTGCATTGTTTTGTGACCCCATTTGTTCAGAATTTGTTGAGCCCCAAATCTCACAGCTATAGCAATAATTCAGATTAGCTCTGTCCTCCCTAACCACCACAACTGTAAAACCTCCTGTGCAGACAAAGCAAGTCTTGAGCATTTACAGACTATAAATATTATTCTTAGCTTTCATTTCCATTAAGAGTAATTGATCTGCATTTCTGAGAGATCAGCAAGCCGCAGCTTAGATACCCTCTTATTTCTCTCTTCCCTCCTTCTTGCTTTCATCCACTGCAGCATTTTTTTCATCTCTCTATTGTACCCTGTACCAAATGAAGAACAAATCAGCTACACCAACTGCCTGCTACCCAGACACTAATTTTAAGTGCCATGGCAGAACATAGATGTTAGCTAATTAGCATAGTTGATTTTGACCCACTGTAAATACTTCTACAGGAAAATATTTGAGTACGCCATGCAAAACCAGTTTTGATCTTAATCACTTAGTGCCCAAGCATGGTATGCAGCAGGAACAGCCATGCATCAAAGTAGCAATAAAAATAATTTTATATTCATAACAGAATTTTTCTAGCAGTATAATACTTAATAGAGATTTTTAATTTATTGTAAATAAATGACGCATGAAATACTTTCTATGCCTGAAATACTAGATGTAAAATTACACGGGTAAAAAATAATCTGATTTTACTTTTACTGAACAGATTCTAAGTATTTTAAGCCCCATGTGCATCATTAAGCAACATCAATGATACCTCTCACATTTTCCAATTAATGGCTCTTAGATGAGAATTTCCTCCCCCACCCAGTGCCATAGACTACCCCCATTATCTAATATATAAACAACCTGGGTTTGTTACTGCATGTGGCTGTGTATTGAAATTCTGGATATTAAAATAATCTGACACAGACTTCTTCACACAGCAGGTCCCTACTAACACCTTTGCACAACAAAGCATGAAGACATCTACTGTCCATACTCCTTTGGGTTTTATCTAAAAAGAAGTTTGGCTTGGCTGCAGAGTCTCCAAGGGCCATGGTTTACAGCACAGAGCCAAAGCGTGATCACCGTTCAGGGGCAAAGGACTTCTGACTACCTTTTTTTTGTTGTTGTTTAAATTTCAACACTTAATGAAAGGTAACAGGAACAACACAGAAGTTTTTAACAACCTTCTTCCCAGCTGTTAGTGGTCTCAGGCCCAGCTCAGAGGATCACAGCACACAGATTATGTTTTTTTTCTGCTTATGACTCCGAGACCCCAACCAAGGCTGGTAACAGTGAGCAAGATGTAAATTAGGGAAGAGATGGCCTTCAAGCTCAGACCCCCCCTTTGCCCAGCTTCATACAAGCACCAAGGTAAGAATCTCTTCTACCCTGAAGAGCTTATAGCATAAGAGGTTAATCTCAAAACCAGTGGAGAGACGCCTACCGTCTGGATTTGCTTTTGACTAAGCAGGGGGACACCACTCACCACTGAGCTCCAGGCCCACCTCAGCCATTCGCCCACCACGCAACTAGGAGTCAATGGTAGGTCGCAGGTGCCATGCCAGTCCCAGTGAAGCACAGCCCAGGAAACATCACAAAGTGGGGCCTGGAGACTCCATTATCCTATTTTCTTTAATTAACATTGACTGGAAATATGATTCTGAGATCCCTAACTCTGCTCTAAACCAGAGCATGCTCCTTCCAGCTCCCAAGCCCCAGAGAGGGCTCTGTGCCACTGTCAGAAGGTGAAATTCCACTTCTGGAAAAAAAAAAAAACAAGTATCTAAAAGTTGCTGATATGAGGAGATCCCAGCCAGAAAAGAGAATTTATACCCGGTCTGAGTGCTCAGCATTCATCTGTGGAGTTCAGGCTTACAGAGAGTGCACCAGCATCCAGTCAACCTCAGAAATTCAGCCTTTCTTGAAGAGATGGCCTGTATTTTTGTATCTTGACAGTCCTGATAAGAAAGGCTTCCTATGCAGGGATCACCTGTGGATATCTTAAGAATATTACAAACCAGCTCCAGATCTGTCATAGCTCTCTTTCTGAAGCAAAGAGGGATGCCTATCCTTGTTATCACCACCTGATGTGACACATGCTTTATATCACAAGGAATCAGAGAGATACCACCATCCAGCTTAGCTCTTCCATCAGCTTCATAGCTGCGTCACTCCTGAGACCAGGTGGATTTTCTCCACTTCAAGCTCACGCCAACATGCATTGTTTCTTTCCCCCCTTTCATCGCTGTTTCAGAGCCACAGTTGCTCCCATCCTGTTTCTTACACTCCAAGCCCAATGTTTTCCTCTGGAGCTCCATCCTTTCCTCCTTTCCCTCTAAAGCCTTCAAACATTGCTTGCGGTATATGACTTAGTGTTGAAACGTTGTTTGTCCACTCTGCATTTCTTTCCCTCAGCTGCTATGGAGGAGATACCCCCTTCTCAAACGTATTCCCTCAAATTCCCTCCTCAGCCTGAATAGTACTTCTTGGTAATTAATCAAAAGGTGTTGTTTTTACACATGCTCACACTGTACATCACAGCCCCAAAGGCTAACGGCACCTTTGGCCCTCGTCTGCTCTCCAAATTTCTTCCCTGCTCCCATGTCAGCTCCCAGGCCAGCTGACTCAAAGCAGTTTGGCAGAGGAGAAGGTAACCAAGCAAAATAATTGTACAAAGCCATGAACTCCTGAAGATTACCAAGAAGCAAAAGAGGTAGTATATAACAGGGAAATCGTATTTGAACTGGAGATGCCTCCTGCTTGAATCAAGAACCACTATGTTAATGACAAAGCTCAGGCTCCCCACCTAATTGGAAGATCTTCCAATCTTCCTCATTGGTTTTATTTTTATTATTGCAGCATTTCCACATTAGCTGTGCCCTTAAACTGAGCCTTTGAAAACTCCAAAGCAAGCCTGCTGATATATGACAACTAGTAGCATTAAAGATAAATTAAAACTGTTGTCTAAAATTTCCAGTTTGAATGGAGTATATCGCATTTGTTGAGAGCATGAATTTTAATTGCTTCCCAATGACTAGTCTATCAAATATAAAAAGAATATTTGTACTTGAGTTTCTAAAGCTAATCATAAGTTTTGCATCATATTTTGCATTAAGCTGGTCACCTATGCACAGAAGGACCCAGTCAAGGTACATTCAATAAAGAGCTTGATCAAACCACAGCAGTAGAACATGCCTGTGGGAAACACAACAGGTATGTTTTTCTATTTGCATTGGGGTAGCTGTATATTTTCCAGGCTCTGTTACATCTCTTGTGATGAGAGATTCATCAACTATCACATACACAAAATGCTTATAAATGAACCCATACAAGTCTGGGTTGCTGTGCATAGAGCCTGGTTTCCTACAGGCTTTGCTTTCACTTGACTTTAATACTGAAAAAGGTACAAGCTCTAATTTACACTTTTCCCAGTTGAAAAAAACATCAAGTCTCTCCCTTGATCCCGCCCCTCACCATAACTTTTTCACCATGTGAAGCTTCTGGTACCTGGGGTAAGGAAACATTTTACCTGAGCAGGATCACTGCTGAGGCATCTGTCCTCCATTCAGCCAGCCACTTTCACAGCATGTGTAGGAACTCACACATCTTTGTGACCCCTCCTGCATCCTTCAGATGTAACTGAAAAGTGATGAGCTCCAAAACTACAGACACTAGAGAAGTGGTTAGCTAGACAACCATGCACCCCTTACATGCTTGGGTCTCATATACCATACCACCAGGAACTTTCAAAGAAAAGTCAGTAAGTGATGAAGGCAGGTCCTGTTTTGAAAGAGTCTCCTCGTTAGAAGTCACAATCTCCAAACAGGCCCTCAGACACACTGAGGTCATCAACAAACACAAACTCTTTTCAAACCAAAATACAGCAGACAGCTCTGGAACAAGAAATTCCCAACTTGAAACGCATCTTCTCTGCTACTAAGGTAAACATCTCCCAGCAGAGCTATGAACAGCTGCGTACCCAACAACCCCACTTCCAGGTATGCTTCACCCAGTGCACCAAGAGCTCTGCATGCGCCAAAGTAAATCCCTACCCAAGCACCTGAATAAAATCATGCAACCTGAGTACTGGAAAAATAAGGCCTGGATGGCAGCAGACAAGCATTTCTCACAAAGCAATCACTATTTCAGAGGTATCAGTCCTGATTCTTATAGAAAACACACAAAACACAAGAAAGATGGTTTTGAGAGGCAAAATTCAAAATTCTGCTTGCTAACAAAACCTATGAGATCAAAAGATTAATAACACACCATATAACTGCCCCCTTCACCCCAGTGTCTCTGGATTTCATTGGCTATATACCTGTCTCTCTCTTTGTTCCTCTAATTCCAGGCCTGAGGGTCTGGCTTGCCAGCTTGCCTGATTTTTTTTTCCTCACTGCACCAGTTGGTCTGTTTATAAACCTGATCCCCTCAAAACAATCCGATTTCTAGTTTTGTTTCCACTAGAGACCACACTAAGAAGAGGAAAGTTATTATCCCAGTGTTTTGGTATTTTCCCTTCCCAACCATTACTGACTCTGATCACAAACCATGGTTAGATCTTCTCACATCATGTGAGGGTGGGAAGGGAGGCTAAAACCTGTTCCTAAGAGGTGGCACTGGGCCAGCTGCATTAGTTGTCTGCAGACATAGATCATAGAATCATTAAGGTTGGAAAAGACCTCTAAGATCATCGAGTCCAACCGTCAACCCAACACCACCATGCCCACTAAATCATGTCCTTAAGTGCCTCATCTACACATCTTTTAAATACTTCCAGGGATGGTGACTCAACCACTTCCCTGGGCAGCCTC
>NW_008824538.1:1900570-1917993 GCF_000699105.1 Pygoscelis adeliae | reverse complement strand
GAACAAGACCGGCCCCAATACTGAGCCCTGGGGAACACCGCTCGTGACCGGCCACCAACTGGATTGAACTCCATTCACCACAACTCTCTGGGCTTGGCCGTCCAGCCAGTTTTTGACCCAGCGCAGAGTCCACCTGTCTAAGCCGTGAGCCGCCAGCTTCTCTGGGAGAATGCTGTGGGAGATGGTGTCAAAGGCCTTACTGAAGTCCAGGTAGACCACATCCACAGCCTTTCCCTCGTCCACTAGGCGGGTCACCTGGTCATAGAAGGAGATCAGGTTGGTCAGATCCTGGTGTTACAGAACATGCTGCTCCTCCGTGCCCAGACCCAGCTGATGGGACTACTCATTTCCAAGAAGGTGGTCACCTTGGTTAATCCCAGCCACCACAGCACACAGCTATAACTGACAGTACCACAAAACAGGCTGTCCTATCCAGGGTTTCATCTCTGGTATGTGAAGGAGCATCAGACTTCATCATGACCGTTTGCACGAAAAGCCCAGTTCATCTTAGGTTGCCTCCTGCCATCCCCAGAAACTCATCTTCCATACTGAAGCACTTTGAATAGAGCTCTTTGCTCCTCCAAGGAGTGAGATCTTCATGCTAAAATGCCTTCCCCTTGGCAACAGCTAAGTGGGTCAGAGTTGCGTGAAAAGTATCTAAAAGCAGAAGATGTGGCACAGGCACTGGGGACAGGATTTTAAGTCAGTCCACACAACAGCAGTGGTGCAGCCAGCCACCTTTCCATGTCTCTCGGTAGTAAAGTCTGAACGAAAACAGTGAGTGCTGGAAAGGAAAACCAGGAGGAAATAGCAGCAGATGTGCATATAGACTAGGTAAAGAAAAAAACCAAAACCACAAACTCCACAAGGATTTATTTTTACGAGAAAAAGTGTCTTTGACAAGAAACCCATTTTCAGAGGAATTAAACAGAGTTTAGAAAAATAGGTATTGAACATGAACAAAAGATAAAGTGACTGCTGACCTGGCACAGCAGGGAAGTGGAAAACACTGCTTCTTCCACATAAGCGTCCTTGCTTATGACCATTTGACGTGGCGTAAGGGAAGCGAGGAAGGACAGCAATGAAAAAAATGCCTGCTGAATAGTGAAATGTTTTCCAATGCAGGGGAGTGGCCCAGCTGCAAGAACCCCGGGAGGCAGGGAGCTGCAAGTCCCCATGGCAAAGTAAAGGACAGACTAGGGAAGCACCAACAAGAGCAGACGGCGTGAATTCCAGGTTGCAATTTAGCCAAAAAGGTACATAAAAAGGATGCAGAAAAGGCTTACACACCTCTTTGTGGGCTTTGCTATATGGTATGTCTGAGAATCTCATGTGGAGAGACCACAAGATGCCAGGAATGTATCCAGCATTTACTTACAAATGCAGAGATTTCATTCTTAATGTAAGTCAAACAGCAAGGTTGGTGGCTTTGCCCTTTGTGACCAGCTGAGGCAGCTAGAACCACTGGAAAGCTTTCAAATTGGTTTTTAAAATCAGTGTTTCTTCTCCATTAACTTTTAAAACACATGCAGATTGTGGGATAATTGCCTCATGCTGTAAATCGTGACTAAAATGAATAATTCACCTTCCCAGCAGAGAGCACACAGACTAAGCACTGGGCTCAGTACTGGGGGCTTTTCCAAGAACAAACCCTCACGATTCAGCCAACGAGCAAAGGGTCAGCACAGTGCCAGTGCTTGGCGCAGCACAACTTATCCTCTTTTTCCAGAAGGAGGCAAATGCTCCATGAGGATGAAAAAAACAGAGAGAGTCAAAACCAGAGTCCATGCAGCTCCGTCTGGTCTCCAACAATGGCAATGGAAGAGACCACCAGACACAGCTTGTTCTCAAGTTCTTGTACATTAATTTGTTTAATCCCTTTCAGACTCGTCTGTGGGTCTTGTCATTCCCAAGTGCCTCTTGCACACTTTTGTCATCAAATGGTCCCACTGATTCCCTTGCTGGCTTCCCACTTGTACTACCAGCTGGAACATCCCTTGAAGGGTGCTCTTTGAACCCTTTTTTTTCTAGCCTCCTTAATTTCCTCTTTACATCTGACATGCCATGATTTACAGACTCTTCAGTTCTCTGCAATTCTGAAGCGAGACAAAATTCATAAACTTTCAAGATCAAAACTCATTTCCCTGCCATTTCCCAAAACTTGGCAATGGCATAAATCCATCAGTAAAACAGGAGTGGTATCAACACAATAATTGTGTTAAATAGCGTTTCTGTTTCCTTGGTGGACGGTGGTCCTGTGTAATTCCCTCCACATTAGCCCACACTGATGAAGGTACAGTAGTACAGCACTGCTGCTTTGAGAAAGCTGCGCTCTCCATTTCCAAGGAGAAATCACTTAGTAAACAGATAAGGTCCATCTTTTTATTCTTCCGGTTACAGAGGATGCTGTCCATCATTAGAATTTTGATACAAACCAACTGCTTTAATGTACTTGTATCTTGACTCAAGCAAACGTATCCGTGTGACCACAAAAATATTTCTGGTTAGTGTCCATGCAAAAGAAGGAGTTTAGATAAGGAAGAATCAATGCCACTTTGAAGGTGATAGAATGAAGTATTGGTATTTTAAGTCTACATTAACACTAATGGCAAAACTATAAATCATGGACAGGCTTAATAAAAAGGATACTGTCTTGCCGCTGCTCAGAAGAGGTCTTTGATTTTTGGCATCAGACAGGTAATTCTGAGATCAATAGGACACAAAATCCACCTATTTGTTGTTAGTAGCAGAATTAGATTTTGTGACACAGACTCGCTGCTTGTAAAGCCTGTTTGATGTGTAAAGAATGTGCATCTGCTAGCTATAGAATAGAACTTATTTTATACAATTTTTTTTATATAAAATTAGGTTTAAATTAGAGCCTTCAAACTTCTATATGCCTATACTTCAACTCAACCCAATGAATAATCAAACTGGTAAAAAAAAAAAGTAATCAGAAGATTGCAAAGCTTTAAAAGAATTAATGCATAACCATAATAATCCATACTGTGTCTCCCCAAATACAGCTGCAAACTGACACGGAATAAGCTGTTTCTGCCAGGTAAGACCACTCTGAAATTGGCTGCTGACAATTACAAGAAAGGTCACGTTTATTTGTAAACCACCTAAATGATGGAGCAACCCCTCAAGGGATTTTTAAGTTGTCCTGGGAACGATGCATGGCAATAAAAACAAAAAACAATTCAGAAAACTGCCCTTGGGATGCCACCCAAGCAACGGTTAGATTTGACCAACGTGGTCTGCATATGTTCCAGAAAACGTGTTCAGACATGCAGGATCCAGTGCTGTATCATCTACCTCAGATCAAGGAGGCTAGAAGCATAGTAAAAACAGAATAATTTGTGCCAAAGTCTCTGGAGCATACCTATACCCATCAAGAGACAGAAAGGTATGAAGACCTTGAGTTTTCTTACAGACAAGATGGGTTGAGACTCTCCTGAGGCCTTCAAATCAAGATGGCACGAAAGAACCCCTTAGATAAGCACCAAAACCAAGGGGTGTTACTTCTGATCAGCGATGGCCCTCTCCATCCTTCGGAATTTGAGAATTTGGGACAGGCTACCACTGCAGGCTTCAGCTGGGTAAAATTTAGATGCTCTCAGTCACTGTAAGCACATTTCTGCCAAAGGAGCACAAGGTGGCACATACTGATCATGTCGAAACTATTCTCACTTGTCTCTCAGAGTCTACATAGATAAGGTTTTTGCCTAATGTTTGGTATTCAAAAGCCTGCATCTTCTCAGCGAGCTTAAGACACACTTTTTCCATATAAATTGATTAATAGCTCTTGTTCATAACACAGGAGGGGGAAAAAAAACCCCACAACTAAAACAAAATAAAGAAGCATGCTAGGAAAGCGTTATGATACCGCTAAGTTATCAAAATTTCCAACACTGCCCATTATCAATATAACCTGACCATGACTGAGATAGGAAAATTGCTCATAATATTACTGGGAGAAGAGCAGGAAACTTCTGAAAATGAAGAGGGATTTACAGTGCTAGAGAGCAACTGTTTGGTGATGGCAGTTTCATGGATAATTCCACACACTGCTGAGGTGAGCCATGTCTAGTGATCCCAGCCACTACTTTTACTCTGAAAGGCTAGGAAAATGGACAATTTCCAAGCTACAATAAATTCTTTATCGCACAAACACTGGTCTTATCCTCTGCTGCATGCCACACGCAAATCCCTCTTGCCCTCATTTTTGCCAGATTTATGCAACCCATCTGTTCCACTAAAGTGTTTCTAGCTTTTAAAGCCAAAGTAATTGCTTTTTTTCTTCCATGTGCTTTATGCATATTTATGATAATTTTACTTTTTCTAGCCAAATATCTTGTTTTCTGCAGAACCAATCGTTACTAATCCAAACGTCTGAATTGCACGAGGTAGCCAGAAGACCTCCAATGGTTAGAACATCTCTCCTTTCAAGCAAGCTGCCATGCAGAAGTCAAAAGAATAAATCAAAATCCTAGGCCATTTGATGATTTGATGGCCCTTAAGGAGGAGGTATAACTGTTCATGAGCAGAGCTGGTGAAGAATTCATCACAAGTGTTCAGTGCAGCCTGATTACTCTCATTCCCAACACAAGAGAAGAGCTGGAGAAGCTGGAAAGAATATAGCAGCAGAATATGCTGCAAGTGTGATGTGGTGGTGCCTCCAGGGTACGCGTGGATGAAAAGAAAGGTGATGCCTGTATCTCCATAAACCTAATGAGCCCCCATGAAGCACTAAGGATAGAGGTTCCTTCACCCTGAGAAATCTGATTTCCCAGTTTCTTATTTTCTAGTGATACCTTTCTGATTTGGGGTAGGAGATATAATCTGCTCCTCATCAGCAACCCCAAAGTGCAGCTTTTAAAATGCCAGTGAGGAGAAACTGCTTTTGTTTCCTCTCTTGGCAACACAAGCCACCCTCTGGAAGGAGTGGGATTTT
This sequence comes from Pygoscelis adeliae, assembly GCF_000699105.1. Lineage (NCBI taxonomy): Eukaryota > Metazoa > Chordata > Aves > Sphenisciformes > Spheniscidae > Pygoscelis > Pygoscelis adeliae. The sequence goes on along the minus strand of NW_008824538.1, from coordinate 1,913,036 downwards.
ATATCAGTGACCTTTCAGTTTATGGAAAGACTGATTATAGCACATAGTTCAAACACGTTTTGAGATAATTGTGATTGGTGAACTGAGAGTACACAGAAGAAAACCATAAATTATGACCCTGAGGTAGTGATCAAGGAAACCAAGATGAGACTAGGTCCAGGAGAAACTGTGGCTACGTTGCCACCTAATAACGCAAAATCTGGGGTCATCTTTCACAATAATAGATACTTTAGAAAACATTTATCTTTTCCTCCATGTAGTATCCAAGCTACTTCTGTCCTGCTTATTACAAGCTCTGTTAAATCTGTGAGAAACCCAAGGAGAGCATTTTGGGAGAGTCAAGAAATCTATTAACCATATCCAAAGTTTACTGACATTTCCAACCGCACAAGTATTTCAGCAAATACCAAGACACAACTTTGGGGATTCCACCACAGTACCGTGGCAATAAAGAGAGGCACTTTGTGTCAGATTCTCGCCCCCAAAGGAAGATAATATTTAATAAGTGCTCAGACAATAAATTCCCAGAAGTTTCCTAGTACTCCGATGTTTCAATAATTGCCTCCCATTAGCACCATTCCTAAACTATCAACATCTCGACAAGGTACTGCCTGGAGGCAGAGACTGTTTACAGGCTAAATAATCCAAACCCAGTTGGATAATATATATCAGGAAAGAGCAACTGAACCCTAGGCTTTTCTAGAGACTCAGATTAATACAGAAGAAAAGTATCTGTGCTGTTCTGACTGCTGTGCTCATCACAGCAGAAAAATACACTGGATTAAAGAAGCAACTACTGCAAATCACTTTCAAGTTTATGAGGAGTGCTGGGCCCTATTGTTTGTCAGCCTTTAGCTGTTCAGCTGTAAGGCAGCCGATTACCTACGGCTATCCTCTAGTCCCTGACGGATACCATCTTCCAGAGCAGCCGAGTCCATTTCTCCATCACATGCATTTAAAAAAAAAGTTGATGACTATGTATTATAATAATAATAATAATGTCATGGCTAATCCAGTAAAAAGGATTATAAAACATGTTATTATCCATGCATTAAAATGCCTTGCCCGTGAATGTTTATATAGCAGTTGCTGAAAGCGTGTGCCTATTTATTAGCATGTTGAGCATTTTTTAAATCTTTGACTGCAGAAAAATGATAAATAACTGCTTAAATGTTGGTAGCTGAAATGCTACAGGACACACTTTACAGCAAACAGAAGAAACAGATGAGAACTTTTCACAAAATTGAGTATTGCAGGGAATGCGTTCCTAGATTTTAAACATTACAGCTCAAATTGGAAAGATCTTTGGAAAGCATTATCTGGTGCATGAATTACCCGAAAAGTGACTTATAGCTGTCATATAATTAAAAGACCGTCCTCCACAGTCACAATGATTTATAGTTGTACAACCCTGCCACACAGATTGGAAAAGAAAAATTGCACAGTTTTTTCTGCTTGAGCTGCTGATGAGCACCAGGCTTCTGTTACGCATGGGGGCATCAGTGGCCATTGGAACGCTAGGATGAGCTTCCAGCCTATGAAAATGGAAAATAATCAGACTAGGAACAAAGAATACATACATTTTTGAATTTTCAAACGGCTCAGCACTGAACGTGGGAACAGTCTCTCACCCAACGAAGTCAGTGTGGGTCCCTTAAAACCACAAGGAATTTGGGGCTTAATTCAGAAAGAGCTCACACAACAAGCGTGAACAATTCTTTTCTCTCCCACAGCTAAAATGTTTAAAGCACCATGGGAGAGAACTAGAGTGATGTACCCTGGTTTAAATGATGAGTTATAAACAAAGAGAACTACAAGTAAACATCAGAAAGAAAAATCTAGCAGTGTCAGTTTTTGTTCTTATTTTATTCCCTTAACTTCTAGCACCCTATCATTGTGTTGACTGTGCTGCATGTCTCCATCAACCTGGAAAAAGCCAAGTGCTACACTTAAGGCTCAAAGCTGTTCTAGTTGAAAACACATGGGAGATGAAGCTATACGAATACCTTGCTGTCCAGGCTTGTTCCCCATGTGGGAACACACAGATCATGAACACATTCCCTCTTAAAATCTCCGCTTTAACAAATCATTTCAGCTGTGGACTCTCTTAACACAAGGTGGGTTTTAAAATTCTTTCATTAAAAATTTTCAATAATTTCTCTGGCTCTTATTAGCTATCTTTTGGTTATTCTTAACTTGTGTCCTAGAGTAAGTACATCATCTTAGGAACCTTCATTTCATTGCTACCTGTACTGCACTTGAAAAGAATGGGTTGAGAATACCCAGCAGAACCCCCCTGTATTACCAGCCAAGAGAAGGACACAGAAAAGACCTGGATCAGAATTTCAAAATATCCTGAAATTAAATTAAGGAATTATTCAGACTTACCATATGATGTGGAATTAACGACACAATTACATTAAGGCTTAATCGAGCTATTAGGAAAATTTGCTCACTGAAGAGAAAGTGGAGAGAATAGGAAAATGGTAGAAGAAGCATCATTTGTTAATGGTAGGAGGTGCATCATTATTAATATTCCGATGCAGATGGCTATCAGGACTAGAAGAACCAGGGTTAGAAATAAGAAGATATTATGTATTCTTTCATATCCAAATGTACATTCAGAAAGAAGAGAATCCCAGAAGCTGAATGAAGAATTTCTCACCCATAATAGTACATTCTGGAGGCAGATGTTCACCTGCTAGAAGCGTACATCAGCAGATAGTGTGCTTATTATCAACACAGATGAATGAGATTCACTCTCAGTGACAAGCCTTCAATGACATCCCATGACAACCTAATTCCTGTACTTTTTGATATGAAATACTGTAACCCCTCTACTCCAGATGAAAGACTTCAAAAGAGGCATTGAACACACATGGGCCTACATAACTAACGTAAAATATTCCAAACAAATCTCATAATAGCTTAACAACTTTCTTTTCTCCAACTGGAACCATCTCATCAAATTATTAATCCACAAAGTGTGGCTAATTACACTGATACCAATTAATGGCAGCTAACCAATCTCCAATGCAGTAAGCAAAGCATAAATAAGTACAATCAGTACTAATCTGAAGGTGATGAAAGTAGAGTTCATAAATTTGGGTTAGAAAAACAAAACTGTACAGCACTCCTCCTGGAGCACCTGATTGAGAGGCAACAAGTCTTGGGTACCCAAGAGCTGAGATGATCAGAGTTATCAGAAGTCCTTGGCAAGCATTTAATGGAGCAGTCTGGCTTTTGTTCCTAAACAAAGACCAGGAGCAAAGCCCACCACATATGAAAAATACAGCCTTATTCTCTTTCTTTTACTTTTAATATGTATTGGTACTGGACCATCAGAGGCCTCCGCTGTTTAAGCCATCCAGATCTGGAACTGCCAATAAACCTTAGTAAAAGTACATGTCCCCTACCTCCAAGGAAAAAGGCAAACATGCCAACAGCCACTGTCACGCATTTAACAGCACGGACTACCACACAGTGTGCACAAGAATCAGAAGAGCTCAAGCAAGAATTAAAGAACAGCTTGTAAAGAGATTTGTACATGTTTCTATGGAATGGTCCACCTCAATCCGCATGACGTGAGAGTGGAAATCCATGCCGAGAATTAAATATGTTGTTAGTGCCATCCAGTCTGAAAAACATTGAGTAAGAACAGAATAGGGGAGAACAGATATAGCATAGCTGCTAGTATTTGAAACAAAACGTATAACTATAAGATGTATTTGCTTTCTAGGAATTTTCACACTTTCACCAAAACTTTTTTCACCAAAAGTCACGACTAGCTGCAAATCAATCACAACGTGGAAGTGCTCTCAGAGGGAGCAATGGGAGTGCTCTGCTCGCTCCAGCATCCTGGTGGTAGCAGTAAATACCATCAAAAATGAGAAAAAAAAACCCAAACAAAAAACCCCAGGGGCTTGCAGGGCAGACTCAGCATGCTGCACAGATTTCACTCCTCCAGCCAGGTGGCAGCTGGGACTTTGCACTGATTGTGCCAGAGATTTCGTTAGCCAATGTCTGGTAAATTAATCAATGCATGTGCTTCTCCTGAGCTTCTGTCTGTAATAAATCTAGATATCAGGTTGACAACAGAGTCCAGTGATACTTGCAATAGCTTTAAATGAAGCACCTGGAACACTAGCAGAGCATGGAGGAAGTCACGTACATTTGAGAAATGAACATGAACACACACTGCAAACTGGAATGAATTTTTAAAATCTTGTTTGGGCAACAAACAAGTGCCTATTTGGGACAGCATACAGTTTGGGTTGGGTTCATCCACCTTGTCAAGCCTGGCGTAGCTAAAGCCAGTCTGCTCCCGCTAGCCTAAGTGGTTTGAGGCAATTCAGGTGTCTCTAAATTACACTGCAGCCTGGAGAAGGGGCACTCAGCTGTGTGCCATTACATGAGCTGGGATTAAACTGTTCAGTTATCGTACTCCAAAGCATAATGATCCCTACAGGGTTCCCCCCAAGGTTGCTTTGAGACAACACTGCTCTACGCATTTGCAGAACATGAAGTCTTCTCCACACTTGAGCTATCAAAATCAATAAATTTGCAATTGCCACCTTCTGTCTATCACACTTCACTAGAAATTCCTTAATTAGTTTCTTCTAGGTGTACATGGGTCATTTAGGTAATTAAATCCAATCCTCTCTCATCAAAGGACAGTATGCCATTAAATCCCATTTACAAGCTCATTGTGCTCCATCTTACAACCACTATAGGCTTCATCTTCTTACCCCATTGCTCTCACTGTGAAGGTGTGAGAGTGAAGTCCTGGAACGGTTGATAAAAAACATTAAATTGTTCATGCTTAGATCTCCATTAGAGAAGGGCCTAAGACTGTTGAGAGACATCACTGTCAAGTCTTCCACTCCCATGGCTGTTAGAAAGTAAAATTATTCTAACAACATCTCAAATCAAAATGAATACGGGTGAAAGACACACAGATATCTTCTCAAAAGACTTTGAGGATCTTCACGATGTCCAGAGTACGCCCCTAAGTCATCATCAAGGACATTTTTCAGTATTACCACTGGAAGCACACACAGATCTTCACGATCTGTGACCATCAGTGTGAGTGTACCACACATGGATATACATATCCAAATGTACATTCAGAAAGAAGAGAATCCCAGAAGCTGAATGAAGAATTCCTCACCCATAATAGTACATTCTGGAGGCAGATGTTCACCTGCTAGAAGCGTACATCAGCAGATAGTGTGCTGATCTATCACACACCCCAGATCTTCACGATGTCCAGAGTACTCCCCTAAGTCATCATCAAGGACGTTTTTCAGTATTACCACTGGAAGCATAATACAAAGGTCATAAAATATCTTCAGGTATGACCTAGCACAGAAGGTGCCACCAAAGGCACACCTACACAGCACAACCAAGCTGGGAGGAGAGGAGCCACAGCCTCAGCCCGTTCCAAGGGACTCTACAATACAATTAGGACACGCTAATCCATGTGCCAGCAGCGTGGCCTTTCCACTTCTGCAGGCAGGGGGTCACATGAAAGCAGAGGTAGCAGCACCCCGGGAGGATTGGCCAATTCGGAGCCGGAGCACACAAGCTCAGCACTGTCTCAACCTGCCTCAGCACCTACTGTTGCAAAAACCTTAAAAAACACCAACCAAGCACAGTGAGGAGGCTCGCAACCCTGAAAGCAAATAAAAACAGAACTTGAAGTTATTAGCATTTCACAATTTAAGGCAGTTTCATGGATTTTTAGATTCGGCTCAGGATTTTTTAAATGCCTGGAGCTGGCTAGGCTGTAGCTGTGGAGAAATCAATATCAAAAAAGCCCAGCTCCTCCAAATTCTTTTGAGCGCCAATAGGTGCTTAATTTGCCCTGTAATTTATCCAAACAAATAGGCTGGTCTTTAGTAATTACACATTTGCTCTGTGCTAGTATCCTTGGAGAGGCAAGGCAGCTGCTTTTCCTGCTCCCATACTCACTCCACTGCGAGGGAATTGGGCAGCAGTTAGATTTTGCAGCTGGCTGCTTGTACTCTGTTCTGTGAACAACTTCAGCATTACATAAAACACTCCTCTGAGTACAACCGACAGGACAGGGATGTTGCTGGTATCCCAAGTAATTTTATGAAGTTTCTTCATTTAATGAAACACAGTTTATACCCCATTTGCTGCAAACAGCTCAGCAAGTTAAAAAAGATATCATTAGCATTCAGAGTCATACAACTATATCCAGGATCAAATTACAGTTCATCGCTCTTCACATCTCTCACATAAGGGACCTAATCCCTTCCACACTGGGAAACATTAATTAACATCGATAGGCTTTGGCATCAGAGTCATAGTAAACCAGGAGTTAGAATTTGGGAGAGAAGAGCCAGGCAGCAGCACCTCTTCTGAGCATCATGTATTCAAATGTGAGCACTGGAAATGTAATTAAGGAAGAGGAGATATACATTCCCACAGGTACTTTGCCGGGGGTGTTCCTCAAGTCCAAGGCTTGGTACCCCCAACCCAAGCAACCCAGCTTTCCCCACCGCTACCCCAGTCCTTGCCAAGCCCTACTGATAACCTCCAAAACCCACCAGCCACCTTTGAAAGCAAACATACTAACGCTTTGGTTTTGAGACACAGATCTGGGCTGTTCCAGACCCAGCAAGGCCCTAAGCACCAACACAAAACATCCTCAGATCCACCCTCTTCCCCCTCCACCTCTAATTTTTCTTTTGCCAAGGGACGTGTCAGCCACTACAGCAGGCTGTCAGATAAACTCTTGTCTTGGACACATGGGATGTTTTGTCCACTTGGAGGAGGAAAAAAAAAACACCAACCACCTTTCTAAGATTAGCAGCAAAATGCCCCTGATCTCTAACGTCACACTCATGCAGAGGAGTGCATCGGCAGCCGGTTGTTTCCTGCTCTGAGGAGCCGCTGCCTCGAGCGGCTCTGGTTTATTCCTATCCTTAAATGAGCACACATCACCAGTGAGTTCCCTTCTCTCCCAAGGCATCGGGCCATAGGCCAAGTTGCATTTCTATGGAGCCAGAGTAGATGTATTCAGCCTTAGTCGTCCTCTGATGAACAGACCTCTCAGCGGCTTTTTAAAGAGCATTACAAGCCTAAAAAAAGTAAGCATTTGCAAAACATTGCCGAGAAATCTTTTGACATTTTATACTCACTTTCATTTGCTGCAAGTTTTCCATTTTATTTACATTGCACGTCTACAGGAAAATCCAGATAGTGAAACATACAAAAAAAAAAAAAAAATCTAACTTTTTCAGTTTCCTCTGCAGGCAATTTCAGCTAACCCTTAATATTGCTGGCAAGAGAATATCTAAATAAATTAGCAAGATTTTGGGGGGAGGGGGTTTGTTCGGTTGGTTTTTAAAACGTACACCTGTGATCTCCTTCACAGGTACGCTATCTTCCAAAGAAAATATTTTTTATATACATTAATTACGAGATTTTCATGGGAGATCTTTGTACCACAAATTAAATGAAGCTGAATTTTAGTAGATACCTCAAACAGAAATGTTGCTAATACGATTCCCCCCCCGCCCCCCCCAGCCAGTTTTAAATAAATAAATAATCTGCCTCCCCAAGAAACCTGACGCACAGGAAACATACCTTATAGTCAGCTTGTCTGGTTATATATATTAATTTCTTTAAGCAGACAGGAAACAATATTTTGTGTTTCTATTTAGCACTTCTTTTTACCAGGAAAGCCAGTTTGCTGTTCCTCTAGTAGTGGGGGAAAGCAAAATATTTTAGAAATGGTTCTTAGCAGAAGTTTTTATAAATTTCTTCCAGTGAAAGACTGCCATTGCTGTACAGTTGAGATTTATCTGCCACCCACCTCTGTCTTCTATGGGTAATGAAAGAGAAAAGCAGACAGGATCCGTCCAGCAGTACTTTTTGACCCCAGATGCTTCTGCATTTTTTCCTTTTTTTTTTTTTTAAATGATATTTTACTAGAATGGCTTCTATCCCCCCACCGCCAGCCTCCTCCTCTCTCCCAACGCCATCTGACCTTTTGGATGCCTCCCCCTCCCCAGCCAGCTCTTCCTTTCATGATAAGGGTGCATTAAACGGATCTGCTCTGAGCGTGCCGTGGCTTATCATCGCGAGCGCCAAAATGTCAGGAAGTTAAAAGCATACGCAGTTGCTACATAGGCTTTCAGAGCTCAGCTTTTTGTAGGAATTCAGAGGTTAGGGTTTTTTCTTTTTAAAATCCAGTTGAAAAAAAAAACATGAAAAAATCTCTCTCCAGTCTCTGCTTCAATTCCCATAAGAATTTGTTGATCAGAAATGTGCACTGTCAGCGGTTTTAGACACGGCATGTTGGGAGAGGCTATTTTCTGCCCAGTGCTGGGCACAGCTCCTCCTGTGGGGCCCCCACCAGCCTCATGCAAAAGGAGCTCCTCAGACTTCAAAAGTCCTCTGCGCACTTCTAACAAAAAGAAGAGATGCAGATTTTTCCCTATAGACATTATAATAATACCGATACCAGAATCCACCCAGTTCCCATCACCTACTGCCCAGGGTTGGTGGGATCTTGGTGGCCAAGGAGGGGTGAAGGAGCAAAGCTCTGCATTGGGTTGGACACGCTCACAGTCAGGGTGAGGGTTAGAAGCCAGAGGGTGCAGCCCAGGCCCCATCGCCTGCAGTAAGTGCAACTTGCCAAGCAAAGCACCGGCGTTCAAGTGGCCAGTCTTGGTTTTTCTTCCACGACAAAAGCAGTTTATCAACAATGTCCCCTGTTTTCTTGCAGGCACAAATCCTGCAATCACATGAGATGAACATTCTACTTATGATAATTTTTAAACCTGCAATTTTTAAAATTGCCATAATTATCGAAACATAATTTTAAGCCAAGAGCTTGATGATGGTTTAAGACTAGGACGCAGCACCAACATCCAGCCCGGGGAAGGCTTACGGCTCTTCAGACTCCTACTGGCTTTAACAGAAGCTGAATTACACCTTTAGTTATTGGTAAACTGCCAGGCTGGGGCACAGCCCCCCCCCGCCCGAGATGCTCGGGCAGGCTCATGCTGCACGAGGTCCTTCACGGGGAGGGTCTGCGGCTGATTCCCACATGGCAAGATGACTGTGCCATCTAGCTGCAGTCACTACGGTACTTCAGCACGCGATGCCAACCCACTCTGCCTTACGCAACATTTTAAACAGCTCTGCTTTCCAGATAAAAATCATACCATTTATTTTGTCCATGCTGGACATTAATATATGGGAAGGAGGTTACTTTAGCCAAGAAGTAAATTATTACTAGGACGAACCAATCAAGCATATAGTTGATAGGAATATTTATTTTCCTTTTACTTACAGCTTTCTTCTATTACAAGCTTAGTTAGCATTAAGATTGCCATTTTCTGTTGCTTGTTTCTGCACTGTTTTACGTCTATTCATTTAAATCCTCTTCTCTCACCAAAATATATTATCCCCCCATGTCTGTCTGACGGCTCCACTCTTTCTGGTCTTGCATTCCCATATACCACATCCAGGCAGCTGCAGCATCCATGAGTGCACAGCAGTTGATTTTACAAGATGTGGAGAGGGTGACAGGGCTTAGCTCATAATTTCAGCAGTAAACACAGCCTTCAAAATGAAAACGCAAAGGCATGGGGTTTGATTCATGTGTACTGAGAATTATTTTAATGATGCAGAAACAAACTAAATATATTTTTAATTTCATATTTTAATTTGTCAAGAGTATCTCAGTGGCTTTTAAATGAGATTTAAAGTGCATTTTATTCCACCAGGAATAAATTCGGTCACTGGCTAAAATTAGACTAGTGTCTCCAGTGCCTAATTAGCAACAGGTTTGGAGGCTGCATTTTGGAACACTCTGGACTACACGTCATTAACCCATCTTTAAGTAACTTTCTCTGTTGGTATGTGATTTATACATGAAGGGGAGGATTCAGGAACATGACACAAATATAGGAGACATTAACCTAGTTTATAACTGGAAACTGAAGCCGGCAGTCCAGTTAAAGGCTGGACCCACAGAGAAGCTGGGCTGTGAGCGGGCAGCGAGGTTCCACGCTTTGCCCTGTGCCGGGATGGGGCTTGGACCGGGGACCCCTGGCTCCAGCTCACGCTGCTGCACACCCCAACCCCTCTGTGGGAAGTTGGGAAAGGACAGAGTAAATTCATTATGCATCCACTGCATCTCCTCCACAGCCCAGCAAGGCTGTAGGAGAGAGGTCCAGACATGGCTAGCAAGGATGGAGAGAGGCACACAACAGCCCCTGGCTAGGGAGACCCTAGCAAGATTAGGTCTCTGCAGCTGGGGAAGAGGATGATACGAAGTCTACAAAAGCACAACTAGGTAACAAATGTTTGTGAATCCCAACCCAGCCAAGACTGGCCCCGCTTCCCACAGTCTGGGGGTGTTTCTCTGGGGACCTCCACTCTTCACGCTTGCTTCAGCAAGCAACAGCTATGGCATGAACAGCACAGCTGACCACATTGCCTATACAAGCAGTGTCACAGGCAAGCTGAGCTGGTGTGTGTGGTCTCCAATGTTGCATACAGTAGCACATGCTGCCCAGTCCCAGCTGGGGCAAGGCACAGAAAATGGGGGGGATGCAGCATTCTGCGTTTTCCAGGTAGCCAGTTCAAAACAACCCAATCACACTTTGTTTACAAGAAAATATAATGCTTGCAAAATACTATTAGAGTGACTTTCTACATTTGGAAGACATTAATTAACTACTTTCCTCCAGTGAGACCAGGCAGCAGGACCACAGAGCTTAGACCGAGTGAGGACACCAGGAATAAGATACGAGGTGTGACTGGGTTTTGCCATCTAGTTAAAACTAACATGGTCAAGGATGAACCCTGATGAACTTCAGGAAGTCATTAGTGGCAGGAGGTAGGCACCAAGTGTCATGGCAGCTGGCATTTTAGGAAGAACAGATGAAACAGGGTTAGAGAGTTGTCTACTGTCATGTTGTCTTGCTTCACAAGCTAGAGAACAGCGGTCATTGCTGTCAAAATATAAAAGCAAGTTTAAGATCCCACCCCTAAATCTTGCTTGGGGTCCAAACATTTTGATCCATACATCCAAGAACATACAACTCCTCTCAAGCCATTTGAGGAAAAAGTTACTGCTACATTAGCCAAGACCTTCTCTTGAGGCCACCTCCACAGTCACGGCTCCAGCTCTGAACTCCTGGGATGCTATCTCCTGACACAAGGTATCTGCCCATGCTCCCACAACAACCCCCAAGCCCACCAGTAACAGCAGCAATGCCATTCCAAGTGGGATGTTTCACTGGAAGTGTGGCACACGACAGGAGCTGTGTCCTTTAAAAGCCTGGATGAGGCAACTCACATCAAATGTCACCAGGATCCAAGGACTGAAATAGCCTTCAGCCCACGTCCTCAATAATCACAAACAGCTCATTAGCAGCACAGTCAATGCATCCTACCCTCCAAACCACAACATGATAGTTCAGCTTCAACTACACGTTTCTGATTAATGTTTGCCAATGAACAATTTCCTGCCTCTGGCAAAATGATTGTCAGAAATACTCAGGAATATGAAAAATTGACAACAGTTGCTGGATGCTAAATATTGTTCATGCTTGATTGCTGTAATGGCACATCATAGGCTCTGAAAGACACTTAGGCATTTGTTGCCATCATTAATACGGAGCGAGTTTATCATCCAACCTCCAAGTTCCCTTTCTCATTTTCCCTTATGTTCTCTTACTATACAGCCATTCATTTCTCATTTACATTTTTTTCTTAACAGTACAATGATTTGCAAAATTAAATTCATTCAAACTTTTTACCGTCCTCATTTCCACGTATCCTTTATTGTTTTTATTACCATGACTGGGTTGGCTTTGGCTTATATTTCATCACAAAGCATTTTACATATCTCAGGAGCACTCTTGTTTTTCATTTTCTTCCTCATTAATAGATATATAATCACCAGATGATAGTGTTCCAAACTCTTAGTTTTTTTATAAGCCTATATTAAAAAAGAATCTGTTTTTTTGGCAAAAGATACCTAGTTCTGTGCCTCCTGATGGCTGGGTGAACTTGGCAAGAAAAGCATAAAACCATCTGTCTTGTGGTTCCTTATCCTCTTCAGTATATCAGACTGAAGATTTGAGCTCAAAATTTCACGCAACCCTAAGTACTTTTTCTTCACGTGTTATTTTAGGAAGATGCTGAGTTCAGCACAGGAGCTTTACCTTTAATGCTCGTGTAAGGTTAGAGAAATGATGACAATGATTTCAAGTATTTTAGTACTGTATGTTGTATTTCAATATGCTGTCAAGGACAGTATTAAAACTGAGCTAAAAACATGCATATCCCAAATAGCAAAGTTTTTCTTTTGTGTAAAGACATAAAACTGGAAAAGGAAAAAAAAAAACAACACACAACAAAACACACCATCCCAAATATCCAACCCCAAAAACATGGCGGGGGGGGGAAGAGG